>NW_026783631.1:0-346500 GCF_949774975.1 Lagenorhynchus albirostris | reverse complement strand
TCCAAAAATGTACTGAAGTAAGGCTGCCAAGAGGACTTGAAAGCGGGGCAGAATTGCAGGAAACCTATTTCAGGAGGTAGACTGGAATTGCATTTAAAGCATAGGAAAAGAGGCAGAACGTCCACAATGATGCACTTGGCCAAAAAGGGCGTATGCGTTTTTTCCTGAATATATTCAGGAAAAAACGCATACGCCCTTTTTGGCCAACCAAGCAAGCTTGCAAAGGAAATCTGCACTACAATGAAGTCTCACTTCCCCCCGGTCAAAAGGGCCATCTGAAAAAAGTGTAAAATCCAGAAAGGCAGGACAGGCCATGGAGAACTGGGAGCCTTGTTATGCTGATGGGCGGGATGTAAATTGCCAACAGCCACTCGGGAGAAGTGTATGGTGTTTCCTGAAACATCTAAAAAAGAAAGCAACAGAGCCTAGGGCACTTCCACTTATGGTCCTATAGCTTAGGGAAATTAAAATCAAAACGACACAGCCACCCCAAAGGTTGGGACGGCTCTGTTTACAAGAACCTGGTTTACGGTACAAGTTCAATATCGCAGAAAGTGAAAAATGGATAAAGAAGTTGTGGTACTTACGTACAATGCAATATCACTCAGCAAGGAAATCTATGTCATCAGGCCCGTAGCAGCATAATGAGTGGATTCAGGTATGATGATTCTAACTGAAATAAGTCACACAGAAAAAGAAACATCATAAGATATCACTAATACACGGAATGTAACCTTGGCTACACAGGAACTGAATTCCAAAACAGAAAAGGGTCTCAAATTAAGAAAACTAACTTATGCTTGCTTAAGGGGAAAGGTGAGTTGGGGTGCTGCATAAAACCAGAGATTGAAATGAGCACAGATAAAGTTCCTTAAGCCAAATATGGAATAGACAAGAGCTA
The DNA here is from genome assembly GCF_949774975.1 of Lagenorhynchus albirostris. Classification (NCBI taxonomy): domain Eukaryota; kingdom Metazoa; phylum Chordata; class Mammalia; order Artiodactyla; family Delphinidae; genus Lagenorhynchus; species Lagenorhynchus albirostris. Next base: position 345,599 of record NW_026783631.1, on the reverse strand, counting down.
CTCCTTGCTCAACGAAATGGACTCAACACCCCATATTAAACGCCTAAGAATGTACCTGACTAGGAAGTATCTTAAAACCTATGGATTGCTATGTCTCCGAAAGAGAACCAAGCGTGTGTACAGGGGCATAAACGCAGCAGTGATAGGACTGGAGAGGTTCGGTGAGCAAATGAAGGCCCTTTGAAGTCATATTGCATGGTACCCATTCCACGGGTCTCAACTCTCCAGGTTTAAGGTACTCTTCCTTCAGATAAAACATGCATGTGGAACCCAGAGTATGATCAACCGTGTGATCGGGAGACGTGTTCCAATATGTGTCAGTTTTCGTCCCCTGGTACTCGGGTGCAACATTCCAGACGCTTTACTAACACTCTCCCGACTTGGAGAGTCAGTGCCTTTAACCTCCTGTTTGGCCCAGTTTGCAATTTCTGCGGAAGATGAACAGGAATAGGGAGAACCAATGACAGACTAGCTGGAGGTGTCTGGACGGGCAAATTTAACTCTCATTTCCCACCAGGAAGGGGAATTAACCAAAGGCTCAGCGTGCCGTGCCGGAACCAGATTAGGGCCTGAAGCACTCCTGCGGTGTTGCGGCCAGCTCACGAGAAAGCGAGTTGAAGAAAGGAGCTCAGGGGCACTGTAATTCACAAACCTGCAGAGTTATAAATGACAGCTATCGTCCAAAAATATACTGAAGTAAGGCTGCCAAGAGGACTTGAAAGCGGGGCAGAATTGCAGGAAACCGATTTCAGGAGGTAGACTGGAATTGCATTTAAAGCATAGGAAAAGAGGCAGAACGTCCACAATGATGCACTTGGCCAAAAAGGGCGTATGCGTTTTTTCCTGAATATATTCAGGAAAAAACGCATACGCCCTTTTTGGCCAACCAAGCAAGCTTGCAAAGGAAATCTGCACTACAATGAAGTCTCACTTCCCCGTGGTCAACAGGGCCATCTGAAAAAAGTGTAAAATCCAGAAAGGCAGGACAGGCCATGGAGAACTGGGAGCCTTGTTATGCTGATGGGCGGGATGTAAATTGCCAACAGCCACTCGGGAGAAGTGTATGGTGTTTCCTGAAACATCTAAAAAACAAAGCAACAGAGCCTAGGGCACTTCCACTTATGGTCCTATAGCTTAGGGAAATTAAAATCAAAAAGACACAGCCACCCCAACGGTTGGGACGGCTCTGTTTACAAGAACCTGGTTTACGGTACAAGTTCAATATCGCAGAAAGTGAAAAATGGATAAAGAAGTTGTGGTACTTACGTACAATGCAATATCACTCAGCAAGGAAATCTATGTCATCAGGCCCGTAGCAGCATAATGAGTGGATTCAGGTACGATGATTCTAACTGAAATAAGTCACACAGAAAAAGAAACATCATAAGATATCACTAATACACGGAATGTAACCTTGGCTACACAGGAACTGAATTCCAAAACAGAACAGGGTCTCAAATTTAGAAACCCAACTTATGCTTGCTTAAGGGGAAAGGTGAGTTGGGGTGCTGCATAAAACCAGAGATTGAAATGAGCACAGATAAAATTCCTTAAGCCAAATATGGAATAGACAAGAGCTACTCCTTGCTCAACGAAATGGACTCAACACCCCATATTAAACGCCTAAGCATGTACCTGACTAGGAAGTATCTTAAAACCTATGGATTGCTATGTCTCCGAAAGAGAACCAAGCGTGTGTACAGGGCATAAACGCAGCAGTGATAGGACTGGAGAGGTTCGGTGAGCAAATGAAGACCCTTTGAAGTCATATTGCATGGTACCCATTCCCCGGGTCTCAACTCTCCAGGTTTAAGGTATTCTTCCTTCAGCTAAAACATGCATGTGGAACCCAGAGTATGATCAACCGTGTGATCGGGAGACGTGTTCCAATATGTCTCAGTTTTCGTCCCCTGGTACTCGGGTGCAACATTCCAGACGCTTTACTAACACTCTCCCGACTTGGAGAGTCAGTGCCTTTAACCTCCTGTTTGGCCCAGTTTGCAATTTCTGCGGAAGATGAACAGGAATAGGGAGAACCAATGACAGACTAGCTGGAGGTGTCTGGACGGGCAAATTTAACTCTCATTTCCCACCAGGAAGAGGAATTAACCAAAGGCTCAGCGTGCCGTGCCGGAACCAGATTACGGCCTGAAGCACTCCTGCGGTGTTGCGGCCAGCTCACGAGAAAGCGAGTTGAAGAAAGGAGCTCAGGGGCACTGTAATTCACAAACCTGCAGAGTTATAAATGACAGCTATCGTCCAAAAATATACTGAAGTAAGGCTGCCAAGAGGACTTGAAAGTGGGGCAGAATTGCAGGAAACCGATTTCAGGAGGTAGACTGGAATTGCATTTAAAGCATAGGAAAAGAGGCAGAACGTCCACAATGATGCACTTGGCCAAAAAGGGCGTATGCGTTTTTTCCTGAATATATTCAGGAAAAAACGCATACGCACTTTTTGGCCAACCAAGCAAGCTTGCAAAGGAAATCTGCACTACAATGAAGTCTCACTTCCCCGCGGTCAAAAGGGCCATCTGAAAAAAGTGTAAAATCCAGAAAGGCAGGACAGGCCATGGAGAACTGGGAGCCTTGTTATGCTGATGGGCGGGATGTAAATTGCCAACAGCCACTCGGGAGAAGTGTATGGTGTTTCCTGAAACATCTAAAAAACAAAGCAACAGAGCCTAGGGCACTTCCACTTATGGTCCTATAGCTTAGGGAAATTAAAATCAAAAAGACACAGCCACCCCAAAGGTTGGGACGGCTCTGTTTACAAGAACCTGGTTTACGGTACAAGTTCAATATCGCAGAAAGTGAAAAATGGATAAAGAAGTTGTGGTACTTACGTACAATGCAATATCACTCAGCAAGGAAATCTATGTCATCAGGACCGTAGCAGCATAATGAATGGATTCAGGTATGATGATTCTAACTGAAATAAGTCACACAGAAAAAGAAACATCATAAGATATCACTAATACACGGAATGTAACCTTGGCTACACAGGAACTGAATTCCAAAACAGAACAGGGTCTCAAATTAAGAAACCCAACTTATGCTTGCTTAAGGGGAAAGGTGAGTAGGGGTGCTGCATAAAACCAGAGATTGAAATGAGCACAGATAAAGTTCCTTAAGCCAAATATGGAATAGACAAGAGCTACTCCTTGCTCAACGAAATGGACTCAACACCCCATATTAAACGCCTAAGAATATACCTGACTAGGAAGTATCTTAAAACCTATGGATTGCTATGTCTCCGAAAGAGAACCAAGCGTGTGTACAGGGGCATAAACGCAGCAGTGATAGGACTGGAGAGGTTCGGTGAGCAAATGAAGACCCTTTGAAGTCATATTGCATGGTACCCATTCCAAGGGTCTCAACTCTCCAGGTTTAAGGTACTCTTCCTTCAGCTAAAACATGCATGTGGAACCCAGAGTATGATCAACCGTGTGATCGGGAGACGTGTTCCAATATGTGTCAGTTTTCGTCCCCTGGTACTCGGGTGCAACATTCCAGACGCTTTACTAACACTCTCCCGACTTGGAGAGTCAGTGCCTTTAACCTCCTGTTTGGCCCAGTTTGCAATTTCTGCGGAAGATGAACAGGAATAGGGAGAACCAATGACAGAGTAGCTGGAGGTGTCTGGACGGGCAAATTTAACTCTCATTTCCCACCAGGAAGGGGAATTAACCAAAGGCTCAGCGTGCCGTGCCGGAACCAGATTAGGGCCTGAAGCACTCCTGCGGTGTTGCGGCCAGCTCACGAGAAAGCGAGTTGAAGAAAGGAGCTCAGGGGCACTGTAATTCACAAACCTGCAGAGTTATAAATGACAGCTATCGTCCAAAAATATACTGAAGTAAGGCTGCCAAGAGGACTTGAAAGCGGGGCAGAATTGCAGGAAACCGATTTCAGGAGGTAGACTGGAATTGCATTTAAAGCATAGGAAAAGAGGCAGAACGTCCACAATGATGCACTTGGCCAAAAAGGGCGTATGCGTTTTTTCCTGAATATATTCAGGAAAAAACGCATACGCCCTTTTTGGCCAACCAAGCAAGCTTGCAAAGGAAATCTGCACTACAATGAAGTCTCACTTCCCCGTGGTCAACAGGGCCATCTGAAAAAAGTGTAAAATCCAGAAAGGCAGGACAGGCCATGGAGAACTGGGAGCCTTGTTATGCTGATGGGCGGGATGTAAATTGCCAACAGCCACTCGGGAGAAGTGTATGGTGTTTCCTGAAACATCTAAAAAACAAAGCAACAGAGCCTAGGGCACTTCCACTTATGGTCCTATAGCTTAGGGAAATTAAAATCAAAAAGACACAGCCACCCCAACGGTTGGGACGGCTCTGTTTACAAGAACCTGGTTTACGGTACAAGTTCAATATCGCAGAAAGTGAAAAATGGATAAAGAAGTTGTGGTACTTACGTACAATGCAATATCACTCAGCAAGGAAATCTATGTCATCAGGCCCGTAGCAGCATAATGAGTGGATTCAGGTACGATGATTCTAACTGAAATAAGTCACACAGAAAAAGAAACATCATAAGATATCACTAATACACGGAATGTAACCTTGGCTACACAGGAACTGAATTCCAAAACAGAACAGGGTCTCAAATTTAGAAACCCAACTTATGCTTGCTTAAGGGGAAAGGTGAGTTGGGGTGCTGCATAAAACCAGAGATTGAAATGAGCACAGATAAAATTCCTTAAGCCAAATATGGAATAGACAAGAGCTACTCCTTGCTCAACGAAATGGACTCAACACCCCATATTAAACGCCTAAGCATGTACCTGACTAGGAAGTATCTTAAAACCTATGGATTGCTATGTCTCCGAAAGAGAACCAAGCGTGTGTACAGGGCATAAACGCAGCAGTGATAGGACTGGAGAGGTTCGGTGAGCAAATGAAGACCCTTTGAAGTCATATTGCATGGTACCCATTCCCCGGGTCTCAACTCTCCAGGTTTAAGGTATTCTTCCTTCAGCTAAAACATGCATGTGGAACCCAGAGTATGATCAACCGTGTGATCGGGAGACGTGTTCCAATATGTCTCAGTTTTCGTCCCCTGGTACTCGGGTGCAACATTCCAGACGCTTTACTAACACTCTCCCGACTTGGAGAGTCAGTGCCTTTAACCTCCTGTTTGGCCCAGTTTGCAATTTCTGCGGAAGATGAACAGGAATAGGGAGAACCAATGACAGACTAGCTGGAGGTGTCTGGACGGGCAAATTTAACTCTCATTTCCCACCAGGAAGAGGAATTAACCAAAGGCTCAGCGTGCCGTGCCGGAACCAGATTAGGGCCTGAAGCACTCCTGCGGTGTTGCGGCCAGCTCACGAGAAAGCGAGTTGAAGAAAGGAGCTCAGGGGCACTGTAATTCACAAACCTGCAGAGTTATAAATGACAGCTATCGTCCAAAAATATACTGAAGTAAGGCTGCCAAGAGGACTTGAAAGTGGGGCAGAATTGCAGGAAACCGATTTCAGGAGGTAGACTGGAATTGCATTTAAAGCATAGGAAAAGAGGCAGAACGTCCACAATGATGCACTTGGCCAAAAAGGGCGTATGCGTTTTTTCCTGAATATATTCAGGAAAAAACGCATACGCACTTTTTGGCCAACCAAGCAAGCTTGCAAAGGAAATCTGCACTACAATGAAGTCTCACTTCCCCGCGGTCAAAAGGGCCATCTGAAAAAAGTGTAAAATCCAGAAAGGCAGGACAGGCCATGGAGAACTGGGAGCCTTGTTATGCTGATGGGCGGGATGTAAATTGCCAACAGCCACTCGGGAGAAGTGTATGGTGTTTCCTGAAACATCTAAAAAACAAAGCAACAGAGCCTAGGGCACTTCCACTTATGGTCCTATAGCTTAGGGAAATTAAAATCAAAAAGACACAGCCACCCCAAAGGTTGGGACGGCTCTGTTTACAAGAACCTGGTTTACGGTACAAGTTCAATATCGCAGAAAGTGAAAAATGGATAAAGAAGTTGTGGTACTTACGTACAATGCAATATCACTCAGCAAGGAAATCTATGTCATCAGGCCCGTAGCAGCATAATGAATGGATTCAGGTATGATGATTCTAACTGAAATAAGTCACACAGAAAAAGAAACATCATAAGATATCACTAATACACGGAATGTAACCTTGGCTACACAGGAACTGAATTCCAAAACAGAACAGGGTCTCAAATTAAGAAACCCAACTTATGCTTGCTTAAGGGGAAAGGTGAGTAGGGGTGCTGCATAAAACCAGAGATTGAAATGAGCACAGATAAAGTTCCTTAAGCCAAATATGGAATAGACAAGAGCTACTCCTTGCTCAACGAAATGGACTCAACACCCCATATTAAACGCCTAAGAATATACCTGACTAGGAAGTATCTTAAAACCTATGGATTGCTATGTCTCCGAAAGAGAACCAAGCGTGTGTACAGGGGCATAAACGCAGCAGTGATAGGACTGGAGAGGTTCGGTGAGCAAATGAAGACCCTTTGAAGTCATATTGCATGGTACCCATTCCAAGGGTCTCAACTCTCCAGGTTTAAGGTACTCTTCCTTCAGCTAAAACATGCATGTGGAACCCAGAGTATGATCAACCGTGTGATCGGGAGACGTGTTCCAATATGTGTCAGTTTTCGTCCCCTGGTACTCGGGTGCAACATTCCAGACGCTTTACTAACACTCTCCCGACTTGGAGAGTCAGTGCCTTTAACCTCCTGTTTGGCCCAGTTTGCAATTTCTGCGGAAGATGAACAGGAATAGGGAGAACCAATGACAGAGTAGCTGGAGGTGTCTGGACGGGCAAATTTAACTCTCATTTCCCACCAGGAAGGGGAATTAACCAAAGGCTCAGCGTGCCGTGCCGGAACCAGATTAGGGCCTGAAGCACTCCTGCGGTGTTGCGGCCAGCTCACGAGAAAGCGAGTTGAAGAAAGGAGCTCAGGGGCACTGTAATTCACAAACCTGCAGAGTTATAAATGACAGCTATCGTCCAAAAATATACTGAAGTAAGGCTGCCAAGAGGACTTGAAAGCGGGGCAGAATTGCAGGAAACCGATTTCAGGAGGTAGACTGGAATTGCATTTAAAGCATAGGAAAAGAGGCAGAACGTCCACAATGATGCACTTGGCCAAAAAGGGCGTATGCGTTTTTTCCTGAATATATTCAGGAAAAAACGCATACGCACTTTTTGGCCAACCAAGCAAGCTTGCAAAGGAAATCTGCACTACAATGAAGTCTCACTTCCCCGTGGTCAACAGGGCCATCTGAAAAAAGTGTAAAATCCAGAAAGGCAGGACAGGCCATGGAGAACTGGGAGCCTTGTTATGCTGATGGGCGGGATGTAAATTGCCAACAGCCACTCGGGAGAAGTGTATGGTGTTTCCTGAAACATCTAAAAAACAAAGCAACAGAGCCTAGGGCACTTCCACTTATGGTCCTATAGCTTAGGGAAATTAAAATCAAAAAGACACAGCCACCCCAACGGTTGGGACGGCTCTGTTTACAAGAACCTGGTTTACGGTACAAGTTCAATATCGCAGAAAGTGAAAAATGGATAAAGAAGTTGTGGTACTTACGTACAATGCAATATCACTCAGCAAGGAAATCTATGTCATCAGGCCCGTAGCAGCATAATGAGTGGATTCAGGTACGATGATTCTAACTGAAATAAGTCACACAGAAAAAGAAACATCATAAGATATCACTAATACACGGAATGTAACCTTGGCTACACAGGAACTGAATTCCAAAACAGAACAGGGTCTCAAATTTAGAAACCCAACTTATGCTTGCTTAAGGGGAAAGGTGAGTTGGGGTGCTGCATAAAACCAGAGATTGAAATGAGCACAGATAAAATTCCTTAAGCCAAATATGGAATAGACAAGAGCTACTCCTTGCTCAACGAAATGGACTCAACACCCCATATTAAACGCCTAAGCATGTACCTGACTAGGAAGTATCTTAAAACCTATGGATTGCTATGTCTCCGAAAGAGAACCAAGCGTGTGTACAGGGCATAAACGCAGCAGTGATAGGACTGGAGAGGTTCGGTGAGCAAATGAAGACCCTTTGAAGTCATATTGCATGGTACCCATTCCCCGGGTCTCAACTCTCCAGGTTTAAGGTATTCTTCCTTCAGCTAAAACATGCATGTGGAACCCAGAGTATGATCAACCGTGTGATCGGGAGACGTGTTCCAATATGTCTCAGTTTTCGTCCCCTGGTACTCGGGTGCAACATTCCAGACGCTTTACTAACACTCTCCCGACTTGGAGAGTCAGTGCCTTTAACCTCCTGTTTGGCCCAGTTTGCAATTTCTGCGGAAGATGAACAGGAATAGGGAGAACCAATGACAGACTAGCTGGAGGTGTCTGGACGGGCAAATTTAACTCTCATTTCCCACCAGGAAGAGGAATTAACCAAAGGCTCAGCGTGCCGTGCCGGAACCAGATTAGGGCCTGAAGCACTCCTGTGGTGTTGCGGCCAGCTCACGAGAAAGCGAGTTGAAGAAAGGAGCTCAGGGGCACTGTAATTCACAAACCTGCAGAGTTATAAATGACAGCTATCGTCCAAAAATATACTGAAGTAAGGCTGCCAAGAGGACTTGAAAGTGGGGCAGAATTGCAGGAAACCGATTTCAGGAGGTAGACTGGAATTGCATTTAAAGCATAGGAAAAGAGGCAGAACGTCCACAATGATGCACTTGGCCAAAAAGGGCGTATGCGTTTTTTCCTGAATATATTCAGGAAAAAACGCATACGCCCTTTTTGGCCAACCAAGCAAGCTTGCAAAGGAAATCTGCACTACAATGAAGTCTCACTTCCCCGCGGTCAAAAGGGCCATCTGAAAAAAGTGTAAAATCCAGAAAGGCAGGACAGGCCATGGAGAACTGGGAGCCTTGTTATGCTGATGGGCGGGATGTAAATTGCCAACAGCCACTCGGGAGAAGTGTATGGTGTTTCCTGAAACATCTAAAAAACAAAGCAACAGAGCCTAGGGCACTTCCACTTATGGTCCTATAGCTTAGGGAAATTAAAATCAAAAAGACACAGCCACCCCAAAGGTTGGGACGGCTCTGTTTACAAGAACCTGGTTTACGGTACAAGTTCAATATCGCAGAAAGTGAAAAATGGATAAAGAATTTGTGGTACTTACGTACAATGCAATATCACTCAGCAAGGAAATCTATGTCATCAGGCCCGTAGCAGCATAATGAGTGGATTCAGGTATGATGATTCTAACTGAAATAAGTCACACAGAAAAAGAAACATCATAAGATATCACTAATACACGGAATGTAACCTTGGCTACACAGGAACTGAATTCCAAAACAGAACAGGGTCTCAAATTAAGAAACCCAACTTATGCTTGCTTAAGGGGAAAGGTGAGTTGGGGTGCTGCATAAAACCAGAGATTGAAATGAGCACAGATAAAGTTCCTTAAGCCAAATATGGAATAGACAAGAGCTACTCCTTGCTCAACGAAATGGACTCAACACCCCATATTAAACGCCTAAGAATGTACCTGACTAGGAAGTATCTTAAAACCTATGGATTGCTATGTCTCCGAAAGAGAACCAAGCGTGTGTACAGGGGCATAAACGCAGCAGTGATAGGACTGGAGAGGTTCGGTGAGCAAATGAAGACCCTTTGAAGTCATATTGCATGGTACCCATTCCAAGGGTCTCAACTCTCCAGGTTTAAGTTACTCTTCCTTCAGCTAAAACATGCATGTGGAACCCAGAGTATGATCAACCGTGTGATCGGGAGACGTGTTCCAATATGTGTCAGTTTTCGTCCCCTGGTACTCGGGTGCAACATTCCAGACGCTTTACTAACACTCTCCCGACTTGGAGAGTCAGTGCCTTTAACCTCCTGTTTGGCCCAGTTTGCAATTTCTGCGGAAGATGAACAGGAATAGGGAGAACCAATGACAGAGTAGCTGGAGGTGTCTGGACGGGCAAATTTAACTCTCATTTCCCACCAGGAAGGGGAATTAACCAAAGGCTCAGCGTGCCGTGCCGGAACCAGATTAGGGCCTGAAGCCATCCTGCGGTGTTGCGGCCAGCTCACGAGAAAGCGAGTTGAAGAAAGGAGCTCAGGGGCACTGTAATTCACAAACCTGCAGAGTTATAAATGACAGCTATCGTCCAAAATATACTGAAGTAAGGCTGCCAAGAGGACTTGAAAGCGGGGCAGAATTGCAGGAAACCGATTTCAGGAGGTAGACTGGAATTGCATTGAAAGCATAGGAAAAGAGGCAGAACGTCCACAATGATAGACTTGGCCCAAAAGGGCGTATGCGTTTTTTCCTGAATATATTCAGGAAAAAACGCATACGCACTTTTTGGCCAACCAAGCAAGCTTGCAAAGGAAATCTGCACTACAATGAAGTCTCACTTCCCCCCGGTCAAAAGGGCCATCTGAAAAAAGTGTAAAATCCAGAAAGGCAGGACAGGCCATGGAGAACTGGGAGCCTTGTTATGCTGATGGGCGGGATGTAAATTACCAACAGCCACTCGGGAGAAGTGTATGGTGTTTCCTGAAACATCTAAAAAAGAAAGCAACAGAGCCTAGGGCACTTCCACTTATGGTCCTATAGCTTAGGGAAATTAAAATCAAAAAGACACAGCCACCCCAAAGGTTGGGACGGCTCTGTTTACAAGAACCTGGTTTACGGTACAAGTTCAACATCGCAGAAAGTGAAAAATGGATAAAGAAGTTGTGGTACTTATGTACAATGCAATATCACTCAGCAAGGAAATCTATGTCATCAGGCCCGTAGCAGCATAATGAGTGGATTCAGGTATGATGATTCTAACTGAAATAAGTCACACAGAAAAAGAAACATCATAAGATATCACTAATACACGGAATGTAACCTTGGCTACACAGGAACTGAATTACAAAACACAACAGGGTCTCAAATTTAGAAACCCAACTTATGCTTGCTTAAGGGGAAAGGTGAGTTGGGGTGCTGCATAAAACCAGAGATTGAAATGAGCACAGATAAAGTTCCTTAAGCCAAATATGGAATAGACAAGAGCTACTCCTTGCTCAACGAAATGGACACAACACCCCATATTAAACGCCTAAGCATGTACCTGACTAGGAAGTATCTTAAAACCTATGGATTGCTATGTCTCCGAAAGAGAACCAAGCGTGTGTACAGGGGCATAAACGCAGCAGTGATAGGACTGGAGAGGTTCGGTGAGCAAATGAAGACCCTTTGAAGTCATATTGCATGGTACCCATTCCACGGGTCTCAACTCTCCAGGTTTAAGGTATTCTTCCTTCAGCTAAAACATGCATGTGGAACCCAGAGTATGATCAACCATGTGATCGGGAGACGTGTTCCAATATGTGTCAGTTTTCGTCCCCTGGTACTCGGGTGCAACATTCCAGACGCTTTACTAACACTCTCCCGACTTGGAGAGTCAGTGCCTTTAACCTCCTGTTTGGCCCAGTTTGCAATTTCTGCGGAAGATGAACAGGAATAGGGAGAACCAATGACAGACTAGCTGGAGGTGTCTGGACGGGCAAATTTAACTCTCATTTCCCACCAGGAAGGGGAATTAACCAAAGGCTCAGTGTGCCGTGCCGGAACCAGATTAGGGCCTGAAGCACTCCTGCGGTGTTGCGGCCAGCTCACGAGAAAGCAAGTTGAAGAAAGGAGCTCAGGGGCACTGTAATTCACAAACCTGCAGAGTTATAAATGACAGCTATCGTCCAAAAATATACTGAAGTAAGGCTGCCAAGAGGACTTGAAAGCGGGGCAGAATTGCAGGAAACCGATTTCAGGAGGTAGACTGGAATTGCATTTAAAGCATAGGAAAAGAGGCAGAACGTCCACAATGATGCACTTGGCCAAAAAGGGCGTATGCGTTTTTTCCTGAATATATTCAGGAAAAAACGCATACGCCCTTTTTGGCCAACCAAGCAAGCTTGCAAAGGAAATCTGCACTACAATGAAGTCTCACTTCCCCGTGGTCAACAGGGCCATCTGAAAAAAGTGTAAAATCCAGAAAGGCAGGACAGGCCATGGAGAACTGGGAGCCTTGTTATGATGATGGGCGGGATGTAAATTGCCAACAGCCACTCGGGAGAAGTGTATGGTGTTTCCTGAAACATCTAAAAAACAAAGCAACAGAGCCTAGGGCACTTCCACTTATGGTCCTATAGCTTAGGGAAATTAAAATCAAAAAGACACAGCCACCCCAACGGTTGGGACGGCTCTGTTTACAAGAACCTGATTTACGGTACAAGTTCAACATCGCAGAAAGTGAAAAATGGATAAAGAAGTTGTGGTACTTATGTACAATGCAATATCACTCAGCAAGGAAATCTATGTCATCAGGCCCGTAGCAGCATGATGAGTGGATTCAGGTATGATGATTCTAACTGAAATAAGTCACACAGAAAAAGAAACATCATAAGATATCACTAATACACGGAATGTAACCTTGGCTACACAGGAACTGAATTTCAAAACACAACAGGGTCTCAAATTAAGAAACCCAACTTATGCTTGCTTAAGGGGAAAGGTGAGTTGGGGTGCTGCATAAAACCAGAGATTGAAATGAGCACAGATAAAGTTCCTTAAGCCAAATATGGAATAGACAAGAGCTACTCCTTGCTCAAGGAAATGGACTCAGCACCCCATATTAAACGCCTAAGAATGTACCTGACTAGGAAGTATCTTAAAACCTATGGACTGCTATGTCTCCGAAAGAGAATCAAGCGTGTGTACAGGGGCATAAACGCAGCAGTGATAGGATTGGAGAGGTTCGGTGAGCAAATGAAGACCCTTTGAAGTCATATTGCATGGTACCCATTCCACGGGTCTCAACTCTCCAGGTTTAAGGTATTCTTCCTTCAGCTAAAACATGCATGTGGAACCCAGAGTATGATCAACCATGTGAGCGGGAGACGTGTTCAAATATGTCTCAGTTTTCGTCCCCTGGTACTCGGGTGCAACATTCCAGACGCTTTACTAACACTCTCCCGACTTGGAGAGTCAGTGCCTTTAACCTCCTGTTTGGCCCAGTTTGCAATTTCTGCGGAAGATGAACAGGAATAGGGAGAACCAATGACAGACTAGCTGGAGGTGTCTGGACGGGCAAATTTAACTCTCATTTCCCACCAGGAAGAGGAATTAACCAAAGGCTGCGCGTGCCGTGCCGGAACCAGATTAGGGCCTGAAGCAATCCTGCGGTGTTGCGGCCAGCTCACGAGAAAGCGAGTTGAAGAAAGGAGCTCAGGGGCACTGTAATTCACAAACCTGCAGAGTTATAAGTGATAGCTATCGTCCAAAAATATACTGAAGTAAGGCTGCCAAGAGGACTTGAAAGCGGGGCAGAATTGCAGGAAACCGATTTCAGGAGGTAGACTGGAATTGCATTTAAAGCATAGGAAAAGAGGCAGAACGTCCACAATGATGCACTTGGCCAAAAAGGGCGTATGCGTTTTTTCCTGAATATATTCAGGAAAAAACGCATACGCCCTTTTTGGCCAACCAAGCAAGCTTGCAAAGGAAATCTGCACTACAATGAAGTCTCACTTCCCCGTGGTCAACAGGGCCATCTGAAAAAAGTGTAAAATCCAGAAAGGCAGGACAGGCCATGGAGAACTGGGAGCCTTGTTATGCTGATGGGCGGGATGTAAATTGCCAACAGCCACTCGGGAGAAGTGTATGGTGTTTCCTGAAACATCTAAAAAACAAAGCAACAGAGCCTAGGGCACTTCCACTTATGGTCCTATAGCTTAGGGAAATTAAAATCAAAAAGACACAGCCACCCCAACGGTTGGGACGGCTCTGTTTATAAGAACCTGGTTTACGGTACAAGTTCAATATCGCAGAAAGTGAAAAATGGATAAAGAAGTTGTGGTACTTACGTAAAATGCAATATCACTCAGCAAGGAAATCTATGTCATCAGGCCCGTAGCAGCATAATGAGTGGATTCAGGTATGATGATTCTAACTGAAATAAGTCACACAGAAAAAGAAACATCATAAGATATCACTAATACACGGAATGTAACCTTGGCTACACAGGAACTGAATTCCAAAACAGAACAGGGTCTCAAATTTAGAAACCCAACTTATGCTTGCTTAAGGGGAAAGGTGAGTTGGGGTGCTGCATAAAACCAGAGATTGAAATGAGCACAGATAAAGTTCCTTAAGCCAAATATGGAATAGACAAGAGCTACTCCTTGCTCAACGAAATGGACTCAACACCCCATATTAAACGTCTAAGAATGTACCTGACTAGGAAGTAGCTTAAGAACTATGGACTGCTATGTCTCCAAAAGAGAATCAACCGTGTGTGCAGGGGCATAAACGCAGCAGTGATAGGATTGGAGAGGTTCGGTGAGCAAATGAAGACCCTTTGAAGTCATATTGCATGGTACCCATTCCACGGGTCTCAACTCTCCAGGTTTAAGGTATTCTTCCTTCAGCTAAAACATGCATGTGGAACCCAGAGTATGATCAACCGTGTGATCGGGAGACGTGTTCCAATATGTGTCAGTTTTCGTCCCCTGGTACTCGGGTGCAACATTCCAGACGCTTTACTAACACTCTCCCGACTTGGAGAGTCAGTGCCTTTAACCTCCTGTTTGGCCCAGTTTGCAATTTCTGCGGAAGATGAACAGGAATAGGGAGAACCAATGACAGACCAGCTGGAGGTGTCTGGACGGGCAAATTTAACTCTCATTTCCCACCAGGAAGAGGAATTAACCAAAGGCTCAGCGTGCCGTGCCGGAACCAGATTAGGGCCTGAAGCAATCGTGCGGTGTTGCGGCCAGCTCACGAGAAAGCGAGTTGAAGAAAGGAGCTCAGGGGCACTGTAATTCACAAACCTGCAGAGTTATAAATGACAGCTATCGTCCAAAAATATACTGAAGTAAGGCTGCCAAGAGGACTTGAAAGCGGGGCAGAATTGCAGGAAACCGATTTCAGGAGGTAGACTGGAATTGCATTTAAAGCATAGGAAAAGAGGCAGAACGTCCACAATGATGCACTTGGCCAAAAAGGGCGTATGCGTTTTTTCCTGAATATATTCAGGAAAAAACGCATACGCCCTTTTTGGCCAACCAAGCAAGCTTGCAAAGGAAATCTGCACTACAGTGAAGTCTCACTTCCCCCCGGTCAAAAGGGCCATCTGAAAAAAGTGTAAAATCCAGAAAGGCAGGACAGGCCATGGAGAACTGGGAGCCTTGTTATGCTGATGGGCGGGATGTAAATTGCCAACAGCCACTCGGGAGAAGTGTATGGTGTTTCCTGAAACATCTAAAAAACAAAGCAACAGAGTCTAGGGCACTTCCACTTATGGTCCTATAGCTTAGGGAAATTAAAATCAAAAAGACACAGCCACCCCAAAGGTTGGGACGGCTCTGTTTACAAGAACCTGGTTTACGGTACAAGTTCAATATCGCAGAAAGTGAAAAATGGATAAAGAAGTTGTGGTACTTACGTACAATGCAATATCACACAGCAATGAAATCTATGTCATCAGGCCTGTAGCAGCATAATGAGTGGATTCAGGTATGATGATTCTAACTGAAATAAGTCACACAGAAAAAGAAACATCATAAGATATCACTAATACACGGAATGTAAACTTGGCTACACAGGAACTGAATTACAAAACAGAACAGGGTCTCAAATTTAGAAACCTAACTTATGCTTGCTTAAGGGGAAAGGTGAGTTGGGGTGAGGCGTAAAACCAGAGATTGAAATGAGCACAGATAAAGTTCCTTAAGCCAAATATGGAATAGACAAGAGCTACTCCTTGCTCAACGAAATGGACTCAACACCCCATATTAAACGCCTAAGAATGTACCTGACTAGGAAGTATCTTAAAACCTATGGATTGCTATGTCTCCGAAAGAGAACCAAGCGTGTGTACAGGGGCATAAACGCAGCAGTGATAGGACTGGAGAGGTTCGGTGAGCATATGAAGACCCTTTGAAATCATATTGCATGGTACCCATTCCACGGGTCTCAACTCTCCAGGTTTAAGGTATTCTTCCTTCAGCTAAAACATGCATGTGGAACCCAGAGTATGATCCACCGTGTGATCGGGAGACGTGTTCCAATATGTGTCAGTTTTCGTCCCCTGGTACTCGGGTGCAACATTCCAGACGCTTTACTAACACTCTCCCGACTTGGAGAGTCAGTGCCTTTAACCTCCTGTTTGGCCCAGTTTGCAATTTCTGCGGAAGATGAACAGGAATAGGGAGAACCAATGACAGACTAGCTGGAGGTGTCTGGACGGGCAAATTTAACTCTCATTTCCCACCAGGAAGAGGAACTAACCAAAGGCTCAGCGTGCCGTGCCGGAACCAGATTAGGGCCTGAAGCCATCCTGCGGTGTTGCGGCCAGCTCACGAGAAAGCGAGTTGAAGAAAGGAGCTCAGGGGCACTGTAATTCACAAACCTGCAGAGTTATAAGTGATAGCTATCGTCCAAAAATGTACTGAAGTAAGGCTGCCAAGAGGACTTGAAAGCGGTGCAGAATTGCAGGAAACCGATTTCAGGAGGTAGACTGGAATTGCATTTAAAGCATAGGAAAAGAGGCAGAACGTCCACAATGATGCACTTGGCCAAAAAGGGCGTATGCGTTTCTTCCTGAATATATTCAGGAAAAAACGCATACGCCCTTTTTGGCCAACCAAGCAAGCTTGCAAAGGAAATCTGCACTACAATGAAGTCTCACTTCCCCCCGGTCAAAAGGGCCATCTGAAAAAAGTGTAAAATCCAGAAAGGCAGGACAGGCCATGGAGAACTGGGAG
This sequence comes from Lagenorhynchus albirostris, assembly GCF_949774975.1. Taxonomy (NCBI): domain Eukaryota; kingdom Metazoa; phylum Chordata; class Mammalia; order Artiodactyla; family Delphinidae; genus Lagenorhynchus; species Lagenorhynchus albirostris. Next base: position 328,796 of record NW_026783631.1, on the reverse strand, counting down.
CCTTGTTATGCTGATGGGCAGGATGTAAATTGCCAACAGCCACTCGGGAGAAGTGTATGGTGTTTCCTGAAACATCTAAAAAACAAAGCAACAGAGCCTAGGGCACTTCCACTTATGGTCCTATAGCTTAGGGAAATTAAAATCAAAAAGACACAGCCACCCCAAAGGTTGGGACGGCTCTGTTTACAAGAACCTGATTTACGGTACAAGTTCAACATCGCAGAAAGTGAAAAATGGATAAAGAAGTTGTGGTACTTATGTACAATGCAATATCACACAGCAAGGAAATCTATGTCATCAGGCCCGTAGCAGCATAATGAGTGGATTCAGGTATGATGATTCTAACTGAAATAAGTCACACAGAAAAAGAAACATCATAAGATATCACTAATACACGGAATGTAACCTTGGCTACACAGGAACTGAATTACAAAACACAACAGGGTCTCAAATTAAGAAAACCAACTTATGCTTGCTTAAGGGGAAAGGTGAGTTGGGGTGCTGCATAAAACCAGAGATTGAAATGAGCAAAGATAAAGTTCCTTAAGCCAAATATGGAATAGACAAGAGCTCCTCCTTGCTCAACGAAATGGACTCAACACCCCATATTAAACGCCTAAGAATGTACCTGACTAGGAAGTATCTTAAAACCTATGGACTGCTATGTCTCCGAAAGAGAATCAAGCGTGTGTACAGGGGCATAAACGCAGCAGTGATAGGATTGGAGAGGTTCGGTGAGCAAATGAAGACCCTTTGAAGTCATATTGCATGGTACCCATTCCACGGGTCTCAACTTTCCAGGTTTAAGGTATTCTTCCTTCAGCTAAAACATGCATGTGGAACCCAGAGTATGATCAACCGTGTGAGCGGGAGACGTGTTCAAATATGTCTCAGTTTTCGTCCCCTGGTACCCGGGTGCAACATTCCAGACGCTTTACTAACACTCTCCCGACTTGGAGAGTCAGTGCCTTTAACCTCCTGTTTGGCCCAGTTTGCAATTTCTGCGGAAGATGAACAGGAATAGGGAGAACCAAGGAGAGACTAGCTGGAGGTGTCTGGACGGGCAAATTTAACTCTCATTTCCCACCAGGAAGGGGAATTAAACAAAGGCTCAGCGTGCCGTGCCGGAACCAGATTAGGGCCTGAAGCACTCCTGCGGTGTTGCGGCCAGCTCACGAGGAAGCGAGTTGAAGAAAGGAGCTCAGGGGCACTGTAATTCACAAACCTGCAGAGTTATAAATGACAGCTATCGTCCAAAAATATACTGAAGTAAGGCTGCCAAGAGGACTTGAAAGCGGGGCAGAATTGCAGGAAACCGATTTCAGGAGGTAGACTGGAATTGCATTGAAAGCATAGGAAAAGAGGCAGAACGTCCACAATGATGCACTTGGCCAAAAAGGGCGTATGCGTTTTTTCCTGAATATATTCAGGAAAAAACGCATACGCCCTTTTTGGCCAACCAAGCAAGCTTCCAAAGGAAATCTGCACTACAATGAAGTCTCACTTCCCCCCGGTCAAAAGGGCCATCTGAAAAAAGTGTAAAATCCAGAAAGGCAGGACAGGCCATGGAAAACTGGGAGCCTTGTTATGCTGATGGGCGGGATGTAAATTGCCAAAGCCACTCGGGAGAAGTGTATGGTGTTTCCTGAAACATCAAAAAAACAAAGCAACAGAGCCTAGGGCACTTCCACTTATGGTCCTATAGCTTAGGGAAATTAAAATCAAAAAGACACAGCCACCCCAAAGGTTGGGACGGCTCTGTTTACAAGAACCTGGTTTACGGTACAAGTTCAATATCGCAGAAAGTGAAAAATGGATAAAGAAGTTGTGGTACTTACGTACAATGCAGTATCACTCAGCAATGAAATCTATGTCATCAGGCCCGTAGCAGCATAATGAGTGGATTCAGGTATGATGATTCTAACTGAAATAAGTCACACAGAAAAAGAAACATCATAAGATATCACTAATACACGGAATGTAACCTTGGCTACACAGGAACTGAATTCCAAAACAGAACAGGGTCTCAAATTTAGAAACCCAACTTATGCTTGCTTAAGGGGAAAGGTGAGTTGGGGTGCTGCATAAAACCAGAGATTGAAATGAGCACAGATAAAGTTCCTTAAGCCAAATATGGAATAGACAAGTGCTACTCCTTGTTCAACGAAATGGACTCAACACCCCATATTAAACGCCTAAGAATGTACCTGACTAGGAAGTATCTTAAAACATATGGATTGCTATGTCTCCGAAGGAGAATCAAGCGTGTGTACAGGGGCATAAACGCAGCAGTGATAGGACTGGAGAGGTTCGGTGAGCAAATGAAGACCCTTTGAAGTCATATTGCATGGTACCCATTCCACGGGTCTCAACTCTCCAGGTTTAAGGTATTCTTCCTTCAGCTAAAACATGCATGTGGAACCCAGAGTATGATCAACCGTGTGATCGGGAGACGTGTTCCAATATGTGTCAGTTTTCGTCCCCTGGTACTCGGGTGCAACATTCCAGACGCTTTACTAACACTCTCCCGACTTGGAGAGTCAGTGCCTTTAACCTCCTGTTTGGCCCAGTTTGCAATTTCTGCGGAAGATGAACAGGAATAGGGAGAACAAATGACAGACTAGCTGGAGGTGTCTGGACGGGCAAATTTAACTCTCATTTCCCACCAGGAAGGGGAATTAACCAAAGGTTCAGCGTGCCGTGCCGGAACCAGATTAGGGCCTGAAGCACTCCTGCGGTGTTGCGGCCAGCTCACGAGAAAGCGAGTTGAAGAAAGGAGCTCAGGGGCACTGTAATTCACAAACCTGCAGAGTTATAAATGACAGCTATCGTCCAAAAATATACTGAAGTAAGGCTGCCAAGAGGACTTGAAAGCGGTGCAGAATTGCAGGAAACCGATTTCAGGAGGTAGACTGGAATTGCATTTAAAGCATAGGAAAAGAGGCAGAACGTCCACAATGATGCACTTGGCCAAAAAGTGCGTATGCGTTTTTTCCTGAATATAATCAGGAAAAAACGCATACGCCCTTTTTGGCCAACCAAGCAAGCTTGCAAAGGAAATCTGCACTACAATGAAGTCTCACTTCCCCCCGGTCAAAAGGGCCATCTGAAAAAAGTGTAAAATCCAGAAAGGCAGGACAGGCCATGGAGAACTGGGAGCCTTGTTATGCTGATGGGTGGGATGTAAATTGCCAACAGCCACTGGGGAGAAGTGTATGGTGTTTCCTGAAACATCTAAAAAACAAAGCAACAGAGCCTAGGGCACTTCCACTTATGGTCCTATAGCTTAGGGAAATTAAAATCAAAAAGACACAGCCACCCCAACGGTTGGGACGGCTCTGTTTATAAGAACCTGGTTTACGGTACAAGTTCAATATCGCAGAAAGTGAAAAATGGATAAAGAAGTTGTGGTACTTACGTAAAATGCAATATCACTCAGCAAGGAAATCTATGTCATCAGGCCCGTAGCAGCATAATGAGTGGATTCAGGTATGATGATTCTAACTGAAATAAGTCACACAGAAAAAGAAACATCATAAGATATCACTAATACACGGAATGTAACCTTGGCTACACAGGAACTGAATTCCAAAACAGAACAGGGTCTCAAATTTAGAAACCCAACTTATGCTTGCTTAAGGGGAAAGGTGAGTTGGGGTGCTGCATAAAACCAGAGATTGAAATGAGCACAGATAAAGTTCCTTAAGCCAAATATGGAATAGACAAGAGCTACTCCTTGCTCAACGAAATGGACTCAACACCCCATATTAAACGTCTAAGAATGTACCTGACTAGGAAGTAGCTTAAGAACTATGGACTGCTATGTCTCCAAAAGAGAATCAACCGTGTGTGCAGGGGCATAAACGCAGCAGTGATAGGATTGGAGAGGTTCGGTGAGCAAATGAAGACCCTTTGAAGTCATATTGCATGGTACCCATTCCACGGGTCTCAACTCTCCAGGTTTAAGGTATTCTTCCTTCAGCTAAAACATGCATGTGGAACCCAGAGTATGATCAACCGTGTGATCGGGAGACGTGTTCCAATATGTGTCAGTTTTCGTCCCCTGGTACTCGGGTGCAACATTCCAGACGCTTTACTAACACTCTCCCGACTTGGAGAGTCAGTGCCTTTAACCTCCTGTTTGGCCCAGTTTGCAATTTCTGCGGAAGATGAACAGGAATAGGGAGAACCAATGACAGACCAGCTGGAGGTGTCTGGACGGGCAAATTTAACTCTCATTTCCCACCAGGAAGAGGAATTAACCAAAGGCTCAGCGTGCCGTGCCGGAACCAGATTAGGGCCTGAAGCAATCGTGCGGTGTTGCGGCCAGCTCACGAGAAAGCGAGTTGAAGAAAGGAGCTCAGGGGCACTGTAATTCACAAACCTGCAGAGTTATAAATGACAGCTATCGTCCAAAAATATACTGAAGTAAGGCTGCCAAGAGGACTTGAAAGCGGGGCAGAATTGCAGGAAACCGATTTCAGGAGGTAGACTGGAATTGCATTTAAAGCATAGGAAAAGAGGCAGAACGTCCACAATGATGCACTTGGCCAAAAAGGGCGTATGCGTTTTTTCCTGAATATATTCAGGAAAAAACGCATACGCCCTTTTTGGCCAACCAAGCAAGCTTGCAAAGGAAATCTGCACTACAGTGAAGTCTCACTTCCCCCCGGTCAAAAGGGCCATCTGAAAAAAGTGTAAAATCCAGAAAGGCAGGACAGGCCATGGAGAACTGGGAGCCTTGTTATGCTGATGGGCGGGATGTAAATTGCCAACAGCCACTCGGGAGAAGTGTATGGTGTTTCCTGAAACATCTAAAAAACAAAGCAACAGAGTCTAGGGCACTTCCACTTATGGTCCTATAGCTTAGGGAAATTAAAATCAAAAAGACACAGCCACCCCAAAGGTTGGGACGGCTCTGTTTACAAGAACCTGATTTACGGTACAAGTTCAACATCGCAGAAAGTGAAAAATGGATAAAGAAGTTGTGGTACTTATGTACAATGCAATATCACACAGCAAGGAAATCTATGTCATCAGGCCCGTAGCAGCATAATGAGTGGATTCAGGTATGATGATTCTAACTGAAATAAGTCACACAGAAAAAGAAACATCATAAGATATCACTAATACACGGAATGTAACCTTGGCTACACAGGAACTGAATTACAAAACACAACAGGGTCTCAAATTAAGAAAACCAACTTATGCTTGCTTAAGGGGAAAGGTGAGTTGGGGTGCTGCATAAAACCAGAGATTGAAATGAGCAAAGATAAAGTTCCTTAAGCCAAATATGGAATAGACAAGAGCTCCTCCTTGCTCAACGAAATGGACTCAACACCCCATATTAAACGCCTAAGAATGTACCTGACTAGGAAGTATCTTAAAACCTATGGACTGCTATGTCTCCGAAAGAGAATCAAGCGTGTGTACAGGGGCATAAACGCAGCAGTGATAGGATTGGAGAGGTTCGGTGAGCAAATGAAGACCCTTTGAAGTCATATTGCATGGTACCCATTCCACGGGTCTCAACTTTCCAGGTTTAAGGTATTCTTCCTTCAGCTAAAACATGCATGTGGAACCCAGAGTATGATCAACCGTGTGAGCGGGAGACGTGTTCAAATATGTCTCAGTTTTCGTCCCCTGGTACCCGGGTGCAACATTCCAGACGCTTTACTAACACTCTCCCGACTTGGAGAGTCAGTGCCTTTAACCTCCTGTTTGGCCCAGTTTGCAATTTCTGCGGAAGATGAACAGGAATAGGGAGAACCAAGGAGAGACTAGCTGGAGGTGTCTGGACGGGCAAATTTAACTCTCATTTCCCACCAGGAAGGGGAATTAAACAAAGGCTCAGCGTGCCGTGCCGGAACCAGATTAGGGCCTGAAGCACTCCTGCGGTGTTGCGGCCAGCTCACGAGGAAGCGAGTTGAAGAAAGGAGCTCAGGGGCACTGTAATTCACAAACCTGCAGAGTTATAAATGACAGCTATCGTCCAAAAATATACTGAAGTAAGGCTGCCAAGAGGACTTGAAAGCGGGGCAGAATTGCAGGAAACCGATTTCAGGAGGTAGACTGGAATTGCATTGAAAGCATAGGAAAAGAGGCAGAACGTCCACAATGATGCACTTGGCCAAAAAGGGCGTATGCGTTTTTTCCTGAATATATTCAGGAAAAAACGCATACGCCCTTTTTGGCCAACCAAGCAAGCTTCCAAAGGAAATCTGCACTACAATGAAGTCTCACTTCCCCCCGGTCAAAAGGGCCATCTGAAAAAAGTGTAAAATCCAGAAAGGCAGGACAGGCCATGGAAAACTGGGAGCCTTGTTATGCTGATGGGCGGGATGTAAATTGCCAAAGCCACTCGGGAGAAGTGTATGGTGTTTCCTGAAACATCAAAAAAACAAAGCAACAGAGCCTAGGGCACTTCCACTTATGGTCCTATAGCTTAGGGAAATTAAAATCAAAAAGACACAGCCACCCCAAAGGTTGGGACGGCTCTGTTTACAAGAACCTGGTTTACGGTACAAGTTCAATATCGCAGAAAGTGAAAAATGGATAAAGAAGTTGTGGTACTTACGTACAATGCAGTATCACTCAGCAATGAAATCTATGTCATCAGGCCCGTAGCAGCATAATGAGTGGATTCAGGTATGATGATTCTAACTGAAATAAGTCACACAGAAAAAGAAACATCATAAGATATCACTAATACACGGAATGTAACCTTGGCTACACAGGAACTGAATTCCAAAACAGAACAGGGTCTCAAATTTAGAAACCCAACTTATGCTTGCTTAAGGGGAAAGGTGAGTTGGGGTGCTGCATAAAACCAGAGATTGAAATGAGCACAGATAAAGTTCCTTAAGCCAAATATGGAATAGACAAGTGCTACTCCTTGTTCAACGAAATGGACTCAACACCCCATATTAAACGCCTAAGAATGTACCTGACTAGGAAGTATCTTAAAACATATGGATTGCTATGTCTCCGAAGGAGAATCAAGCGTGTGTACAGGGGCATAAACGCAGCAGTGATAGGACTGGAGAGGTTCGGTGAGCAAATGAAGACCCTTTGAAGTCATATTGCATGGTACCCATTCCACGGGTCTCAACTCTCCAGGTTTAAGGTATTCTTCCTTCAGCTAAAACATGCATGTGGAACCCAGAGTATGATCAACCGTGTGATCGGGAGACGTGTTCCAATATGTGTCAGTTTTCGTCCCCTGGTACTCGGGTGCAACATTCCAGACGCTTTACTAACACTCTCCCGACTTGGAGAGTCAGTGCCTTTAACCTCCTGTTTGGCCCAGTTTGCAATTTCTGCGGAAGATGAACAGGAATAGGGAGAACAAATGACAGACTAGCTGGAGGTGTCTGGACGGGCAAATTTAACTCTCATTTCCCACCAGGAAGGGGAATTAACCAAAGGTTCAGCGTGCCGTGCCGGAACCAGATTAGGGCCTGAAGCACTCCTGCGGTGTTGCGGCCAGCTCACGAGAAAGCGAGTTGAAGAAAGGAGCTCAGGGGCACTGTAATTCACAAACCTGCAGAGTTATAAATGACAGCTATCGTCCAAAAATATACTGAAGTAAGGCTGCCAAGAGGACTTGAAAGCGGTGCAGAATTGCAGGAAACCGATTTCAGGAGGTAGACTGGAATTGCATTTAAAGCATAGGAAAAGAGGCAGAACGTCCACAATGATGCACTTGGCCAAAAAGTGCGTATGCGTTTTTTCCTGAATATAATCAGGAAAAAACGCATACGCCCTTTTTGGCCAACCAAGCAAGCTTGCAAAGGAAATCTGCACTACAATGAAGTCTCACTTCCCCCCGGTCAAAAGGGCCATCTGAAAAAAGTGTAAAATCCAGAAAGGCAGGACAGGCCATGGAGAACTGGGAGCCTTGTTATGCTGATGGGTGGGATGTAAATTGCCAACAGCCACTGGGGAGAAGTGTATGGTGTTTCCTGAAACATCTAAAAAACAAAGCAACAGAGCCTAGGGCACTTCCACATATGGTCCTATAGCTTAGGGAAATTAAAATCAAAAAGACACAGCCACCCCAAAGTTTGGGACGGCTCTGTTTACAAGAACCTGGCTTACGGTACAAGTTCAATATCGCAGAAAGTGAAAAATGGATAAAGAAGTTGTGGTACTTACGTACAATGCAATATCACTCAGCAAGCAAATCTATGTCATCAGGCCCGTAGAAGCATAATGAGTGGATTCAGGTATGATGATTCTAACTGAAATATGTCACACAGAAAAAGAAACATCATAAGATATCACTAATACACGGAATGTAACCTTGGCTACACAGGAACTGAATTCCAAAACAGAACAGGGTCTCAAATTTAGAAACCCAACTTATGCTTGCTTAAGGGGAAAGGTGAGTTGGGGTGCTGCATAAAACCAGAGATTGAAATGAGCACAGATAAAGTTCCTTAAGCCAAATATGGAATAGACAAGAGCTACTCCTTGCTCAACGAAATGGACTCAACACCCCATATTAAACGCCTAAGAATGTACCTGACTAGGAAGTATCTTAAAACCTATGGACTGCTATGTCTCCGAAAGAGAATCAAGCGTGTGTACAGGGGCATAAACGCAGCAGTGATAGGACTGGAGAGGTTCGGTGAGCAAATGAAGACCCTTTGAAGTCATATTGCATGGTACCCATTCCACGGGTCTCAACTCTCCAGGTTTAAGGTATTCTTCCTTCAGCTAAAACATGCATGTGGAACCCAGAGTATGATCAACCATGTGAGCGGGAGACGTGTTCAAATATGTCTCAGTTTTCGTCCCTTGGTACTCGGGTGCAACATTCCAGACGCTTTACTAACACTCTCCCGACTTGGAGAGTCAGTGCCTTTAACCTCCTGATTGGCCCAGTTTGCAATTTCTGCGGAAGATGAACAGGAATAGGGAGAACCAAGGAGAGACTAGCTGGAGCTGTCTGGACGGGCAAATTTAACTATTTCCCACCAGGAAGAGGAATTAACCAAAGGCTCAGCGTGCCATGCCGGAACCAGTTTAGGGCCTGAAGCAATCGTGCGGTGTTGCGGCCAGCTCACGAGAAAGCGAGTTGAAGAAAGGAGCTCAGGGGCACTGTAATTCACAAACCTGCAGAGTTATAAATGACAGCTATCGTCCAAAAATATACTGAAGTAAGGCTGCCAAGAGGACTTGAAAGCGGGGCAGAATTGCAGGAAACCGATTTCAGGAGGTAGACTGGAATTGCATTTAAAGCATAGGAAAAAAGGCAGAACGTCCACAATGATGCACTTGGCCAAAAAGGGCGTGCGTTTTTTCCTGAATATATTCAGGAAAAAACGCATATGCCCTTTTTGGCCAACCAAGCAAGCTTGCAAAGGAAATCTGCACTACAATGAAGTCTCACTTCCCCCCGGTCAAAAGGGCCATCTGAAAAAAGTGTAAAATCCAGAAAGGCAGGACAGGCCATGGAGAACTGGGAGCCTTGTTATGCTGATGGGCGGGATGTAAATTGCCAACAGCCACTCGGGAGAAGTGTATGGTGTTTCCTGAAACATCTAAAAAACAAAGCAACAGAGCCTAGGGCACTTCCACTTATGGTCCTATAGCTTAGGGAAATTAAAATCAAAAGGACACAGCCACCCCAAAGGTTGGGACGGCTCTGTTTACAAGAACCTGGTTTACGGTACAAGTTCAATATCGCAGAAAGTGAAAAATGGATAAAGAAGTTGTGGTACTTACGTACAATGCAGTATCACTCAGCAATGAAATCTATGTCATCAGGCCCGTAGCAGCATAATGAGTGGATTCAGGTATGATGATTCTAACTGAAATAAGTCACACAGAAAAAGAAACATCATAAGATATCACTAATACACGGAATGTAAACTTGGCTACACAGGAACTGAATTCCAAAACAGAACAGGGTCTCAAATTTAGAAACCCAACTTATGCTTGCTTAAGGGGAAAGGTGAGTTGGGGTGCTGCATAAAACCAGAGATTGAAATGAGCACAGATAAAGTTCCTTAAGCCAAATATGGAATAGACAAGAGCTACTCCTTGCTCAACGAAATGGACTCAACATCCCATATTAAATGCCTAAGAGTGTACCTGACTAGGAAGTATCTTAAAACCTATGGATTGCTATGTCTCCGAAAGAGAATCAAGCGTGTGTACAGGGGCATAAATGCAGCAGTGATAGGATTGGAGAAGTTCGGTGAGCAAATGAAGACCCTTTGAAGTCATATTGCATGGTACCCATTCCACGGGTCTCAACTCTCCAGGTTTAAGGTATTCTTCCTTTAGCTAAAACATGCATGTGGAACCCAGAGTATGACCAACCGTGTGAGCGGGAGACGTGTTCCAATATGTGTCAGTTTTCGTCCCCTGGTACTCGGGTGCAACATTCCAGACGCTTTACTAACACTCTCTCGACTTGGAGAGTCAGTGCCTTTAACCTCCTGTTTGGCCCAGTTTGCAATTTCTGCGGAAGATGAACAGGAATAGGGAGAACCAATGACAGACTAGCTGGAGGTGTCTGGACGGGCAAATTTAACTCTCATTTCCCACCAGGAAGAGGAATTATACAAAGGCTCAGCGTGCCGTGCCGGAACCAGATTAGGGCCTGAAGCCATCCTGCGGTGTTGCGGCCAGCTCACTAGAAAGCGAGTTGAAGAAAGGAGGTCAGGGGCACTGTAATTCACAAACCTGAAGAGTTATAAATGACAGCTATCGTCCAAAAATATACTGAAGTAAGGCTGCCAAGAGGACTTGAACTTGGGGCAGAATTGCAGGAAACCGATTTCAGAAGGTAGACTGGAATTGCATTTAAAGCATAGGAAAAGAGGCAGAACGTCCACAATGATACACTTGGCCAAAAAGTGCGTATGCGTTTTTTCCTGAATATATTCAGGAAAATACGCATACGCCCTTTTTGGCCAACCAAGCAAGCTTGCAAAGGAAATCTGCACTACAATGAAGTCTCACTTCCCCCCAGTCAAAAGGGCCATCTGAAAAAAGTGTAAAATCCAGAAAGGCAGGACAGGCCATGGAGAACTGGGAGCCTTGTTATGCTGATGGGCGGGATGTAAATTGCCAACAGCCACTCTGGAGAAGTGTATGGTGTTTCCTGAAACATCTAAAAAACAAAGCAACAGAGCCTAGGGCACTTCCACTTATGGTCCTATAGCTTAGGGAAATTAAAATTAAAAGACACAGCCACCCCAAAGGTTGGGACGGCTCTGTTTACAAGAACCTGGTTTACGGTACAAGTTCAATATCGCAGAAAGTGAAAAATGGATAAAGAAGTTGTGGTACATATGTACAATGCAATATCACTCAGCAATGAAATCTATGTCATCAGGCCCGTAGCAGCATAATGAGTGGATTCAGGTATGATGATTCTAACTGAAATAAGTAACACAGAAAAAGAAACATCATAAGATATCACTAATACACGGAATGTAACCTTGGCTACACAGGAACTGAATTACAAAACAGAACAGGGTCTCAAATTCAGAAAACCAACTTATGCTTGCTTAAGGGGAAAGGTGAGTTGGGGTGCTGCATAAAACCAGAGATTGAAATGAGCACAGATAAAGTTCCTTAAGCCAAATATGGAATAGACAAGAGCTACTCCTTGCTCAACGAAATGGATTCAACACCCCATATTAAACACCTAAGAATATACCTGAGTAGGAAGTATCTTAAAACCTATGGATTGCTATGTCTCCGAAAGAGAATCAAGCGTGTGTGCAGGGGCATAAACGCAGCAGTGATAGGATTGGAGAGGTTTGGTGAGCAAATGAAGACCCTTTGAAGTCATATTGCATGGTACCCATTCCACGCGTCTCAACTCTCCAGGTTTAAGGTATTCTTCCTTCAGCTAAAACATGCATGTGGAACCCAGAGTATGATCAACCGTGTGATCGGGAGATGTGTTCCAATATTTCTCAGTTTTCGTCCCCTGGTACTCGGGTGCAACATTCCAGACGCTTTACTAACACTCTCCCGACTTGGAGAGTCAGTGCCTTTAACCTCCTGTTTGGCCCAGTTTGCAATTTCTGCGGAAGATGAACAGGAATAGGGAGAACCAATGACAGACTAGCTGGAGGTGTCTGGACGGGCAAATTTAACTCTCATTTCCCACCAGGAAGAGGAATTAACCAAAGGCTCAACGTGCCGTGCCGGAACCAGATTAGGGCCTGAAGCAATCCTGCGGTGTTGCGGCCAGCTCACGAGAAAGCGAGTTGAAGAAAGGATCTGAGGGGCACTGTAATTCACAAACCTGCAGAGTTATAAATGATAGCTATCGTCCAAAAATATACTGAAATAAGGCTGCCAAGAGGACTTGAAAGCGTGGCAGAATTGCAGGAAACCGATTTCAGGAGGTAGACTGGAATTGCATTTAAAGCATAGGAAAAGAGGCAGAACGTCCACAATGATGCACTTGGCCAAAAAGGGCGTATGCGTTTTTTCCTGAATATATTCAGGAAAAAACGCATACGCCCTTTTTGACCAACCAAGCAAGCTTGCAAAGGAAATCTGCACTACAATGAAGTCTCACTTCCCCCCGGTCAAAAGGGCCATCTGAAAAAAGTGTAAAATCCAGAAAGGCAGGACAGGCCATGGAGAACTGGGAGCCTTGTTATGCTGATGGGCGGGATGTAAATTGCCAACAGCCACTCGGGAGAAGTGTATGGTGTTTCCTGAAACATCTAAAAAACAAAGCAACAGAGCCTAGGGCACTTCCACTTATGGTCCTATAGCTTAGGGAAATTAAAATCAAAAAGACACAGCCACCCCAAAGGTTGGGACGGCTCTGTTTACAAGAACCTGGTTTACGGTACAAGTTCAATATCGCAGAAAGTGAAAAATGGATAAAGAAGTTGTGGTACTTACGTACAATGCAATATCACACAGCAATGAATTCTATGTCATCAGGCCTGTAGCAGCATAATGAGTGGATTCAGGTATGATGATTCTAACTGAAATAAGTCACACAGAAAAAGAAACATCATAAGATATCACTAATACACGGAATGTAACCTTGGCTACACAGGAACTGAATTCCAAAACAGAACAGGGTCTCAAATTTAGAAACCCAACTTATGCTTGCTTAAGGGGAAAGGTGAGTTGGGGTGCTGCATAAAACCAGAGATTGAAATGAGCACAGATAAAGTTCCTTAAGCCAAATATGGAATAGACAAGAGCTACTCCTTGCTCAACGAAATGGACTCAACACCCCATATTAAACGCCTAAGAATATACCTGACTAGGAAGTATCTTAAAACCTATGGATTGCTATGTCTCCGAAAGAGAATCAAGCGTGTGTGCAGGGGCATAAACGCAGCAGTGATAGGATTGGAGAGGTTCGGTGAGCAAATGAAGACCCTTTGAAGTCATATTGCATGGTACCCATTCCACGGGTCTCAACTCTCCAGGTTTAAGGTATTCTTCCTTCAGCTAAAACATGCATGTGGAACCCAGAGTATGATCAACCGTGTGATCGGGAGACGTGTTCCAATATGTGTCAGTTTTCGTCCCCTGGTACTCGGGTGCAACATTCCAGACGCTTTACTAACACTCTCCCGACTTGGAGAGTCAGTGCCTTTAACCTCCTGTTTGGCCCAGTTTGCAATTTCTGCGGAAGATGAACAGGAATAGGGAGAACCAATGAGAGACTAGCTGGAGGTGTCTGGACGGGCAAATTTAACTCTCATTTCCCACCAGGAAGAGGAATTAACCAAAGGCTCAGCGTGCCGTGCCGGAACCAGATTAGGGCCTGAAGCAATCGTGCGGTGTTGCGGCCAGCTCACGAGAAAGCGAGTTGAAGAAAGGAGCTCAGGGGCACTGTAATTCACAAACCTGCAGAGTTATAAATGACAGCTATCGTCCAAAAATATACTGAAGTAAGGCTGCCAAGAGGACTTGAAAGCGGTGCAGAATTGCAGGAAACCGATTTCAGGAGGTAGACTGGAATTGCATTTAAAGCATAGGAAAAGAGGCAGAACGTCCACAATGATGCACTTGGCCAAAAAGGGCGTATGCGTTTTTTCCTGAATATATTCAGGAAAAAACGCATACGCCCTTTTTGGCCAACCAAGCAAGCTTGCAAAGGAAATCTGCACTACAATGAAGTCTCACTTCCCCCCGGTCAAAAGGGCCATCTGAAAAAAGTGTAAAATCCAGAAAGGCAGGACAGGCCATGGAGAACTGGGAGCCTTGTTATGCTGATGGGCGGGATGTAAATTGCCAACAGCCACTCGGGAGAAGTGTATGGTGTTTCCTGAAACATCTAAAAAACAAAGCAACAGAGCCTAGGGCACTTCCACTTATGGTCCTATAGCTTAGGTAAATTAAAATCAAAAAGACACAGCCACCCCAAAGGTTGGGACGGCTCTGTTTACAAGAACCTGGTTTACGGTACAAGTTCAATATCGCAGAAAGTGAAAAATGGATAAAGAAGTTGTGGTACTTACGTACAATGCAGTATCACTCAGCAATGAAATCTATGTCATCAGGCCCGTAGCAGCATAATGAGTGGATTCAGGTATGATGATTCTAACTGAAATAAGTCACACAGAAAAAGAAACATCATAAGATATCACTAATACACGGAATGTAACCTTGGCTACACAGGAACTGAATTCCAAAACAGAACAGGGTCTCAAATTTAGAAACCCAACTTATGCTTGCTTAAGGGGAAAGGTGAGTTGGGGTGCTGCATAAAACCAGAGATTGAAATGAGCACAGATAAAGTTCCTTAAGCCAAATATGGAATAGACAAGAGCTACTCCTTGCTCAACGAAATGGACTCAACACCCCATATTAAACGCCTAAGAATGTACCTGACTAGGAAGTATCTTAAAACCTATGGATTGCTATGTCTCCGAAAGAGAATCAAGCGTGTGTACAGGGGCATAAACGCAGCAGTGATAGGACGGGAGAGGTTCGGTGAGCAAATGAAGACCCTTTGAAGTCATATTGCATGGTACCCATTCCACGGGTCTCAACTCTCCAGGTTTAAGGTATTCTTCCTTCAGCTAATACATGCATGTGGAACCCAGAGTATGATCAACCGTGTGATCGGGAGACGTGTTCCAATATGTGTCAGTTTTCGTCCCCTGGTACTCGGGTGCAACATTCCAGACGCTTTACTAACACTCTCCCGACTTGGAGAGTCAGTGCCTTTAACCTCCTGTTTGGCCCAGTTTGCAATTTCTGCGGAAGATGAACAGGAATAGGGAGAACCAATGACAGACTAGCTGGAGGTGTCTGGACGGGCAAATTTAACTCTCATTTCCCACCAGGAAGAGGAATTAACCAAAGGCTCAGCGTGCCGTGCCGGAACCAGATTAGGGCCTGAAACAATCGTGCGGTGTTGCGGCCAGCTCACGAGAAAGCGAGTTGAAGAAAGGAGCTCAGGGGCACTGTAATTCACAAACCTGCAGAGTTATAAATGACAGCTATCGTCCAAAAATATACTGAAGTAAGGCTGCCAAGAGGACTTGAAAGCGGGGCAGAATTGCAGGAAACCGATTTCAGGAGGTAGACTGGAATTGCATTTAAAGCATAGGAAAAGAGGCAGAACGTCCACAATGATGCACTTGGCCAAAAAGGGCGTATGCGTTTTTTCCTGAATATATTCAGGAAAAAACGCATACGCCCTTTTTGGCCAACCAAGCAAGCTTGCAAAGGAAATCTGCACTACAATGAAGTCTCACTTCCCCCCGGTCAAAAGGGCCATCTGAAAAAAGTGTAAAATCCAGAAAGGCAGGACAGGCCACGGAGAACTGGGAGCCTTGTTATGCTGATGGGCGGGATGTAAATTGCCAACAGCCACTCTGGAGAAGTGTATGGTGTTTCCTGAAACATCTAAAAAACAAAGCAACAGAGCCTAGGGCACTTCCACTTATGGTCCTATAGCTTAGGGAAATTAAAATCAAAAAGACACAGACACCCCAAAGTTTGGGATGGCTCTGTTTACAAGAACCTGGTTTACGGTACAAGTTCAATATCGCAGAAAGTGAAAAATGGATAAAGAAGTTGTGGTACTTACGTACAATGCAGTATCACTCAGCAATGAAATCTATGTCATCAGGCCCGTAGCAGCATAATGAGTGGATTCAGGTATGATGATTCTAACTGAAATAAGTCACACAGAAAAAGAAACATCATAAGATATCACTAATACACGGAATGTAACCTTGGCTACACAGGAACTGAATTCCAAAACAGAACAGGGTCTCAAATTTAGAAACCCAACTTATGCTTGCTTAAGGGGAAAGGTGAGTTGGGGTGCTGCATAAAACCAGAGATTGAAATGAGCACAGATAAAGTTCCTTAAGCCAAATATGGAATAGACAAGAGCTACTCCTTGCTCAACGAAATGGACTCAACACCCCATATTAAACGCCTAAGAATGTACCTGACTAGGAAGTATCTTAAAACCTATGGATTGCTATGTCTCCGAAAGAGAATCAAGCGTGTGTACAGGGGCATAAACGCAGCAGTGATAGGACGGGAGAGGTTCGGTGAGCAAATGAAGACCCTTTGAAGTCATATTGCATGGTACCCATTCCACGGGTCTCAACTCTCCAGGTTTAAGGTATTCTTCCTTCAGCTAAAACATGCATGTGGAACCCAGAGTATGATCAACCGTGTGATCGGGAGACGTGTTCCAATATGTGTCAGTTTTCGTCCCCTGGTACTCGGGTGCAACATTCCAGACGCTTTACTAACACTCTCCCGACTTGGAGAGTCAGTGCCTTTAACCTCCTGTTTGGCCCAGTTTGCAATTTCTGCGGAAGATGAACAGGAATAGGGAGAACCAATGAGAGACTAGCTGGAGGTGTCTGGACGGGCAAATTTAACTCTCATTTCCCACCAGGAAGAGGAATTAACCAAAGGCTCAGCGTGCCGTGCCGGAACCAGATTAGGGCCTGAAGCAATCGTGCGGTGTTGCGGCCAGCTCACGAGAAAGCGAGTTGAAGAAAGGAGCTCAGGGGCACTGTAATTCACAAACCTGCAGAGTTATAAATGACAGCTATCGTCCAAAAATATACTGAAGTAAGGCTGCCAAGAGGACTTGAAAGCGGGGCAGAATTGCAGGAAACCGATTTCAGGAGGTAGACTGGAATTGCATTGAAAGCATAGGAAAAGAGGCAGAACGTCCACAATGATGCACTTGGCCAAAAAGGGCGTATGCGTTTTTTCCTGAATATATTCAGGAAAAAACGCATACGCCCTTTTTGGCCAACCAAGCAAGCTTGCAAAGGAAATCTGCACTACAATGAAGTCTCACTTCCCCCCGGTCAAAAGGGCCATCTGAAAAAAGTGTAAAATCCAGAAAGGCAGGACAGGCCATGGAGAACTGGGAGCCTTGTTATGCTGATGGGCGGGATGTAAATTGCCAACAGCCACTCTGGAGAAGTGTATGGTGTTTCCTGAAACATCTAAAAAACAAAGCAACAGAGCCTAGGGCACTTCCACTTATGGTCCTATAGCTTAGGGAAATTAAAATCAAAAAGACACAGCCACCCCAAAGGTTGGGACGGCTCTGTTTACAAGAACCTGGTTTACGGTACAAGTTCAATAGCGCAGAAAGTGAAAAATGGATAAAGAAGTTGTGGTACTTACGTACAATGCAGTATCACTCAGCAATGAAATCTATGTCATCAGGCCCGTAGCAGCATAATGAGTGGATTCAGGTATGATGATTCTAACTGAAATAAGTCACACAGAAAAAGAAACATCATAAGATATCACTAATACACGGAATGTAAACTTGGCTACACAGGAACTGAATTCCAAAACAGAACAGGGTCTCAAATTTAGAAACCCAACTTATGCTTGCTTAAGGGGAAAGGTGAGTTGGGGTGCTGCATAAAACCAGAGATTGAAATGAGCACAGATAAAGTTCCTTAAGCCAAATATGGAATAGACAAGAGCTACTCCTTGCTCAACGAAATGGACTCAACACCCCATATTAAACGCCTAAGAATGTACCTGACTAGGAAGTATCTTAAAAGCTATGGATTGCTATGTCTCCGAAAGAGAATCAAGCGTGTGTACAGGGGCATAAACGCAGCAGTGATAGGACGGGAGAGGTTCGGTGAGCAAATGAAGACCCTTTGAAGTCATATTGCATGGTACCCATTCCACGGGTCTCAACTCTCCAGGTTTAAGGTATTCTTCCTTCAGCTAAAACATGCATGTGGAACCCAGAGTATGATCAACCGTGTGATCGGGAGACGTGTTCCAATATGTGTCAGTTTTCGTCCCCTGGTACTCGGGTGCAACATTCCAGACGCTTTACTAACACTCTCCCGACTTGGAGAGTCAGTGCCTTTAACCTCCTGTTTGGCCCAGTTTGCAATTTCTGCGGAAGATGAACAGGAATAGGGAGAACCAATGAGAGACTAGCTGGAGGTGTCTGGACGGGCAAATTTAACTCTCATTTCCCACCAGGAAGAGGAATTAACCAAAGGCTCAGCGTGCCGTGCCGGAACCAGATTAGGGCCTGAAGCAATCGTGCGGTGTTGCGGCCAGCTCACGAGAAAGCGAGTTGAAGAAAGGAGCTCAGGGGCACTGTAATTCACAAACCTGCAGAGTTATAAATGACAGCTATCGTCCAAAAATATACTGAAGTAAGGCTGCCAAGAGGACTTGAAAGCGGGGCAGAATTGCAGGAAACCGATTTCAGGAGGTAGACTGGAATTGCATTTAAAGCATAGGAAAAGAGGCAGAACGTCCACAATGATGCACTTGGCCAAAAAGGGCGTATGCGTTTTTTTCCTGAATATATTCAGGAAAAAACGCATACGCCCTTTTTGGCCAACCAAGCAAGCTTGCAAAGGAAATCTGCACTACAATGAAGTCTCAATTCCCCCCGGTCAAAAGGGCCATCTGAAAAAAGTGTAAAATCCAGAAAGGCAGGACAGGCCATGGAGAACTGGGAGCCTTGTTATGCTGATGGGCGGGATGTAAATTGCCAACAGCCACTCGGGAGAAGTGTATGGTGTTTCCTGAAACATCTAAAAAACAAAGCAACAGAGCCTAGGGCACTTCCACTTATGGTCCTATAGCTTAGGGAAATTAAAATCAAAAAGACACAGACACCCCAAAGTTTGGGATGGCTCTGTTTACAAGAACCTGGTTTACGGTACAAGTTCAATATCGCAGAAAGTGAAAAATGGATAAAGAAGTTGTGGTACTTACGTACAATGCAGTATCACTCAGCAATGAAATCTATGTCATCAGGCCCGTAGCAGCATAATGAGTGGATTCAGGTATGATGATTCTAACTGAAATAAGTCACACAGGAAAAGAAACATCATAAGATATCACTAATACACGGAATGTAACCTTGGCTACACAGGAACTGAATTCCAAAACAGAACAGGGTCTCAAATTTAGAAACCCAACTTATGCTTGCTTAAGGGGAAAGGTGAGTTGGGGTGCTGCATAAAACCAGAGATTGAAATGAGCACAGATAAAGTTCCTTAAGCCAAATATGGAATAGACAAGAGCTACTCCTTGCTCAACGAAATGGACTCAACACCCCATATTAAACGCCTAAGAATGTACCTGACTAGGAAGTATCTTAAAACCTATGGATTGCTATGTCTCCGAAAGAGAATCAAGCGTGTGTACAGGGGCATAAACGCAGCAGTGATAGGACGGGAGAGGTTCGGTGAGCAAATGAAGACCCTTTGAAGTCATATTGCATGGTACCCATTCCACGGGTCTCAACTCTCCAGGTTTAAGGTATTCTTCCTTCAGCTAAAACATGCATGTGGAACCCAGAGTATGATCAACCGTGTGATCGGGAGACGTGTTCCAATATGTGTCAGTTTTCGTCCCCTGGTACTCGGGTGCAACATTCCAGACGCTTTACTAACACTCTCCCGACTTGGAGAGTCAGTGCCTTTAACCTCCTGTTTGGCCCAGTTTGCAATTTCTGCGGAAGATGAACAGGAATAGGGAGAACCAATGAGAGACTAGCTGGAGGTGTCTGGACGGGCAAATTTAACTCTCATTTCCCACCAGGAAGAGGAATTAACCAAAGGCTCAGCGTGCCGTGCCGGAACCAGATTAGGGCCTGAAGCAATCGTGCGGTGTTGCGGCCAGCTCACGAGAAAGCGAGTTGAAGAAAGGAGCTCAGGGGCACTGTAATTCACAAACCTGCAGAGTTATAAATGACAGCTATCGTCCAAAAATATACTGAAGTAAGGCTGCCAAGAGGACTTGAAAGCAGGGCAGAATTGCAGGAAACCGATTTCAGGAGGTAGACTGGAATTGCATTGAAAGCATAGGAAAAGAGGCAGAACGTCCACAATGATGCACTTGGCCAAAAAGGGCGTATGCGTTTTTTCCTGAATATATTCAGGAAAAAACGCATACGCCCTTTTTGGCCAACCAAGCAAGCTTGCAAAGGAAATCTGCACTACAATGAAGTCTCACTTCCCCCCGGTCAAAAGGGCCATCTGAAAAAAGTGTAAAATCCAGAAAGGCAGGACAGGCCATGGAGAAATGGGAGCCTTGTTATGCTGATGGGCAGGATGTAAATTGCCAACAGCCACTCGGGAGAAGTGTATGGTGTTTCCTGAAACATCTAAAAAACAAAGCAACAGAGCCTAGGGCACTTCCACTTATGGTCCTATAGCTTAGGGAAATTAAAATCAAAAAGACACAGCCACCCCAAAGGTTGGGACGGCTCTGTTTACAAGAACCTGGTTTACGGTACAAGTTCAATAGCGCAGAAAGTGAAAAATGGATAAAGAAGTTGTGGTACTTACGTACAATGCAGTATCACTCAGCAATGAAATCTATGTCATCAGGCCCGTAGCAGCATAATGAGTGGATTCAGGTATGATGATTCTAACTGAAATAAGTCACACAGAAAAAGAAACATCATAAGATATCACTAATACACGGAATGTAACCTTGGCTACACAGGAACTGAATTCCAAAACAGAACAGGGTCTCAAATTTAGAAACCCAACTTATACTTGCTTAAGGGGAAAGGTGAGTTGGGGTGCTGCATAAAACCAGAGATTGAAATGAGCACAGATAAAGTTCCTTAAGCCAAATATGGAATAGACAAGAGCTACTCCTTGCTCAACGAAATGGACTCAACACCCCATATTAAACGCCTAAGAATGTACCTGACTAGGAAGTATCTTAAAACCTATGGATTGCTATGTCTCCGAAAGAGAATCAAGCGTGTGTACAGGGGCATAAACGCAGCAGTGATAGGACGGGAGAGGTTCGGTGAGCAAATGAAGACCCTTTGAAGTCATATTGCATGGTACCCATTCCACGGGTCTCAACTCTCCAGGTTTAAGGTATTCTTCCTTCAGCTAAAACATGCAGGTGGAACCCAGAGTATGATCAACCGTCTGATCGGGAGACGTGTTCCAATATGTGTCAGTTTTCGTCCCCTGGTACTCGGGTGCAACATTCCAGACGCTTTACTAACACTCTCCCGACTTGGAGAGTCAGTGCCTTTAACCTCCTGTTTGGCCCAGTTTGCAATTTCTGCGGAAGATGAACAGGAATAGGGAGAACCAATGAGAGACTAGCTGGAGGTGTCTGGACGGGCAAATTTAACTCTCATTTCCCACCAGGAAGAGGAATTAACCAAAGGCTCAGCGTGCCGTGCCGGAACCAGATTAGGGCCTGAAGCAATCGTGCGGTGTTGCGGCCAGCTCACGAGAAAGCGAGTTGAAGAAAGGAGCTCAGGGGCACTGTAATTCACAAACCTGCAGAGTTATAAATGACAGCTATCGTCCAAAAATATACTGAAGTAAGGCTGCCAAGAGGACTTGAAAGCGGGGCAGAATTGCAGGAAACCGATTTCAGGAGGTAGACTGGAATTGCATTGAAAGCATAGGAAAAGAGGCAGAACGTCCACAATGATGCACTTGGCCAAAAAGGGCGTATGCGTTTTTTTCCTGAATATATTCAGGAAAAAACGCATACGCCCTTTTTGGCCAACCAAGCAAGCTTGCAAAGGAAATCTGCACTACAATGAAGTCTCAATTCCCCCCGGTCAAAAGGGCCATCTGAAAAAAGTGTAAAATCCAGAAAGGCAGGACAGGCCATGGAGAACTGGGAGCCTTGTTATGCTGATGGGCGGGATGTAAATTGCCAACAGCCACTCGGGAGAAGTGTATGGTGTTTCCTGAAACATCTAAAAAACAAAGCAACAGAGCCTAGGGCACTTCCACTTATGGTCCTATAGCTTAGGGAAATTAAAATCAAAAAGACACAGACACCCCAAAGTTTGGGATGGCTCTGTTTACAAGAACCTGGTTTACGGTACAAGTTCAATATCGCAGAAAGTGAAAAATGGATAAAGAAGTTGTGGTACTTACGTACAATGCAGTATCACTCAGCAATGAAATCTATGTCATCAGGCCCGTAGCAGCATAATGAGTGGATTCAGGTATGATGATTCTAACTGAAATAAGTCACACAGGAAAAGAAACATCATAAGATATCACTAATACACGGAATGGAAACTTGGCTACACAGGAACTGAATTCCAAAACAGAACAGGGTCTCAAATTTAGAAACCCAACTTATGCTTGCTTAAGGGGAAAGGTGAGTTGGGGTGCTGCATAAAACCAGAGATTGAAATGAGCACAGATAAAGTTCCTTAAGCCAAATATGGAATAGACAAGAGCTACTCCTTGCTCAACGAAATGGACTCAACACCCCATATTAAACGCCTAAGAATGTACCTGACTAGGAAGTATCTTAAAACCTATGGATTGCTATGTCTCCGAAAGAGAATCAAGCGTGTGTACAGGGGCATAAACGCAGCAGTGATAGGACGGGAGAGGTTCGGTGAGCAAATGAAGACCCTTTGAAGTCATATTGCATGGTACCCATTCCACGGGTCTCAACTCTCCAGGTTTAAGGTATTCTTCCTTCAGCTAAAACATGCATGTGGAACCCAGAGTATGATCAACCGTGTGATCGGGAGACGTGTTCCAATATGTGTCAGTTTTCGTCCCCTGGTACTCGGGTGCAACATTCCAGACGCTTTACTAACACTCTCCCGACTTGGAGAGTCAGTGCCTTTAACCTCCTGTTTGGCCCAGTTTGCAATTTCTGCGGAAGATGAACAGGAATAGGGAGAACCAATGAGAGACTAGCTGGAGGTGTCTGGACGGGCAAATTTAACTCTCATTTCCCACCAGGAAGAGGAATTAACCAAAGGCTCAGCGTGCCGTGCCGGAACCAGATTAGGGCCTGAAGCAATCGTGCGGTGTTGCGGCCAGCTCACGAGAAAGCGAGTTGAAGAAAGGAGCTCAGGGGCACTGTAATTCACAAACCTGCAGAGTTATAAATGACAGCTATCGTCCAAAAATATACTGAAGTAAGGCTGCCAAGAGGACTTGAAAGCAGGGCAGAATTGCAGGAAACCGATTTCAGGAGGTAGACTGGAATTGCATTGAAAGCATAGGAAAAGAGGCAGAACGTCCACAATGATGCACTTGGCCAAAAAGGGCGTATGCGTTTTTTCCTGAATATATTCAGGAAAAAACGCATACGCCCTTTTTGGCCAACCAAGCAAGCTTGCAAAGGAAATCTGCACTACAATGAAGTCTCACTTCCCCCCGGTCAAAAGGGCCATCTGAAAAAAGTGTAAAATCCAGAAAGGCAGGACAGGCCATGGAGAAATGGGAGCCTTGTTATGCTGATGGGCAGGATGTAAATTGCCAACAGCCACTCGGGAGAAGTGTATGGTGTTTCCTGAAACATCTAAAAAACAAAGCAACAGAGCCTAGGGCACTTCCACTTATGGTCCTATAGCTTAGGGAAATTAAAATCAAAAAGACACAGCCACCCCAAAGGTTGGGACGGCTCTGTTTACAAGAACCTGGTTTACGGTACAAGTTCAATAGCGCAGAAAGTGAAAAATGGATAAAGAAGTTGTGGTACTTACGTACAATGCAGTATCACTCAGCAATGAAATCTATGTCATCAGGCCCGTAGCAGCATAATGAGTGGATTCAGGTATGATGATTCTAACTGAAATAAGTCACACAGAAAAAGAAACATCATAAGATATCACTAATACACGGAATGTAACCTTGGCTACACAGGAACTGAATTCCAAAACAGAACAGGGTCTCAAATTTAGAAACCCAACTTATGCTTGCTTAAGGGGAAAGGTGAGTTGGGGTGCTGCATAAAACCAGAGATTGAAATGAGCACAGATAAAGTTCCTTAAGCCAAATATGGAATAGACAAGAGCTACTCCTTGCTCAACGAAATGGACTCAACACCCCATATTAAACGCCTAAGAATGTACCTGACTAGGAAGTATCTTAAAACCTATGGATTGCTATGTCTCCGAAAGAGAATCAAGCGTGTGTACAGGGGCATAAACGCAGCAGTGATAGGACGGGAGAGGTTCGGTGAGCAAATGAAGACCCTTTGAAGTCATATTGCATGGTACCCATTCCACGGGTCTCAACTCTCCAGGTTTAAGGTATTCTTCCTTCAGCTAAAACATGCATGTGGAACCCAGAGTATGATCAACCGTGTGATCGGGAGACGTGTTCCAATATGTGTCAGTTTTCGTCCCCTGGTACTCGGGTGCAACATTCCAGACGCTTTACTAACACTCTCCCGACTTGGAGAGTCAGTGCCTTTAACCTCCTGTTTGGCCCAGTTTGCAATTTCTGCGGAAGATGAACAGGAATAGGGAGAACCAATGAGAGACTAGCTGGAGGTGTCTGGACGGGCAAATTTAACTCTCATTTCCCACCAGGAAGAGGAATTAACCAAAGGCTCAGCGTGCCGTGCCGGAACCAGATTAGGGCCTGAAGCAATCGTGCGGTGTTGCGGCCAGCTCACGAGAAAGCGAGTTGAAGAAAGGAGCTCAGGGGCACTGTAATTCACAAACCTGCAGAGTTATAAATGACAGCTATCGTCCAAAAATATACTGAAGTAAGGCTGCCAAGAGGACTTGAAAGCGGGGCAGAATTGCAGGAAACCGATTTCAGGAGGTAGACTGGAATTGCATTGAAAGCATAGGAAAAGAGGCAGAACGTCCACAATGATGCACTTGGCCAAAAAGGGCGTATGCGTTTTTTCCTGAATATATTCAGGAAAAAACGCATACGCCCTTTTTGGCCAACCAAGCAAGCTTGCAAAGGAAATCTGCACTACAATGAAGTCTCACTTCCCCCCGGTCAAAAGGGCCATCTGAAAAAAGTGTAAAATCCAGAAAGGCAGGACAGGCCATGGAGAACTGGGAGCCTTGTTATGCTGATGGGCGGGATGTAAATTGCCAACAGCCACTCTGGAGAAGTGTATGGTGTTTCCTGAAACATCTAAAAAACAAAGCAACAGAGCCTA
Source organism: Lagenorhynchus albirostris (assembly GCF_949774975.1). Lineage (NCBI taxonomy): Eukaryota > Metazoa > Chordata > Mammalia > Artiodactyla > Delphinidae > Lagenorhynchus > Lagenorhynchus albirostris. The sequence goes on along the minus strand of NW_026783631.1, from coordinate 303,422 downwards.
GGGCACTTCCACTTATGGTCCTATAGCTTAGGGAAATTAAAATCAAAAAGACACAGACACCCCAAAGTTTGGGATGGCTCTGTTTACAAGAACCTGGTTTACGGTACAAGTTCAATATCGCAGAAAGTGAAAAATGGATAAAGAAGTTGTGGTACTTACGTACAATGCAGTATCACTCAGCAATGAAATCTATGTCATCAGGCCCGTAGCAGCATAATGAGTGGATTCAGGTATGATGATTCTAACTGAAATAAGTCACACAGAAAAAGAAACATCATAAGATATCACTAATACACGGAATGTAACCTTGGCTACACAGGAACTGAATTCCAAAACAGAACAGGGTCTCAAATTTAGAAACCCAACTTATGCTTGCTTAAGGGGAAAGGTGAGTTGGGGTGCTGCATAAAACCAGAGATTGAAATGAGCACAGATAAAGTTCCTTAAGCCAAATATGGAATAGACAAGAGCTACTCCTTGCTCAACGAAATGGACTCAACACCCCATATTAAACGCCTAAGAATGTACCTGACTAGGAAGTATCTTAAAACCTATGGATTGCTATGTCTCCGAAAGAGAATCAAGCGTGTGTACAGGGGCATAAACGCAGCAGTGATAGGACGGGAGAGGTTCGGTGAGCAAATGAAGACCCTTTGAAGTCATATTGCATGGTACCCATTCCACGGGTCTCAACTCTCCAGGTTTAAGGTACTCTTCCTTCAGATAAAACATGCATGTGGAACCCAGAGTATGATCAACCGTGTGATCGGGAGACGTGTTCCAATATGTGTCAGTTTTCGTCCCCTGGTACTCGGGTGCAACATTCCAGACGCTTTACTAACACTCTCCCGACTTGGAGAGTCAGTGCCTTTAACCTCCTGTTTGGCCCAGTTTGCAATTTCTGCGGAAGATGAACAGGAATAGGGAGAACCAATGACAGACTAGCTGGAGGTGTCTGGACGGGCAAATTTAACTCTCATTTCCCACCAGGAAGAGGAATTAACCAAAGGCTCAGCGTGCCGTGCCGGAACCAGATTAGGGCCTGAAGCAATCGTGCGGTGTTGCGGCCAGCTCACGAGAAAGCGAGTTGAAGAAAGGAGCTCAGGGGCACTGTAATTCACAAACCTGCAGAGTTATAAATGACAGCTATCGTCCAAAAATATACTGAAGTAAGGCTGCCAAGAGGACTTGAAAGCGGGGCAGAATTGCAGGAAACCGATTTCAGGAGGTAGACTGGAATTGCATTGAAAGCATAGGAAAAGAGGCAGAACGTCCACAATGATGCACTTGGCCAAAAAGGGCGTATGCGTTTTTTCCTGAATATATTCAGGAAAAAACGCATACGCCCTTTTTGGCCAACCAAGCAAGCTTGCAAAGGAAATCTGCACTACAATGAAGTCTCACTTCCCCCCGGTCAAAAGGGCCATCTGAAAAAAGTGTAAAATCCAGAAAGGCAGGACAGGCCATGGAGAACTGGGAGCCTTGTTATGCTGATGGGCGGGATGTAAATTGCCAACAGCCACTCTGGAGAAGTGTATGGTGTTTCCTGAAACATCTAAAAAACAAAGCAACAGAGCCTAGGGCACTTCCACTTATGGTCCTATAGCTTAGGGAAATTAAAATCAAAAACACACAGCCACCCCAAAGGTTGGGACGGCTCTGTTTACAAGAACCTGGTTTACGGTACAAGTTCAATATCGCAGAAAGTGAAAACTGGATAAAGAAGTTGTGGTACTTACGTACAATGCAGTATCACTCAGCAATGAAATCTATGTCATCAGGCCCGTAGCAGCATAATGAGTGGATTCAGGTATGATGATTCTAACTGAAATAAGTCACACAGAAAAAGAAACATCATAAGATATCACTAATACACGGAATGTAACCTTGGCTACACAGGAACTGAATTCCAAAACAGAACAGGGTCTCAAATTTAGAAACCCAACTTATGCTTGCTTAAGGGGAAAGGTGAGTTGGGGTGCTGCATAAAACCAGAGATTGAAATGAGCACAGATAAAGTTCCTTAAGCCAAATATGGAATAGACAAGAGCTACTCCTTGCTCAACGAAATGGACTCAACACCCCATATTAAACGCCTAAGAATGTACCTGACTAGGAAGTATCTTAAAACCTATGGATTGCTATGTCTCCGAAAGAGAATCAAGCGTGTGTACAGGGGCATAAACGCAGCAGTGATAGGACGGGAGAGGTTCGGTGAGCAAATGAAGACCCTTTGAAGTCATATTGCATGGTACCCATTCCACGGGTCTCAACTCTCCAGGTTTAAGGTACTCTTCCTTCAGATAAAACATGCATGTGGAACCCAGAGTATGATCAACCGTGTGATCGGGAGACGTGTTCCAATATGTGTCAGTTTTCGTCCCCTGGTACTCGGGTGCAACATTCCAGACGCTTTACTAACACTCTCCCGACTTGGAGAGTCAGTGCCTTTAACCTCCTGTTTGGCCCAGTTTGCAATTTCTGCGGAAGATGAACAGGAATAGGGAGAACCAATGACAGACTAGCTGGAGGTGTCTGGACGGGCAAATTTAACTCTCATTTCCCACCAGGAAGAGGAATTAACCAAAGGCTCAGCGTGCCGTGCCGGAACCAGATTAGGGCCTGAAGCAATCCTGCGGTGTTGCGGCCAGCTCACGAGAAAGCGAGTTGAAGAATGGAGCTCAGGGGCACTGTAATTCACAAACCTGCAGAGTTATAAATGACAGCTATCGTCCAAAAATATACTGAAGTAAGGCTGCCAAGAGGACTTGAAAGCGGGGCAGAATTGCAGGAAACCGATTTCAGGAGGTAGACTGGAATTGCATTGAAAGCATAGGAAAAGAGGCAGAACGTCCACAATGATGCACTTGGCCAAAAAGGGCGTATGCGTTTTTTCCTGAATATATTCAGGAAAAAACGCATACGCCCTTTTTGGCCAACCAAGCAAGCTTGCAAAGGAAATCTGCACTACAATGAAGTCTCACTTCCCCCCGGTCAAAAGGGCCATCTGAAAAAAGTGTAAAATCCAGAAAGGCAGGACAGGCCATGGAGAACTGGGAGCCTTGTTATGCTGATGGGCGGGATGTAAATTGCCAACAGCCACTCTGGAGAAGTGTATGGTGTTTCCTGAAACATCTAAAAAACAAAGCAACAGAGCCTAGGGCACTTCCACTTATGGTCCTATAGCTTAGGGAAATTAAAATCAAAAAGACACAGACACCCCAAAGTTTGGGATGGCTCTGTTTACAAGAACCTGGTTTACGGTACAAGTTCAATATCGCAGAAAGTGAAAAATGGATAAAGAAGTTGTGGTACTTACGTACAATGCAGTATCACTCAGCAATGAAATCTATGTCATCAGGCCCGTAGCAGCATAATGAGTGGATTCAGGTATGATGATTCTAACTGAAATAAGTCACACAGAAAAAGAAACATCATAAGATATCACTAATACACGGAATGTAACCTTGGCTACACAGGAACTGAATTCCAAAACAGAACAGGGTCTCAAATTTAGAAACCCAACTTATGCTTGCTTAAGGGGAAAGGTGAGTTGGGGTGCTGCATAAAACCAGAGATTGAAATGAGCACAGATAAAGTTCCTTAAGCCAAATATGGAATAGACAAGAGCTACTCCTTGCTCAACGAAATGGACTCAACACCCCATATTAAACGCCTAAGAATGTACCTGACTAGGAAGTATCTTAAAACCTATGGATTGCTATGTCTCCGAAAGAGAATCAAGCGTGTGTACAGGGGCATAAACGCAGCAGTGATAGGACGGGAGAGGTTCGGTGAGCAAATGAAGACCCTTTGAAGTCATATTGCATGGTACCCATTCCACGGGTCTCAACTCTCCAGGTTTAAGGTACTCTTCCTTCAGATAAAACATGCATGTGGAACCCAGAGTATGATCAACCGTGTGATCGGGAGACGTGTTCCAATATGTGTCAGTTTTCGTCCCCTGGTACTCGGGTGCAACATTCCAGACGCTTTACTAACACTCTCCCGACTTGGAGAGTCAGTGCCTTTAACCTCCTGTTTGGCCCAGTTTGCAATTTCTGCGGAAGATGAACAGGAATAGGGAGAACCAATGAGAGACTAGCTGGAGGTGTCTGGACGGGCAAATTTAACTCTCATTTCCCACCAGGAAGAGGAATTAACCAAAGGCTCAGCGTGCCGTGCCGGAACCAGATTAGGGCCTGAAGCAATCGTGCGGTGTTGCGGCCAGCTCACGAGAAAGCGAGTTGAAGAAAGGAGCTCAGGGGCACTGTAATTCACAAACCTGCAGAGTTATAAATGACAGCTATCGTCCAAAAATATACTGAAGTAAGGCTGCCAAGAGGACTTGAAAGCGGGGCAGAATTGCAGGAAACCGATTTCAGGAGGTAGACTGGAATTGCATTGAAAGCATAGGAAAAGAGGCAGAACGTCCACAATGATGCACTTGGCCAAAAAGGGCATATGCGTTTTTTCCTGAATATATTCAGGAAAAAACGCATACGCCCTTTTTGGCCAACCAAGCAAGCTTGCAAAGGAAATCTGCACTACAATGAAGTCTCACTTCCCCCCGGTCAAAAGGGCCATCTGAAAAAAGTGTAAAATCCAGAAAGGCAGGACAGGCCATGGAGAACTGGGAGCCTTGTTATGCTGATGGGCAGGATGTAAATTGTTAACAGCTACTCGGGAAAAGTGTATGGTGTTTCCTGAAACATCTAATAAACAAAGCAACAGAGCCTAGGGCACTTCCACTTATGGTCCTATAGCTTAGGGAAATTAAAATCAAAAAGACACAGCCACCCCAAAGGTTGGGACGGCTCTGTTTACAAGAACCTGGTTTACGGTACAAGTTCAATAACGCAGAAAGTGAAAAATGGATAAAGAAGTTGTGGTACTTACGTACAATGCAGTATCACTCAGCAATGAAATCTATGTCATCAGGCCCGTAGCAGCATAATGAGTGGATTCAGGTATGATGATTCTAACTGAAATAAGTCACACAGAAAAAGAAACATCATAAGATATCACTAATACACGGAATGTAAACTTGGCTACACAGGAACTGAATTCCAAAACAGAACAGGGTCTCAAATTTAGAAACCCAACTTATGCTTGCTTAAGGGGAAAGGTGAGTTGGGGTGCTGCATAAAACCAGAGATTGAAATGAGCACAGATAAAGTTCCTTAAGCCAAATATGGAATAGACAAGAGCTACTCCTTGCTCAACGAAATGGACTCAACACCCCATATTAAACGCCTAAGAATGTACCTGACTAGGAAGTATCTTAAAACCTATGGATTGCTATGTCTCCGAAAGAGAATCAAGCGTGTGTACAGGGGCATAAACGCAGCAGTGATAGGACGGGAGAGGTTCGGTGAGCAAATGAAGACCCTTTGAAGTCATATTGCATGGTACCCATTCCACGGGTCTCAACTCTCCAGGTTTAAGGTATTCTTCCTTCAGCTAAAACATGCATGTGGAACCCAGAGTATGATCAACCGTGTGATCGGGAGACGTGTTCCAATATGTGTCAGTTTTCGTCCCCTGGTACTCGGGTGCAACATTCCAGACGCTTTACTAACACTCTCCCGACTTGGAGAGTCAGTGCCTTTAACCTCCTGTTTGGCCCAGTTTGCAATTTCTGCGGAAGATGAACAGGAATAGGGAGAACCAATGACAGACTAGCTGGAGGTGTCTGGACGGGCAAATTTAACTCTCATTTCCCACCAGGAAGAGGAATTAACCAAAGGCTCAGCGTGCCGTGCCGGAACCAGATTAGGGCCTGAAGCAATCGTGCGGTGTTGCGGCCAGCTCACGAGAAAGCGAGTTGAAGAAAGGAGCTCAGGGGCACTGTAATTCACAAACCTGCAGAGTTATAAATGACAGCTATCGTCCAAAAATATACTGAAGTAAGGCTGCCAAGAGGACTTGAAAGCGGGGCAGAATTGCAGGAAACCGATTTCAGGAGGTAGACTGGAATTGCATTGAAAGCATAGGAAAAGAGGCAGAACGTCCACAATGATGCACTTGGCCAAAAAGGGCATATGCGTTTATTCCTGAATATATTCAGGAAAAAACGCATACGCCCTTTTTGGCCAACCAAGCAAGCTTGCAAAGGAAATCTGCACTACAATGAAGTCTCACTTCCCCCCGGTCAAAAGGGCCATCTGAAAAAAGTGTAAAATCCAGAAAGGCAGGACAGGCCATGGAGAACTGGGAGCCTTGTTATGCTGATGGGCGGGATGTAAATTGCCAACAGCCACTCGGGAGAAGTGTATGGTGTTTCCTGAAACATCTAAAAAACAAAGCAACAGAGCCTAGGGCACTTCCACTTATGGTCCTATAGCTTAGGGAAATTAAAATCAAAAAGACACAGCCACCCCAAAGGTTGGGACGGCTCTGTTTACAAGAACCTGGTTTACGGTACAAGTTCAATATCGCAGAAAGTGAAAAATGGATAAAGAAGTTGTGATACTTACGTACAATGCAGTATCACTCAGCAATGAAATCTATGTCATCAGGCCCGTAGCAGCATAATGAGTGGATTCAGGTATGATGATTCTAACTGAAATAAGTCACACAGAAAAAGAAACATCATAAGATATCACTAATACACGGAATGTAACCTTGGCTACACAGGAACTGAATTCCAAAACAGAACAGGGTCTCAAATTTAGAAACCCAACTTATGCTTGCTTAAGGGGAAAGGTGAGTTGGGGTGCTGCATAAAACCAGAGATTGAAATGAGCACAGATAAAGTTCCTTAAGCCAAATATGGAATAGACAAGAGCTACTCCTTGCTCAACGAAATGGACTCAACACCCCATATTAAACGCCTAAGAATGTACCTGACTAGGAAGTATCTTAAAACCTATGGATTGCTATGTCTCCGAAAGAGAATCAAGCGTGTGTACAGGGGCATAAACGCAGCAGTGATAGGACGGGAGAGGTTCGGTGAGCAAATGAAGACCCTTTGAAGTCATATTGCATGGTACCCATTCCACGGGTCTCAACTCTCCAGGTTTAAGGTATTCTTCCTTCAGCTAAAACATGCATGTGGAACCCAGAGTATGATAAACCATGTGATCGGGAGACGTGTTCCAATATGTGTCAGTTTTCGTCCCCTGGTACTCGGGTGCAACATTCCAGACGCTTTACTAACACTCTCCCGACTTGGAGAGTCAGTGCCTTTAACCTCCTGTTTGGCCCAGTTTGCAATTTCTGCGGAAGATGAACAGGAATAGGGAGAACCAATGAGAGACTAGCTGGAGGTGTCTGGACGGGCAAATTTAACTCTCATTTCCCACCAGGAAGAGGAATTAACCAAAGGCTCAGCGTGCCGTGCCGGAACCAGATTAGGGCCTGAAGCAATCGTGCGGTGTTGCGGCCAGCTCACGAGAAAGCGAGTTGAAGAAAGGAGCTCAGGGGCACTGTAATTCACAAACCTGCAGAGTTATAAATGACAGCTATCGTCCAAAAATATACTGAAGTAAGGCTGCCAAGAGGACTTGAAAGCTGGGCAGAATTGCAGGAAACCGATTTCAGGAGGTAGACTGGAATTGCATTGAAAGCATAGGAAAAGAGGCAGAACGTCCACAATGATGCACTTGGCAAAAAAGGGCGTATGCGTTTTTTCCTGAATATATTCAGGAAAAAACGCATACGCCCTTTTTGGCCAACCAAGCAAGCTTGCAAAGGAAATCTGCATTACAATGAAGTCTCACTTCCCCCCGGTCAAAAGGGCCATCTGAAAAAAGTGTAAAATCCAGAAAGGCAGGACAGGCCATGGAGAACTGGGAGCCTTGTTATGCTGATGGGCGGGATGTAAAATGCCAACAGCCACTGGGGTGAAGTGTATGGTGTTTCCTGAAACATATAAAAAACAAAGCAACAGAGCCTAGGGCACTTCCACTTATGGTCCAATAGCTTAGGGAAATTAAAATCAAAAAGACACAGCCACCCCAAAGGTTGGGACGGCTCTGTTTACAAGAACCTGGTTTACGGTACATGTTCAATATCGCCGAAAGTGAAAAATGGATAAAGAAGTTGTGGTACTTACGTACAATGCAATATCACTCAGCAAGGAAATCTATGTCATCAGGCCCATAGCAGCATAATGAGTGGATTCAGGTATGATGATTCTAACTGAAATAAGTCACACAGAAAAAGAAACATCATAAGATATCACTAATACACGGAATGTAACCTTGGCTACACAGGAACTGAATTCCAAAACAGAACAGGGTCTCAAATTTAGAAACCCAACTTATGCTTGCTTAAGGGGAAAGGTGAGTTGGGGTGCTGCATAAAACCAGAGATTGAAATGAGCACAGATAAAGTTCCTTAAGCCAAATATGGAATAGACAAGAGCTACTCCTTGCTCAACGAAATGGACTCAACACCCCATATTAAACGCCTAAGCATGTACCTGACTAGGAAGTATCTTAAAACCTATGGATTGCTATGTCTCCGAAAGAGAACCAAGCATGTGTACAGGGGCATAAACGCAGCAGTGATAGGACTGGAGAGGCTCGGTGAGCAAATGAAGACCCTTTGAAGTCATATTGCATGGTACCCATTCCACGGGTCTCAACTCTCCAGGTTTAAGGTATTCTTCCTTCAGCTAAAACATGCATGTGGAACCCAGAGTATGATCAACCGTGTGAGCGGGAGACGTGTTCAAATATGTCTCAGTTTTCGTCCCCTGGTACTCGGGTGCAACATTCCAGACGCTTTACTAACACTCTCCCGACTTGGAGAGTCAGTGCCTTTAACCTCCTGTTTGGCCCAGTTTGCAATTTCTGCGGAAGATGAACAGGAATAGGGAGAACCAATGACAGACTAGCTGGAGGTGTCTGGACGGGCAAATTTAACTCTCATTTCCCACCAGGAAGGGGAATTAACCAAAGGCTCAGCGTGCCGTGCCAGAACCAGATTAGGGCCTGAAGCAATCCTGCGGTGTTGCGGCCAGCTCACGAGAAAGCGAGTTGAAGAAAGGAGCTCAGGGGCACTGTAATTCACAAACCTGCAGAGTTATAAGTGATAGCTATCGTCCAAAAATGTACTGAAGTAAGGCTGCCAAGAGGACTTGAAAGCGGTGCAGAATTGCAGGAAACCGATTTCAGGAGGTAGACTGGAATTGCATTTAAAGCATAGAAAAAGAGGCAGAACGTCCACAATGATGCACTTGGCCAAAAAGGGCGTATGCGTTTTTTCCTGAATATATTCAGGAAAAAACGCATACGCCCTTTTTGGCCAACTAAGCAAGCTTGCAAAGGAAATCTGCACTACAATGAACTCTCACTTCCCCCCGGTCAAAAGGGCCATCTGAAAAAAGTGTAAAATCCAGAAAGGCAGGACAGGCCATGGAGAACTGGGAGCCTTGTTATGCTGATGGGCGGGATGTAAATTGCCAACAGCCACTCGGGAGAAGTGTATGGTGTTTCCTGAAACATCTAAAAAACAAAGCAACAGAGCCTAGGGCACTTCCACTTATGGTCCTATAGCTTAGGGAAATTAAAATCAAAAAGACACAGCCACCCCAATGGTTGGGACGGCTCTGTTTACAAGAACCTGGTTTACGGTACAAGTTCAATATCGCAGAAAGTGAAAACTGGATAAAGAAGTTGTGGTACTTACGTACCATGCAATATCACTCAGCAAGGAAATCTATGTCATCAGGCCCGTAGCAGCATAATGAGTGGATTCAGGTATGATGATTCTAACTGAAATAAGTCACACAGAAAAAGAAACATCATAAGATATCACTAATACACGGAATGTAACCTTGGCTACACAGGAACTGAATTCCAAAACAGAACAGGGTCTCAAATTTAGAAACCCAACTTATGCTTGCTTAAGGGGAAAGGTGAGTTGGGGTGCTGCATAAAACCAGAGATTGAAATGAGCACAGATAAAGTTCCTTAAGCCAAATATGGAATAGACAAGAGCTACTCCTTGCTCAAGGAAATGGACTCAACACCCCATATTAAACGCCTAAGCATGTACCTGACTAGGAAGTATCTTAAAACCTATGGATTGCTATGTCTCCGAAAGAGAACCAAGCGTGTGTACAGGGGCATAAACGCAGCAGTGATAGGACTGGAGAGGTTCGGTGAGCAAATGAAGACCCTTTGAAGTCATATTGCATGGTACCCATTCCACGGGTCTCAACTCTCCAGGTTTAAGGTATTCTTCCTTCAGCTAAAACATGCATGTGGAACCCAGAGTATGATCAACCGTGTGATCGGGAGACGTGTTCCAATATGTGTCAGTTTTCGTCCCCTGGTACTCGGGTGCAACATTCCAGACGCTTTACTAACACTCTCCCGACTTGGAGAGTCAGTGCCTTTAACCTCCTGTTTGGCCCAGTTTGCAATTTCTGCGGAAGATGAACAGGAATAGGGAGAACCAATGACAGACTAGCTGGAGGTGTCTGGACGGGCAAATTTAACTCTCATTTCCCACCAGGAAGGGGAATTAACCAAAGGCTCAGCGTGCCGTGCCGGAACCAGATTAGGGCCTGAAGCACTCCTGCGGTGTTGCGGCCAGCTCACGAGAAAGCGAGTTGAAGAAAGGAGCTCAGGGGCACTGTAATTCACAAACCTGCAGAGTTATAAGTGATAGCTATCGTCCAAAAATGTACTGAAGTAAGGCTGCCAAGAGGACTTGAAAGCGGTGCAGAATTGCAGGAAACCGATTTCAGGAGGTAGACTGGAATTGCATTTAAAGCATAGAAAAAGAGGCAGAACGTCCACAATGATGCACTTGGCCAAAAAGGGCGTATGCGTTTTTTCCTGAATATATTCAGGAAAAAACGCATACGCCCTTTTTGGCCAACTAAGCAAGCTTGCAAAGGAAATCTGCACTACAATGAACTCTCACTTCCCCCCGGTCAAAAGGGCCATCTGAAAAAAGTGTAAAATCCAGAAAGGCAGGACAGGCCATGGAGAACTGGGAGCCTTGTTATGCTGATGGGCGGGATGTAAATTGCCAACAGCCACTCTGGAGAAGTGTATGGTGTTTCCTGAAACATCTAAAAAACAAAGCAACAGAGCCTAGGGCACTTCCACTTATGGTCCTATAGCTTAGGGAAATTAAAATCAAAAAGACACAGCCACCCCAATGGTTGGGACGGCTCTGTTTACAAGAACCTGGTTTACGGTACAAGTTCAATATCGCAGAAAGTGAAAACTGGATAAAGAAGTTGTGGTACTTACGTACCATGCAATATCACTCAGCAAGGAAATCTATGTCATCAGGCCCGTAGCAGCATAATGAGTGGATTCAGGTATGATGATTCTAACTGAAATAAGTCACACAGAAAAAGAAACATCATAAGATATCACTAATACACGGAATGTAACCTTGGCTACACAGGAACTGAATTCCAAAACAGAACAGGGTCTCAAATTTAGAAACCCAACTTATGCTTGCTTAAGGGGAAAGGTGAGTTGGGGTGCTGCATAAAACCAGAGATTGAAATGAGCACAGATAAAGTTCCTTAAGCCAAATATGGAATAGACAAGAGCTACTCCTTGCTCAAGGAAATGGACTCAACACCCCATATTAAACGCCTAAGCATGTACCTGACTAGGAAGTATCTTAAAACCTATGGATTGCTATGTCTCCGAAAGAGAACCAAGCGTGTGTACAGGGGCATAAACGCAGCAGTGATAGGACTGGAGAGGTTCGGTGAGCAAATGAAGACCCTTTGAAGTCATATTGCATGGTACCCATTCCACGGGTCTCAACTCTCCAGGTTTAAGGTATTCTTCCTTCAGCTAAAACATGCATGTGGAACCCAGAGTATGATCAACCGTGTGATCGGGAGACGTGTTCCAATATGTGTCAGTTTTCGTCCCCTGGTACTCGGGTGCAACATTCCAGACGCTTTACTAACACTCTCCCGACTTGGAGAGTCAGTGCCTTTAACCTCCTGTTTGGCCCAGTTTGCAATTTCTGCGGAAGATGAACAGGAATAGGGAGAACCAATGACAGACTAGCTGGAGGTGTCTGGACGGGCAAATTTAACTCTCATTTCCCACCAGGAAGGGGAATTAACCAAAGGCTCAGCGTGCCGTGCCGGAACCAGATTAGGGCCTGAAGCACTCCTGCGGTGTTGCGGCCAGCTCACGAGAAAGCGAGTTGAAGAAAGGAGCTCAGGGGCACTGTAATTCACAAACCTGCAGAGTTATAAATGACAGCTATCGTCCAAAAATATACTGAAGTAAGGCTGCCAAGAGGACTTGAAAGCGGTGCAGAATTGCAGGAAACCGATTTCAGGAGGTAGACTGGAATTGCATTTAAAGCATAGGAAAAGAGGCAGAACGTCCACAATGATGCACTTGGCCAAAAAGGGCGTATACGTTTTTTCCTGAATATATTCAGGAAAAAACGCATACGCCCTTTTTGGCCAACCAAGCAAGCTTGCAAAGGAAATCTGCACTACAATGAAGTCTCACTTCCCCCCGGTCAAAAGGGCCATCTGAAAAAAGTGTAAAATCCAGAAAGGCAGGACAGGCCATGGAGAACTGGGAGCCTTGTTATGCTGATGGGCGGGATGTAAATTGCCAACAGCCACTCTGGAGAAGTGTATGGTGTTTCCTGAAACATCTAAAAAACAAAGCAACAGAGCCTAGGGCACTTCCACTTATGGTCCTATAGCTTAGGGAAATTAAAATCAAAAAGACACAGCCACCCCAACGGTTGGGACGGCTCTGTTTACAAGAACCTGGTTTACGGTACAAGTTCAATATCGCAGAAAGTGAAAAATGGATAAAGAAGTTGTGGTACTTACGTACAATGCAATATCACTCAGCAAGGAAATCTATGTCATCAGGCCCGTAGCAGCATAATGACTGGATTCAGGTATGATGATTCTAACTGAAATAAGTCACACAGAAAAAGAAACATCATAAGATATCACTAATACACGGAATGTAACCTTGGCTACACAGGAACTGAATTCCAAAACAGAACAGGGTCTCAAATTAAGAAAACCAACTTATGCTTCCTTAAGGGGAAAGGTGAGTTGGGGTGCTGCATAAAACCAGAGATTGAAATGAGCACAGATAAAGTTCCTTAAGCGAAATATGGAATAGACAAGAGCTACTCCTTGCTCAACGAAATGGACTCAACACCCCATATTAAACGCCTAAGCATGTACCTGACTAGGAAGTATCTTAAAACCTATGGACTGCTATGTCTCCGAAAGAGAATTAAGCGTGTGTACAGGGGCATAAACGCAGCAGTGATAGGATTGGAGAGTTTCGGTGAGCAAATGAAGACCCTTTGAAGTCATATTGCATGGTACCCATTCCACGGGTCTCAACTCTCCAGGTTTAAGGTATTCTTCCTTCAGCTAAAACATGCATGTGGAACCCAGAGTATGATCAACCGTGTGAGCGGGAGACGTGTTCAAATATGTCTCAGTTTTCGTCCCCTGGTACCCGGGTGCAACATTCCAGAAGCTTTACTAACACTCTCCCGACTTGGAGAGTCAGTGCCTTTAACCTCCTGTTTGGCCCAGTTTGCAATTTCTGCGGAAGATGAACAGGAATAGGGAGAACCAATGACAGACTAGCTGGAGGTGTCTGGACGGGCAAATTTAACTCTCATTTCCCACCAGGAAGAGGAATTAACCAAAGGCTCAGCGTGCCGTGCCGGAACCAGATTAGGGCCTGAAGCCATCCTGCGGTGTTGCGGCCAGCTCACGAGAAAGCGAGTTGAAGAAAGGAGCTCAGGGGCACTGTAATTCACAAACCTGCAGAGTTATAAGTGATAGCTATCGTCCAAAAATATACTGAAGTAAGGCTGCCAAGAGGACTTGAAAGCGGTGCAGAATTGCAGGAAACCGATTTCAGGAGGTAGACTGGAATTGCATTTAAAGCATAGGAAAAGAGGCAGAACGTCCACAATGATGCACTTGGCCAAAAAGGGCGTATGCGTTTCTTCCTGAATATATTCAGGAAAAAACGCATACGCCCTTTTTGGCCAACCAAGCAAGCTTGCAAAGGAAATCTGCACTACAATGAAGTCTCACTTCCCCCCGGTCAAAAGGGCCATCTGAAAAAAGTGTAAAATCCAGAAAGGCAGGACAGGCCATGGAGAACTGGGAGCCTTGTTATGCTGATGGGCGGGATGTAAATTGCCAACAGCCACTCGGGAGAAGTGTATGGTGTTTCCTGAAACATCTAAAAAACAAAGCAACAGAGCCTAGGGCACTTCCACTTATGGTCCTATAGCTTAGGGAAATTAAAATCAAAAAGACACAGCCACCCCAAAGGTTGGGACTGCTCTGTTTACAAGAACCTGATTTACGGTACAAGTTCAACATCGCAGAAAGTGAAAAATGGATAAAGAAGTTGTGGTACTTATGTACAATGCAATATCACTCAGCAAGGAAATCTATGTCATCAGGCCCGTAGCAGCATAATGAGTGGATTCAGGTATGATGATTCTAACTGAAATAAGTCACACAGAAAAAGAAACATCATAAGATATCACTAATACACGGAATGTAAACTTGGCTACACAGGAACTGAATTCCAAAACAGAACAGGGTCTCAAATTTAGAAACCCAACTTATGCTTGCTTAAGGGGAAAGGTGAGTTGGGGTGCTGCATAAAACCAGAGATTGAAATGAGCACAGATAAAGTTCCTTAAGCCAAATATGGAATAGACAAGAGCTACTCCTTGCTCAAGGAAATGGACTCAACACCCCATATTAAACGCCTAAGCATGTACCTGACTAGGAAGTATCTTAAAACCTATGGATTGCTATGTCTCCGAAAGAGAACCAAACGTGTGTACAGGGGCATAAACGCAGCAGTGATAGGACTGGAGAGTTTCGGTGAGCAAATGAAGACCCTTTGAAGTCATATTGCATGGTACCCATTCCACGGGTCTCAACTCTCCAGGTTTAAGGTATTCTTCCTTCAGCTAAAACATGCATGTGGAACCCAGAGTATGATCAACCGTGTGATCGGGAGACGTGTTCCAATATGTGTCAGTTTTCGTCCCCTGGTACTCGGGTGCAACATTCCAGACGCTTTACTAACACTCTCCCGACTTGGAGAGTCAGTGCCTTTAACCTCCTGTTTGGCCCAGTTTGCAATTTCTGCGGAAGATGAACAGGAATAGGGAGAACCAATGACAGACTAGCTGGAGGTGTCTGGACGGGCAAATTTAACTCTCATTTCCCACCAGGAAGGGGAATTAACCAAAGGCTCAGCGTGCCGTGCCGGAACCAGATTAGGGCCTGAAGCACTCCTGCGGTGTTGCGGCCAGCTCACGAGAAAGCGAGTTGAAGAAAGGAGCTCAGGGGCACTGTAATTCACAAACCTGCAGAGTTATAAATGACAGCTATCGTCCAAAAATATACTGAAGTAAGGCTGCCAAGAGGACTTGAAAGCGGGGCAGAATTGCAGGAAACCGATTTCAGGAGGTAGACTGGAATTGCATTTAAAGCATAGGAAAAGAGGCAGAACGTCCACAATGATGCACTTGGCCAAAAAGGGCGTATGCGTTTTTTCCTGAATATATTCAGGAAAAAACGCATACGCACTTTTTGGCCAACCAAGCAAGCTTGCAAAGGAAATCTGCACTACAATGAAGTCTCACTTCCCCACGGTCAAAAGGGCCATCTGAAAAAAGTGTAAAATCCAGAAAGGCAGGACAGGCCATGGAGAACTGGGAGCCTTGTTATGCTGATGGGCGGGATGTAAATTGCCAACAGCCACTCGGGAGAAGTGTATGGTGTTTCCTGAAACACCTAAAAAACAAAGCAACAGAGCCTAGGGCACTTCCACTTATGGTCCTATAGCTTAGGGAAATTAAAATCAAAAAGACACAGCCACCCCAAAGGTTGGGAATGCTCTGTTTACAAGAACCTGATTTACGGTACAAGTTCAACATCGCAGAAAGTGAAAAATGGATAAAGAAGTTGTGATACTTACGTACAATGCAGTATCACTCAGCAATGAAATCTATGTCATCAGGCCCGTAGCAGCATAATGAGTGGATTCAGGTATGATGATTCTAACTGAAATAAGTCACACAGAAAAAGAAACATCATAAGATATCACTAATACACGGAATGTAAACTTGGCTACACAGGATCTGAATTCCAAAACAGAACAGGGTCTCAAATTTAGAAACCCAACTTATGCTTGCTTAAGGGGAAAGGTGAGTTGGGGTGCTGCATAAAACCAGAGATTGAAATGAGCACAGATAAAGTTCCTTAAGCCAAATATGGAATAGACAAGAGCTACTCCTTGCTCAAGGAAATGGACTCAACACCCCATATTAAACGCCTAAGCATGTACCTGACTAGGAAGTATCTTAAAACCTATGGATTGCTATGTCTCCGAAAGAGAACCAAGCGTGTGTACAGGGGCATAAACGCAGCAGTGATAGGACGGGAGAGGTTCGGTGAGCAAATGAAGACCCTTTGAAGTCATATTGCATGGTACCCATTCCACGGGTCTCAACTCTCCAGGTTTAAGGTATTCTTCCTTCAGCTAAAACATGCATGTGGAACCCAGAGTATGATCAACCGTGTGATCGGGAGACGTGTTCCAATATGTGTCAGTTTTCGTCCCCTGGTACTCGGGTGCAACATTCCAGACGCTTTACTAACACTCTCCCGACTTGGAGAGTCAGTGCCTTTAACCTCCTGTTTGGCCCAGTTTGCAATTTCTGCGGAAGATGAACAGGAATAGGGAGAACCAATGACAGACTAGCTGGAGGTGTCTGGACGGGCAAATTTAACTCTCATTTCCCACCAGGAAGGGGAATTAACCAAAGGCTCAGCGTGCCGTGCCGGAACCAGATTAGGGCCTGAAGCACTCCTGCGGTGTTGCGGCCAGCTCACGAGAAAGCGAGTTGAAGAAAGGAGCTCAGGGGCACTGTAATTCACAAACCTGCAGAGTTATAAATGACAGCTATCGTCCAAAAATATACTGAAGTAAGGCTGCCAAGAGGACTTGAAAGCGGGGCAGAATTGCAGGAAACCGATTTCAGGAGGTAGACTGGAATTGCATTTAAAGCATAGGAAAAGAGGCAGAACGTCCACAATGATGCACTTGGCCAAAAAGGGCGTATGCGTTTTTTCCTGAATATATTCAGGAAAAAACGCATACGCCCTTTTTGGCCAACCAAGCAAGCTTGCAAAGGAAATCTGCACTACAATGAAGTCTCACTTCCCCCCGGTCAAAAGGGCCATCTGAAAAAAGTGTAAAATCCAGAAAGGCAGGACAGGCCATGGAGAACTGGGAGCCTTGTTATGCTGATGGGCGGGATGTAAATTGCCAACAGCCACTCGGGAGAAGTGTATGGTGTTTCCTGAAACATCTAAAAAACAAAGCAACAGAGCCTAGGGCACTTCCACTTATGGTCCTATAGCTTAGGGAAATTAAAATCAAAAAGACACACCCACCCCAAAGGTTGGGACGGCTCTGTTTACAAGAACGTGGTTTACGGTACAAGTTCAATATCGCAGAAAGTGAAAACTGGATAAAGAAGTTGTGGTACTTACGTACAATGCAGTATCACTCAGCAAGGAAATCTATGTCATCAGGCCCGTAGCAGCATAATGAGTGGATTCAGGTATGATGATTCTAACTGAAATAAGTCACACAGAAAAAGAAACATCATAAGATATCACTAATACACGGAATGTAACCTTGGCTACACAGGAACTGAATTACAAAACACAACAGGGTCTCAAATTTAGAAACCCAACTTATGCTTGTTTAAGGGGAAAGGTGAGTTGGGGTGCTGCATAAAACCAGAGATTGAAATGAGCACAGATAAAGTTCCTTAAGCCAAATATGGAATAGACAAGAGCTACTCCTTGCTCAAGGAAATGGACTCAACACCCCATATTAAACGCCTAAGCATGTACCTGACTAGGAAGTATCTTAAAACCTATGGATTGCTATGTCTCCGAAAGAGAACCAAGCGTGTGTACAGGGGCATAAACGCAGCAGTGATAGGACTGGAGAGGTTCGGTGAGCAAATGAAGACCCTTTGAAGTCATATTGCATGGTACCCATTCCACGGGTCTCAACTCTCCAGGTTTAAGGTATTCTTCCTTCAGCTAAAACATGCATGTGGAACCCAGAGTATGATCAACCGTGTGATCGGGAGACGTGTTCCAATATGTGTCAGTTTTCGTCCCCTGGTACTCGGGTGCAACATTCCAGACGCTTTACTAACACTCTCCCGACTTGGAGAGTCAGTGCCTTTAACCTCCTGTTTGGCCCAGTTTGCAATTTCTGCGGAAGATGAACAGGAATAGGGAGAACCAATGACAGACTAGCTGGAGGTGTCTGGACGGGCAAATTTAACTCTCATTTCCACCAGGAAGGGGAATTAACCAAAGGCTCAGCGTGCCGTGCCGGAACCAGATTAGGGCCTGAAGCACTCCTGCGGTGTTGCGGCCAGCTCACGAGAAAGCGAGTTGAAGAAAGGAGCTCAGGGGCACTGTAATTCACAAACCTGCAGAGTTATAAATGACAGCTATCGTCCAAAAATATACTGAAGTAAGGCTGCCAAGAGGACTTGAAAGCGGGGCAGAATTGCAGGAAACCGATTTCAGGAGGTAGACTGGAATTGCATTTAAAGCATAGGAAAAGAGGCAGAACGTCCACAATGATGCACTTGGCCAAAAAGGGCGTATGCGTTTTTTCCTGAATATATTCAGGAAAAAACGCATACGCCCTTTTTGGCCAACCAAGCAAGCTTGCAAAGGAAATCTGCACTACAATGAAGTCTCACTTCCCCCCGGTCAAAAGGGCCATCTGAAAAAAGTGTAAAATCCAGAAAGGCAGGACAGGCCATGGAGAACTGGGAGCCTTGTTATGCTGATGGGCGGGATGTAAATTGTCAACAGCCACTCGGGAAAAGTGTATGGTGTTTCCTGAAACATCTAAAAAACAAAGCAACAGAGCCTAGGGCACTTCCACTTATGGTCCTATAGCTTAGGGAAATTAAAATCAAAAAGACACAGCCACCCCAATGGTTGGGACGGCTCTGTTTACAAGAACCTGGTTTACGGTACAAGTTCAATATCGCAGAAAGTGAAAACTGGATAAAGAAGTTGTGGTACTTACGTACAATGCAATATCACTCAGCAAGGAAATCTATGTCATCAGGCCCGTAGCAGCATAATGAGTGGATTCAGGTATGATGATTCTAACTGAAATAAGTCACACAGAAAAAGAAGCATCATAAGATATCACTAATACACGGAATGTAACCTTGGCTACACAGGAACTGAATTCCAAAACACAACAGGGTCTCAAATTTAGAAACCCAACTTATGCTTGCTTAAGGGGAAAGGTGAGTTGGGGTGCTGCATAAAACCAGAGATTGAAATGAGTACAGATAAAGTTCCTTAAGCCAAATATGGAATAGACAAGAGCTACTCCTTGCTCAAGGAAATGGACTCAACACCCCATATTAAACGCCTAAGCATGTACCTGACTAGGAAGTATCTTAAAACCTATGGATTGCTATGTCTCCGAAAGAGAACCAAGCGTGTGTACAGGGGCATAAACGCAGCAGCGATAGGACTGGAGAGGTTCGGTGAGCAAATGAAGACCCTTTGAAGTCATATTGCATGGTACCCATTCCACGGGTCTCAACTCTCCAGGTTTAAGGTATTCTTCCTTCAGCTAAAACATGCATGTGGAACCCAGAGTATGATCAACCGTGTGATCGGGAGACGTGTTCCAATATGTGTCAGTTTTCGTCCCCTGGTACTCGGGTGCAACATTCCAGACGCTTTACTAACACTCTCCCGACTTGGAGAGTCAGTGCCTTTAACCTCCTGTTTGGCCCAGTTTGCAATTTCTGCGGAAGATGAACAGGAATAGGGAGAACCAATGACAGACTAGCTGGAGGTGTCTGGACGGGCAAATTTAACTCTCATTTCCCACCAGGAAGGGGAATTAACCAAAGGCTCAGCGTGCCGTGCCGGAACCAGATTAGGGCCTGAAGCACTCCTGCGGTGTTGCGGCCAGCTCACGAGAAAGCGAGTTGAAGAAAGGAGCTCAGGGGCACTGTAATTCACAAACCTGCAGAGTTATAAATGACAGCTATCGTCCAAAAATATACTGAAGTAAGGCTGCCAAGAGGACTTGAAAGCGGGGCAGAATTGCAGGAAACCGATTTCAGGAGGTAGACTGGAATTGCATTGAAAGCATAGGAAAAGAGGCAGAACGTCCACTATGATGCACTTGGCCAAAAAGGGCGTATGCGTTTTTTCCTGAATATATTCAGGAAAAAACGCATACGCCCTTTTTGGCCAACCAAGCAAGCTTGCAAATTAAATCTGCACTACAATGAAGTCTCACTTCCCCGTGGTCAACAGGGCCATCTGAAAAAAGTGTAAAATCCAGAAAGGCAGGACAGGCCATGGAGAACTGGGAGCCTTGTTATGCTGATGGGCGGGATGTAAATTGCCAACAGCCACTCGGGAGAAGTGTATGGTGTTTCCTGAAACATCTAAAAAACAAAGCAACAGAGCCTAGGGCACTTCCACTTATGGTCCTATAGCTTAGGGAAATTAAAATCAAAAAGACACAGCCACCCCAACGGTTGGGACGGCTCTGTTTACAAGAACCTGGTTTACGGTACAAGTTCAATATCGCAGAAAGTGAAAAATGGATAAAGAAGTTGTGGTACTTACGTACAATGCAATATCACTCAGCAAGGAAATCTATGTCATCAGGCCCGTAGCAGCATAATGACTGGATTCAGGTATGATGATTCTAACTGAAATAAGTCACACAGAAAAAGAAATATCATAAGATATCACTAATACACGGAATGTAACCTTGGCTACACAGGAACTGAATTCCAAAACAGAACAGGGTCTCAAATTAAGAAAACCAACTTATGCTTCCTTAAGGGGAAAGGTGAGTTGGGGTGCTGCATAAAACCAGAGATTGAAATGAGCACAGATAAAGTTCCTTAAGCCAAATATGGAATAGACAAGAGCTACTCCTTGCTCAACGAAATGGACTCAACACCCCATATTAAACGCCTAAGAATGTACCTGACTAGGAAGTATCTTAAAACCTATGGACTGCTATGTCTCCGAAAGAGAATTAAGCGTGTGTACAGGGGCATAAACGCAGCAGTGATAGGATTGGAGAGTTTCGGTGAGCAAATGAAGACCCTTTGAAGTCATATTGCATGGTACCCATTCCACGGGTCTCAACTCTCCAGGTTTAAGGTATTCTTCCTTCAGCTAAAACATGCATGTGGAGCCCAGAGTATGATCAACCGTGTGAGCGGGAGACGTGTTCAAATATGTCTCAGTTTTCCTCCCCTGGTACCCGGGTGCAACATTCCAGAAGCTTTACTAACACTCTCCCGACTTGGAGAGTCAGTGCCTTTAACCTCCTGTTTGGCCCAGTTTGCAATTTCTGCGGAAGATGAACAGGAATAGGGAGAACCAATGACAGACTAGCTGGAGGTGTCTGGACGGGCAAATTTAACTCTCATTTCCCACCAGGAAGAGGAATTAACCAAAGGCTCAGCGTGCCGTGCCGGAACCAGATTAGGGCCTGAAGCACTCCTGCGGTGTTGCGGCCAGCTCACGAGAAAGCGAGTTGAAGAAAGGAGCTCAGGGGCACTGTAATTCACAAACCTGCAGAGTTATAAGTGATAGCTATCGTCCAAAAATATACTGAAGTAAGGCTGCCAAGAGGACTTGAAAGCGGGGCAGAATTGCAGGAAACCGATTTCAGGAGGTAGACTGGAATTGCATTTAAAGCATAGGAAAAGAGGCAGAACGTCCACAATGATGCACTTGGCCAAAAAGGGCGTATGCGTTTTTTCCTGAATATATTCAGGAAAAAACGCATACGCCCTTTTTGGCCAACCAAGCAAGCTTGCAAAGGAAATCTGCACTACAATGAAGTCTCACTTCCCCCCGGTCAAAAGGGCCATCTGAAAAAAGTGTAAAATCCAGAAAGGCAGGACAGGCCATGGAGAACTGGGAGCCTTGTTATGCTGATGGGCGGGATGTAAATTGTCAACAGCCACTCGGGAAAAGTGTATGGTGTTTCCTGAAACATCTAAAAAACAAAGCAACAGAGCCTAGGGCACTTCCACTTATGGTCCTATAGCTTAGGGAAATTAAAATCAAAAAGACACAGCCACCCCAATGGTTGGGACGGCTCTGTTTACAAGAACCTGGTTTACGGTACAAGTTCAATATCGCAGAAAGTGAAAACTGGATAAAGAAGTTGTGGTACTTACGTACAATGCAATATCACTCAGCAAGGAAATCTATGTCATCAGGCCCGTAGCAGCATAATGAGTGGATTCAGGTATGATGATTCTAACTGAAATAAGTCACACAGAAAAAGAAGCATCATAAGATATCACTAATACACGGAATGTAACCTTGGCTACACAGGAACTGAATTCCAAAACACAACAGGGTCTCAAATTTAGAAACCCAACTTATGCTTGCTTAAGGGGAAAGGTGAGTTGGGGTGCTGCATAAAACCAGAGATTGAAATGAGCACAGATAAAGTTCCTTAAGCCAAATATGGAATAGACAAGAGCTACTCCTTGCTCAAGGAAATGGACTCAACACCCCATATTAAACGCCTAAGCATGTACCTGACTAGGAAGTATCTTAAAACCTATGGATTGCTATGTCTCCGAAAGAGAACCAAGCGTGTGTACAGGGGCATAAACGCAGCAGCGATAGGACTGGAGAGGTTCGGTGAGCAAATGAAGACCCTTTGAAGTCATATTGCATGGTACCCATTCCACGGGTCTCAACTCTCCAGGTTTAAGGTATTCTTCCTTCAGCTAAAACATGCATGTGGAACCCAGAGTATGATCAACCGTGTGATCGGGAGACGTGTTCCAATATGTGTCAGTTTTCGTCCCCTGGTACTCGGGTGCAACATTCCAGACGCTTTACTAACACTCTCCCGACTTGGAGAGTCAGTGCCTTTAACCTCCTGTTTGGCCCAGTTTGCAATTTCTGCGGAAGATGAACAGGAATAGGGAGAACCAATGACAGACTAGCTGGAGGTGTCTGGACGGGCAAATTTAACTCTCATTTCCCACCAGGAAGGGGAATTAACCAAAGGCTCAGCGTGCCGTGCCGGAACCAGATTAGGGCCTGAAGCACTCCTGCGGTGTTGCGGCCAGCTCACGAGAAAGCGAGTTGAAGAAAGGAGCTCAGGGGCACTGTAATTCACAAACCTGCAGAGTTATAAATGACAGCTATCGTCCAAAAATATACTGAAGTAAGGCTGCCAAGAGGACTTGAAAGCGGGGCAGAATTGCAGGAAACCGATTTCAGGAGGTAGACTGGAATTGCATTGAAAGCATAGGAAAAGAGGCAGAACGTCCACTATGATGCACTTGGCCAAAAAGGGCGTATGCGTTTTTTCCTGAATATATTCAGGAAAAAACGCATACGCCCTTTTTGGCCAACCAAGCAAGCTTGCAAATTAAATCTGCACTACAATGAAGTCTCACTTCCCCGTGGTCAACAGGGCCATCTGAAAAAAGTGTAAAATCCAGAAAGGCAGGACAGGCCATGGAGAACTGGGAGCCTTGTTATGCTGATGGGCGGGATGTAAATTGCCAACAGCCACTCGGGAGAAGTGTATGGTGTTTCCTGAAACATCTAAAAAACAAAGCAACAGAGCCTAGGGCACTTCCACTTATGGTCCTATAGCTTAGGGAAATTAAAATCAAAAAGACACAGCCACCCCAAAGGTTGGGACGGCTCTGTTTACAAGAACCTGGTTTACGGTACAAGTTCAATATCGCAGAAAGTGAAAAATGGATAAAGAAGTTGTGGTACTTACGTACAATGCAATATCACTCAGCAAGGAAATCTATGTCATCAGGCCCGTAGCAGCATAATGACTGGATTCAGGTATGATGATTCTAACTGAAATAAGTCACACAGAAAAAGAAATATCATAAGATATCACTAATACACGGAATGTAACCTTGGCTACACAGGAACTGAATTCCAAAACAGAACAGGGTCTCAAATTAAGAAAACCAACTTATGCTTCCTTAAGGGGAAAGGTGAGTTGGGGTGCTGCATAAAACCAGAGATTGAAATGAGCACAGATAAAGTTCCTTAAGCCAAATATGGAATAGACAAGAGCTACTCCTTGCTCAACGAAATGGACTCAACACCCCATATTAAACGCCTAAGAATGTACCTGACTAGGAAGTATCTTAAAACCTATGGACTGCTATGTCTCCGAAAGAGAATTAAGCGTGTGTACAGGGGCATAAACGCAGCAGTGATAGGATTGGAGAGTTTCGGTGAGCAAATGAAGACCCTTTGAAGTCATATTGCATGGTACCCATTCCACGGGTCTCAACTCTCCAGGTTTAAGGTATTCTTCCTTCAGCTAAAACATGCATGTGGAACCCAGAGTATGATCAACCGTGTGAGCGGGAGACGTGTTCAAATATGTCTCAGTTTTCGTCCCCTGGTACCCGGGTGCAACATTCCAGAAGCTTTACTAACACTCTCCCGACTTGGAGAGTCAGTGCCTTTAACCTCCTGTTTGGCCCAGTTTGCAATTTCTGCGGAAGATGAACAGGAATAGGGAGAACCAATGACAGACTAGCTGGAGGTGTCTGGACGGGCAAATTTAACTCTCATTTCCCACCAGGAAGAGGAATTAACCAAAGGCTCAGCGTGCCGTGCCGGAACCAGATTAGGGCCTGAAGCACTCCTGCGGTGTTGCGGCCAGCTCACGAGAAAGCGAGTTGAAGAAAGGAGCTCAGGGGCACTGTAATTCACAAACCTGCAGAGTTATAAGTGATAGCTATCGTCCAAAAATATACTGAAGTAAGGCTGCCAAGAGGACTTGAAAGCGGTGCAGAATTGCAGGAAACCGATTTCAGGAGGTAGACTGGAATTGCATTTAAAGCATAGGAAAAGAGGCAGAACGTCCACAATGATGCACTTGGCCAAAAAGGGCGTATGCGTTTCTTCCTGAATATATTCAGGAAAAAACGCATACGCCCTTTTTGGCCAACCAAGCAAGCTTGCAAAGGAAATCTGCACTACAATGAAGTCTCACTTCCCCCCGGTCAAAAGGGCCATCTGAAAAAAGTGTAAAATCCAGAAAGGCAGGACAGGCCATGGAGAACTGGGAGCCTTGTTATGCTGATGGGCGGGATGTAAATTGCCAACAGCCACTCGGGAGAAGTGTATGGTGTTTCCTGAAACATCTAAAAAACAAAGCAACAGAGCCTAGGGCACTTCCACTTATGGTCCTATAGCTTAGGGAAATTAAAATCAAAAAGACACAGCCACCCCAAAGGTTGGGACTGCTCTGTTTACAAGAACCTGATTTACGGTACAAGTTCAACATCGCAGAAAGTGAAAAATGGATAAAGAAGTTGTGGTACTTATGTACAATGCAATATCACTCAGCAAGGAAATCTATGTCATCAGGCCCGTAGCAGCATAATGAGTGGATTCAGGTATGATGATTCTAACTGAAATAAGTCACACAGAAAAAGAAACATCATAAGATATCACTAATACACGGAATGTAAACTTGGCTACACAGGAACTGAATTCCAAAACAGAACAGGGTCTCAAATTTAGAAACCCAACTTATGCTTGCTTAAGGGGAAAGGTGAGTTGGGGTGCTGCATAAAACCAGAGATTGAAATGAGCACAGATAAAGTTCCTTAAGCCAAATATGGAATAGACAAGAGCTACTCCTTGCTCAAGGAAATGGACTCAACACCCCATATTAAACGCCTAAGCATGTACCTGACTAGGAAGTATCTTAAAACCTATGGATTGCTATGTCTCCGAAAGAGAACCAAGCGTGTGTACAGGGGCATAAACGCAGCAGTGATAGGACTGGAGAGGTTCGGTGAGCAAATGAAGACCCTTTGAAGTCATATTGCATGGTACCCATTCCACGGGTCTCAACTCTCCAGGTTTAAGGTATTCTTCCTTCAGCTAAAACATGCATGTGGAACCCAGAGTATGATCAACCGTGTGATCGGGAGACGTGTTCCAATATGTGTCAGTTTTCGTCCCCTGGTACTCGGGTGCAACATTCCAGACGCTTTACTAACACTCTCCCGACTTGGAGAGTCAGTGCCTTTAACCTCCTGTTTGGCCCAGTTTGCAATTTCTGCGGAAGATGAACAGGAATAGGGAGAACCAATGACAGACTAGCTGGAGGTGTCTGGACGGGCAAATTTAACTCTCATTTCCCACCAGGAAGGGGAATTAACCAAAGGCTCAGCGTGCCGTGCCGGAACCAGATTAGGGCCTGAAGCACTCCTGCGGTGTTGCGGCCAGCTCACGAGAAAGCGAGTTGAAGAAAGGAGCTCAGGGGCACTGTAATTCACAAACCTGCAGAGTTATAAATGACAGTTATCGTCCAAAAATATACTGAAGTAAGGCTGCCAAGAGGACTTGAAAGCGGTGCAGAATTGCAGGAAACCGATTTCAGGAGGTAGACTGGAATTGCATTTAAAGCATAGGAAAAGAGGCAGAACGTCCACAATGATGCACTTGGCCAAAAAGGGCGTATGCGTTTTTTCCTGAATATATTCAGGAAAAAACGCATACGCCCTTTTTGGCCAACCAAGCAAGCTTGCAAAGGAAATCTGCACTACAATGAAGTCTCACTTCCCCCCGGTCAAAAGGGCCATCTGAAAAAAGTGTAAAATCCAGAAAGGCAGGACAGGCCATGGAGAACTGGGAGCCTTGTTATGCTGATGGGCGGGATGTAAATTGCCAACAGCCACTCGGAGGAAGTGTATGGTGTTTCCTGAAACATCTAAAAAACAAAGCAACAGAGCCTAGGGCACTTCCACTTATGGTCCTATAGCTTAGGGAAATTAAAATCAAAAAGACACAGCCACCCCAAAGGTTGGGACTGCTCTGTTTACAAGAACCTGATTTACGGTACAAGTTCAACATCGCAGAAAGTGAAAAATGGATAAAGAAGTTGTGATACTTACGTACAATGCAGTATCACTCAGCAATGAAATCTATGTCATCAGGCCCGTAGCAGCATAATGAGTGGATTCAGGTATGATGATTCTAACTGAAATAAGTCACACAGAAAAAGAAACATCATAAGATATCACTAATACACGGAATGTAAACTTGGCTACACAGGATCTGAATTCCAAAACAGAACAGGGTCTCAAATTTAGAAACCCAACTTATGCTTGCTTAAGGGGAAAGGTGAGTTGGGGTGCTGCATAAAACCAGAGATTGAAATGAGCACAGATAAAGTTCCTTAAGCCAAATATGGAATAGACAAGAGCTACTCCTTGCTCAACGAAATGGACTCAACACCCCATATTAAACGCCTAAGCATGTACCTGACTAGGAAGTATCTTAAAACCTATGGATTGCTATGTCTCCGAAAGAGAACCAAGCGTGTGTACAGGGGCATAAACGCAGCAGTGATAGGACTGGAGAGGTTCGGTGAGCAAATGAAGACCCTTTGAAGTCATATTGCATGGTACCCATTCCACGGGTCTCAACTCTCCAGGTTTAAGGTATTCTTCCTTCAGCTAAAACATGCATGTGGAACCCAGAGTATGATCAACCGTGTGATCGGGAGACGTGTTCCAATATGTGTCAGTTTTCGTCCCCTGGTACTCGGGTGCAACATTCCAGACGCTTTACTAACACTCTCCCGACTTGGAGAGTCAGTGCCTTTAACCTCCTGTTTGGCCCAGTTTGCAATTTCTGCGGAAGATGAACAGGAATAGGGAGAACCAATGACAGACTAGCTGGAGGTGTCTGGACGGGCAAATTTAACTCTCATTTCCCACCAGGAAGGGGAATTAACCAAAGGCTCAGCGTGCCGTGCCGGAACCAGATTAGGGCCTGAAGCACTCCTGCGGTGTTGCGGCCAGCTCACGAGAAAGCGAGTTGAAGAAAGGAGCTCAGGGGCACTGTAATTCACAAACCTGCAGAGTTATAAATGACAGCTATCGTCCAAAAATATACTGAGGTAAGGCTGCCAAGAGGACTTGAAAGCGGGGCAGAATTGCAGGAAACCGATTTCAGGAGGTAGACTGGAATTGCATTTAAAGCATAGGAAAAGAGGCAGAACGTCCACAATGATGCACTTGGCCAAAAAGGGCGTATGCGTTTTTTCCTGAATATATTCAGGAAAAAACGCATACGCCCTTTTTGGCCAACCAAGCAAGCTTGCAAAGGAAATCTGCACTACAATGAAGTCTCACTTCCCCCCGGTCAAAAGGGCCATCTGAAAAAAGTGTAAAATCCAGAAAGGCAGGACAGGCCATGGAGAACTGGGAGCCTTGTTATGCTGATGGGCGGGATGTAAATTGCCAACAGCCACTCGGGAGAAGTGTATGGTGTTTCCTGAAACATCTAAAAAACAAAGCAACAGAGCCTAGGGCACTTCCACTTATGGTCCTATAGCTTAGGGAAATTAAAATCAAAAAGACACAGCCACCCCAATGGTTGGGACGGCTCTGTTTACAAGAACCTGATTTACGGTACAAGTTCAATATCGCAGAAAGTGAAAAATGGATAAAGAAGTTGTGGTACTTACGTACAATGCAGTATCACTCAGCAAGGAAATCTATGTCATCAGGCCCGTAGCAGCATAATGAGTGGATTCAGGTATGATGATTCTAACTGAAATAAGTCACACAGAAAAAGAAACATCATAAGATATCACTAATACACGGAATGTAACCTTGGCTACACAGGAACTGAATTACAAAACACAACAGGGTCTCAAATTTAGAAACCCAACTTATGCTTGTTTAAGGGGAAAGGTGAGTTGGGGTGCTGCATAAAACCAGAGATTGAAATGAGCACAGATAAAGTTCCTTAAGCCAAATATGGAATAGACAAGAGCTACTCCTTGCTCAAGGAAATGGACTCAACACCCCATATTAAACGCCTAAGCATGTACCTGACTAGGAAGTATCTTAAAACCTATGGATTGCTATGTCTCCGAAAGAGAACCAAGCGTGTGTACAGGGGCATAAACGCAGCAGTGATAGGACTGGAGAGGTTCGGTGAGCAAATGAAGACCCTTTGAAGTCATATTGCATGGTACCCATTCCACGGGTCTCAACTCTCCAGGTTTAAGGTATTCTTCCTTCAGCTAAAACATGCATGTGGAACCCAGAGTATGATCAACCGTGTGATCGGGAGACGTGTTCCAATATGTGTCAGTTTTCGTCCCCTGGTACTCGGGTGCAACATTCCAGACGCTTTACTAACACTCTCCCGACTTGGAGAGTCAGTGCCTTTAACCTCCTGTTTGGCCCAGTTTGGAATTTCTGCGGAAGATGAACAGGAATAGGGAGAACCAATGACAGACTAGCTGGAGGTGTCTGGACGGGCAAATTTAACTCTCATTTCCCACCAGGAAGGGGAATTAACCAAAGGCTCAGCGTGCCGTGCCGGAACCAGATTAGGGCCTGAAGCACTCCTGCGGTGTTGCGGCCAGCTCACGAGAAAGCGAGTTGAAGAAAGGAGCTCAGGGGCACTGTAATTCACAAACCTGCAGAGTTATAAATGACAGCTATCGTCCAAAAATATACTGAAGTAAGGCTGCCAAGAGGACTTGAAAGCGGGGCAGAATTGCAGGAAACCGATTTCAGGAGGTAGACTGGAATTGCATTGAAAGCATAGGAAAAGAGGCAGAACGTCCACAATGATGCACTTGGCCAAAAAGGGCGTATGCGTTTTTTCCTGAATATATTCAGGAAAAAACGCATACGCCCTTTTTGGCCAACCAAGCAAGCTTGCAAATTAAATCTGCACTACAATGAAGTCTCACTTCCCCCCGGTCAAAAGGGCCATCTGAAAAAAGTGTAAAATCCAGAAAGACAGGACAGGCCATGGAGAACTGGGAGCCTTGTTATGCTGATGGGCGGGATGTAAATTGCCAACAGCCACTCGGGAGAAGTGTATGGTGTTTCCTGAAACATCTAAAAAACAAAGCAACAGAGCCTAGGGCACTTCCACTTATGGTCCTATAGCTTAGGGAAATTAAAATCAAAAAGACACAGCCACCCCAACGGTTGGGACGGCTCTGTTTACAAGAACCTGGTTTACGGTACAAGTTCAATATCGCAGAAAGTGAAAAATGGATAAAGAAGTTGTGGTACTTACGTACAATGCAATATCACTCAGCAAGGAAATCTATGTCATCAGGCCCGTAGCAGCATAATGACTGGATTCAGGTATGATGATTCTAACTGAAATAAGTCACACAGAAAAAGAAACATCATAAGATATCACTAATACACGGAATGTAACCTTGGCTACACAGGAACTGAATTCCAAAACAGAACAGGGTCTCAAATTAAGAAAACCAACTTATGCTTCCTTAAGGGGAAAGGTGAGTTGGGGTGCTGCATAAAACCAGAGATTGAAATGAGCACAGATAAAGTTCCTTAAGCCAAATATGGAATAGACAAGAGCTACTCCTTGCTCAAGGAAATGGACTCAACACCCCATATTAAACGCCTAAGAATGTACCTGACTAGGAAGTATCTTAAAACCTATGCACTGCTATGTCTCCGAAAGAGAATTAAGCGTGTGTACAGGGGCATAAACGCAGCAGTGATAGGATTGGAGAGTTTCGGTGAGCAAATGAAGACCCTTTGAAGTCATATTGCATGGTACCCATTCCACGGGTCTCAACTCTCCAGGTTTAAGGTATTCTTCCTTCAGGTAAAACATGCATGTGGAACCCAGAGTATGATCAACCGTGTGAGCGGGAGACGTGTTCAAATATGTCTCAGTTTTCGTCCCCTGGTACCCGGGTGCAACATTCCAGAAGCTTTACTAACACTCTCCCGACTTGGAGAGTCAGTGCCTTTAACCTCCTGTTTGGCCCAGTTTGCAATTTCTGCGGAAGATGAACAGGAATAGGGAGAACCAATGACAGACTAGCTGGAGGTGTCTGGACGGGCAAATTTAACTCTGATTTCCCACCAGGAAGAGGAATTAACCAAAGGCTCAGCGTGCCATGCCGGAACCAGATTAGGGCCTGAAGCACTCCTGCGGTGTTGCGGCCAGCTCACGAGAAAGCGAGTTGAAGAAAGGAGCTCAGGGGCACTGTAATTCACAAACCTGCAGAGTTATAAGTGATAGCTATCGTCCAAAAATATACTGAAGTAAGGCTGCCAAGAGGACTTGAAAGCGGTGCAGAATTGCAGGAAACCGATTTCAGGAGGTAGACTGGAATTGCATTTAAAGCATAGGAAAAGAGGCAGAACGTCCACAATGATGCACTTGGCCAAAAAGGGCGTATGCGTTTTTTCCTGAATATATTCAGGAAAAAACGCATACGCCCTTTTTGGCCAACCAAGCAAGCTTGCAAAGGAAATCTGCACTACAATGAAGTCTCACTTCCCCCCGGTCAAAAGGGCCATCTGAAAAAAGTGTAAAATCCAGAAAGGCAGGACAGGCCATGGAGAACTGGGAGCCTTGTTATGCTGATGGGCGGGATGTAAATTGCCAACAGCCACTCGGAGGAAGTGTATGGTGTTTCCTGAAACATCTAAAAAACAAAGCAACAGAGCCTAGGGCACTTCCACTTATGGTCCTATAGCTTAGGGAAATTAAAATCAAAAAGACACAGCCACCCCAAAGGTTGGGACTGCTCTGTTTACAAGAACCTGATTTACGGTACAAGTTCAACATCGCAGAAAGTGAAAAATGGATAAAGAAGTTGTGATACTTACGTACAATGCAGTATCACTCAGCAATGAAATCTATGTCATCAGGCCCGTAGCAGCATAATGAGTGGATTCAGGTATGATGATTCTAACTGAAATAAGTCACACAGAAAAAGAAACATCATAAGATATCACTAATACACGGAATGTAAACTTGGCTACACAGGATCTGAATTCCAAAACAGAACAGGGTCTCAAATTTAGAAACCCAACTTATGCTTGCTTAAGGGGAAAGGTGAGTTGGGGTGCTGCATAAAACCAGAGATTGAAATGAGCACAGATAAAGTTCCTTAAGCCAAATATGGAATAGACAAGAGCTACTCCTTGCTCAACGAAATGGACTCAACACCCCATATTAAACGCCTAAGCATGTACCTGACTAGGAAGTATCTTAAAACCTATGGATTGCTATGTCTCCGAAAGAGAACCAAGCGTGTGTACAGGGGCATAAACGCAGCAGTGATAGGACTGGAGAGGTTCGGTGAGCAAATGAAGACCCTTTGAAGTCATATTGCATGGTACCCATTCCACGGGTCTCAACTCTCCAGGTTTAAGGTATTCTTCCTTCAGCTAAAACATGCATGTGGAACCCAGAGTATGATCAACCGTGTGATCGGGAGACGTGTTCCAATATGTGTCAGTTTTCGTCCCCTGGTACTCGGGTGCAACATTCCAGACGCTTTACTAACACTCTCCCGACTTGGAGAGTCAGTGCCTTTAACCTCCTGTTTGGCCCAGTTTGCAATTTCTGCGGAAGATGAACAGGAATAGGGAGAACCAATGACAGACTAGCTGGAGGTGTCTGGACGGGCAAATTTAACTCTCATTTCCCACCAGGAAGGGGAATTAACCAAAGGCTCAGCGTGCCGTGCCGGAACCAGATTAGGGCCTGAAGCACTCCTGCGGTGTTGCGGCCAGCTCACGAGAAAGCGAGTTGAAGAAAGGAGCTCAGGGGCACTGTAATTCACAAACCTGCAGAGTTATAAATGACAGCTATCGTCCAAAAATATACTGAGGTAAGGCTGCCAAGAGGACTTGAAAGCGGGGCAGAATTGCAGGAAACCGATTTCAGGAGGTAGACTGGAATTGCATTTAAAGCATAGGAAAAGAGGCAGAACGTCCACAATGATGCACTTGGCCAAAAAGGGCGTATGCGTTTTTTCCTGAATATATTCAGGAAAAAACACATACGCCCTTTTTGGCCAACCAAGCAAGCTTGCAAAGGAAATATGCACTACAATGAAGTCTCACTTCCCCCCGGTCAAAAGGGCCATCTGAAAAAAGTGTAAAATCCAGAAAGGCAGGACAGGCCATGGAGAACTGGGAGCCTTGTTATGCTGATGGGCGGGATGTAAATTGCCAACAGCCACTCGGGAGAAGTGTATGGTGTTTCCTGAAACATCTAAAAAACAAAGCAACAGAGCCTAGGGCACTTCCACTTATGGTCCTATAGCTTAGGGAAATTAAAATCAAAAAGACACAGCCACCCCAATGGTTGGGACGGCTCTGTTTACAAGAACCTGATTTACGGTACAAGTTCAATATCGCAGAAAGTGAAAAATGGATAAAGAAGTTGTGGTACTTACGTACAATGCAGTATCACTCAGCAAGGAAATCTATGTCATCAGGCCCGTAGCAGCATAATGAGTGGATTCAGGTATGATGATTCTAACTGAAATAAGTCACACAGAAAAAGAAACATCATAAGATATCACTAATACACGGAATGTAACCTTGGCTACACAGGAACTGAATTACAAAACACAACAGGGTCTCAAATTTAGAAACCCAACTTATGCTTGTTTAAGGGGAAAGGTGAGTTGGGGTGCTGCATAAAACCAGAGATTGAAATGAGCACAGATAAAGTTCCTTAAGCCAAATATGGAATAGACAAGAGCTACTCCTTGCTCAAGGAAATGGACTCAACACCCCATATTAAACGCCTAAGCATGTACCTGACTAGGAAGTATCTTAAAACCTATGGATTGCTATGTCTCCGAAAGAGAACCAAGCGTGTGTACAGGGGCATAAACGCAGCAGTGATAGGACTGGAGAGGTTCGGTGAGCAAATGAAGACCCTTTGAAGTCATATTGCATGGTACCCATTCCACGGGTCTCAACTCTCCAGGTTTAAGGTATTCTTCCTTCAGCTAAAACATGCATGTGGAACCCAGAGTATGATCAACCGTGTGATCGGGAGACGTGTTCCAATATGTGTCAGTTTTCGTCCCCTGGTACTCGGGTGCAACATTCCAGACGCTTTACTAACACTCTCCCGACTTGGAGAGTCAGTGCCTTTAACCTCCTGTTTGGCCCAGTTTGCAATTTCTGCGGAAGATGAACAGGAATAGGGAGAACCAATGACAGACTAGCTGGAGGTGTCTGGACGGGCAAATTTAACTCTCATTTCCAACCAGGAAGGGGAATTAACCAAAGGCTCAGCGTGCCGTGCCGGAACCAGATTAGGGCCTGAAGCACTCCTGCGGTGTTGCGGCCAGCTCACGAGAAAGCGAGTTGAAGAAAGGAGCTCAGGGGCACTGTAATTCACAAACCTGCAGAGTTATAAATGACAGCTATCGTCCAAAAATATACTGAAGTAAGGCTGCCAAGAGGACTTGAAAGCGGGGCAGAATTGCAGGAAACCGATTTCAGGAGGTAGACTGGAATTGCATTTAAAGCATAGGAAAAGAGGCAGAACGTCCACAATGATGCACTTGGCCAAAAAGGGCGTATGCGTTTTTTCCTGAATATATTCAGGAAAAAACGCATACGCCCTTTTTGGCCAACCAAGCAAGCTTGCAAATTAAATCTGCACTACAATGAAGTCTCACTTCCCCCCGGTCAAAAGGGCCATCTGAAAAAAGTGTAAAATCCAGAAAGACAGGACAGGCCATGGAGAACTGGGAGCCTTGTTATGCTGATGGGCGGGATGTAAATTGCCAACAGCCACTCGGGAGAAGTGTATGGTGTTTCCTGAAACATCTAAAAAACAAAGCAACAGAGCCTAGGGCACTTCCACTTATGGTCCTATAGCTTAGGGAAATTAAAATCAAAAAGACACAGCCACCCCAAAGGTTGGGACGGCTCTGTTTACAAGAACCTGGTTTACGGTACAAGTTCAATATCGCAGAAAGTGAAAACTGGATAAAGAAGTTGTGGTACTTACGTACAATGCAATATCACTCAGCAAGGAAATCTATGTCATCAGGCCCGTAGCAGCATAATGAGTGGATTCAGGTATGATGATTCTAACTGAAATAAGTCACACAGAAAAAGAAACATCATAAGATATCACTAATACACGGAATGTAACCTTGGCTACACAGGAACTGAATTCCAAAACAGAACAGGGTCTCAAATTAAGAAAACCAACTTATGCTTCCTTAAGGGGAAAGGTGAGTTGGGGTGCTGCATAAAACCAGAGATTGAAATGAGCACAGATAAAGTTCCTTAAGCCAAATATGGAATAGACAAGAGCTACTCCTTGCTCAAGGAAATGGACTCAACACCCCATATTAAACGCCTAAGAATGTACCTGACTAGGAAGTATCTTAAAACCTATGCACTGCTATGTCTCCGAAAGAGAATTAAGCGTGTGTACAGGGGCATAAACGCAGCAGTGATAGGATTGGAGAGTTTCGGTGAGCAAATGAAGACCCTTTGAAGTCATATTGCATGGTACCCATTCCACGGGTCTCAACTCTCCAGGTTTAAGGTATTCTTCCTTCAGGTAAAACATGCATGTGGAACCCAGAGTATGATCAACCGTGTGAGCGGGAGACGTGTTCAAATATGTCTCAGTTTTCGTCCCCTGGTACCCGGGTGCAACATTCCAGAAGCTTTACTAACACTCTCCCGACTTGGAGAGTCAGTGCCTTTAACCTCCTGTTTGGCCCAGTTTGCAATTTCTGCGGAAGATGAACAGGAATAGGGAGAACCAATGACAGACTAGCTGGAGGTGTCTGGACGGGCAAATTTAACTCTCATTTCCCACCAGGAAGAGGAATTAACCAAAGGCTCAGCGTGCCGTGCCGGAACCAGATTAGGGCCTGAAGCACTCCTGCGGTGTTGCGGCCAGCTCACGAGAAAGCGAGTTGAAGAAAGGAGCTCAGGGGCACTGTAATTCACAAACCTGCAGAGTTATAAGTGATAGCTATCGTCCAAAAATATACTGAAGTTAGGCTGCCAAGAGGACTTGAAAGCGGTGCAGAATTGCAGGAAACCGATTTCAGGAGGTAGACTGGAATTGCATTTAAAGCATAGGAAAAGAGGCAGAACGTCCACAATGATGCACTTGGCCAAAAAGGGCGTATGCGTTTTTTCCTGAATATATTCAGGAAAAAACGCATACGCCCTTTTTGGCCAACCAAGCAAGCTTGCAAATTAAATCTGCACTACAATGAAGTCTCACTTCCCCCCGGTCAAAAGGGTCATCTGAAAAAAGTGTAAAATCCAGAAAGGCAGGACAGGCCATGGAGAACTGGGAGCCTTGTTATGCTGATGGGCGGGATGTAAATTGCCAACAGCCACTCGGGAGAAGTGTATGGTGTTTCCTGAAACATCTAAAAAACAAAGCAACAGAGCCTAGGGCACTTCCACTTATGGTCCTATAGCTTAGGGAAATTAAAATCAAAAAGACACAGCCACCCCAACGGTTGGGACGGCTCTGTTTACAAGAACCTGGTTTATGGTACAAGTTCAATATCGCAGAAAGTGAAAAATGGATAAAGAAGTTGTGGTACTTACGTACAATGCAATATCACTCAGCAAGGAAATCTATGTCATCAGGCCCGTAGCAGCATAATGACTGGATTCAGGTATGATGATTCTAACTGAAATAAGTCACACAGGAAAAGAAACATCATAAGATATCACTAATACACGGAATGTAACCTTGGCTACACAGGAACTGAATTACAAAACACAACAGGGTCTCAAATTTAGAAACCCAACTTATGCTTGCTTAAGGGGAAAGGTGAGTTGGGGTGCTGCATAAAACCAGAGATTGAAATGAGCACAGATAAAGTTCCTTAAGCCAAATATGGAATAGACAAGAGCTACTCCTTGCTCAACGAAATGGACTCAAAACCCCATATTAAACGCCTAAGCATGTACCTGACTAGGAAGTATCTTAAAACCTATGGATTGCTATGTCTCCGAAAGAGAACCAAGCGTGTGTACAGGGGCATAAACTCAGCAGTGATAGGACTGGAGAGGTTCGGTGAGCAAATGAAGACCCTTTGAAGTCATATTGCATGGTACCCATTCCACGGGTCTCAACTTTCCAGGTTTAAGGTATTCTTCCTTCAGCTAAAACATGCATGTGGAACCCAGAGTATGATCAACCATGTGAGCGGGAGACGTGTTCCAATATGTGTCAGTTTTCGTCCCCTGGTACTCGGGTGCAACATTCCAGACGCTTTACTAACACTCTCCCGACTTGGAGAGTCAGTGCCTTTAACCTCCTGTTTGGCCCAGTTTGCAATTTCTGCGGAAGATGAACAGGAATAGGGAGAACCAATGACAGACTAGCTGGAGGTGTCTGGACGGGCAAATTTAACTCTCATTTCCCACCAGGAAGAGGAATTAACCAAAGGCTCAGCGTGCCGTGCCGGAACCAGATTAGGGCCTGAAGCACTCCTGCGGTGTTGCGGCCAGCTCACGAGAAAGCGAGTTGAAGAAAGGAGCTCAGGGGCACTGTAATTCACAAACCTGCAGAGTTATAAATGACAGCTATCGTCCAAAAATATACTGAAGTAAGGCTGCCAAGAGGACTTGAAAGCGGTGCAGAATTGCAGGAAACCGATTTCAGGAGGTAGACTGGAATTGCATTTAAAGCATAGGAAAAGAGGCAGAACGTCCACAATGATGCACTTGGCCAAAAAGGGCGTATGCGTTTTTTCCTGAATATAATCAGGAAAAAACGCATACGCGCTTTTTGGGCAACCAAGCAAGCTTGCAAAGGAAATCTGCGCTACAATGAAGTCTCACTTCCCCCCGGTCAAAAGGGCCATCTGAAAAAAGTGTAAAATCCAGAAAGGCAGGACAGGCCATGGAGAACTGGGAGCCTTGTTATGCTGATGGGCGGGATGTAAATTGCCAACAGCCACTCGGGAGAAGTGTATGGTGTTTCCTGAAACATCTAAAAAACAAAGCAACAGAGCCTAGGGCACTTCCACTTATGGTCCTATAGCTTAGGGAAATTAAAATCAAAAAGACACAGCCACCCCAACGGTTGGGACGGCTCTGTTTACAAGAACCTGGTTTACGGTACAAGTTCAATATCGCAGAAAGTGAAAAATGGATAAAGAAGTTGTGGTACTTACGTACAATGCAATATCACTCAGCAAGGAAATCTATGTCATCAGGCCCGTAGCAGCATAATGAGTGGATTCAGGTATGATGATTCTAACTGAAATAAGTCACACAAAAAAGGAAACATCATAAGATATCACTAATACATGGAACGTAAACTTGGCTACACAGGAACTGAATTACAAAACACAACAGGGTCTCAAATTAAGAAAACCAACTTATGCTTCCTTAAGGGGAAAGGTGAGTTGGGGTAATGCATAAAACCAGAGATTGAAATGAGCACAGATAAAGTTCCTTAAGCCAAATATGGAATAGACAAGAGCTACTCCTTGCTCAACGAAATGGACTCAACACCCCATATTAAACGCCTAAGAATGTACCTGACTAGGAAGTATCTTAAAACCTATGGATTGCTATGTCTCCGAAAGAGAATCAAGCGTGTGTGCAGGGGCATAAACGCAGCAGTGATAGGACTGGAGAGGTTCGGTGAGCAAATGAAGACCCTTTGAAGTCATATTGCATGGTACCCATTCCACGGGTCTCAACTTTCCAGGTTTAAGGTATTCTTCCTTCAGCTAAAACATGCATGTGAAACCCAGAGTATGATCAAGCATGTGAGCAGGAGATGTGTTCCAATATGTGTCAGTTTTCGTCCCCAGGTACTCGGGTGCAACATTCCAGACGCTTTACTAACACTCTCCCGACTTGGAGAGTCAGTGCCTTTAACCTCCTGATTGGCCCAGTTTGCAAATTCTGTGGAAGATGAACAGGAATAGGCAGAACCAATGACAGACTAGCTGGAGGTGTCTGGACGGGCAAATTTAACTCTCATTTCCCACCAGGAAGAGGAATTAACCAAAGGCTCAGCGTGCTGTGCCGGGACCAGATTAGGGCCTGAAGCAATCCTGCGGTGTTGCGGCCAGCTCACGAGAAAGCGAGTTGAAGAAAGGAGCTCAGGAGCACTGTAATTCACAAACCTGCAGAGTTATAAATGACAGCTATCGTCCAAAAATATACTGAAGTAAGGCTGCCAAGAGGACTTGAAAGCGGTGCAGAATTGCAGGAAACCGATTTCAGGAGGTAGACTGGAATTGCATTTAAAGCATAGGAAAAGAGGCAGAACGTCCACAATGATGCACTTGGCCAAAAAGGGCGTATGCGTTTTTTCCTGAATATATTCAGGAAAAAACGCATACGCCCTTTTTGGCCAACCAAGCAAGCTTGCAAAGGAAATCTGCACTACAATGAAGTCTCACTTCCCCCCGGTCAAAAGGGCCATCTGAAAAAAGTGTAAAATCCAGAAAGGCAGGACAGGCCATGGAGAACTGGGAGCCTTGTTATGCTGATGGGCGGGATGTAAATTGCCAACAGCCACTCGGGAGAAGTGTATGGTGTTTCCTGAAACATCTAAAAAACAAAGCAACAGAGCCTAGGGCACTTCCACTTATGGTCCTATAGCTTAGGGAAATTAAAATCAAAAAGACACTGCCACCCCAACGGTTGGGACGGCTCTGTTTACAAGAACCTGATTTACGGTACAAGTTCAACATCGCAGAAAGTGAAAAATGGATAAAGAAGTTGTGGTACTTATGTACAATGCAATATCACTCAGCAAGGAAATCTATGTCATCAGGCCCGTAGCAGCATAATGAGTGGATTCAGGTATGATCATTCTAACTGAAATAAGTCACACAGAAAAAGAAACATCATAAGATATCACTAATACACGGAATGTAACCTTGGCTACACAGGAACTGAATTCCAAAACACAACAGGGTCTCAAATTAAGAAAACCAACTTATGCTTGCTTAAGGGGAAAGGTGAGTTGGGGTGCTGCATAAAACCAGAGATTGAAATGAGCACAGATAAAGTTCCTTAAGCCAAATATGGAATAGACAAGAGCTACTCCTTGCTCAACGAAATGGACTCAACACCCCATATTAAACGCCTAAGAATGTACCTGACTAGGAAGTATCTTAAAACCTATGGACTGCTATGTCTCCGAAAGAGAATCAAGCGTGTGTACAGGGGCATAAACGCAGCAGTGATAGGATTGGAGAGGTTCGGTGAGCAAATGAAGACCCTTTGAAGTCATATTGCATGGTACCCATTCCACGGGTCTCAACTCTCCAGGTTTAAGGTATTCTTCCTTCAGCTAAAACATGCATGTGGAACCCAGAGTATGATCCACCGTGTGAGCGGGAGACGTGTTCAAATATGTCTCAGTTTTCGTCCCCTGGTACCCGGGTGCAACATTCCAGACACTTTACTAACACTCTCCCGACTTGGAGAGTCAGTGCCTTTAACCTCCTGTTTGGCCCAGTTTGCAATTTCTGCGGAAGATGAACAGGAATAGGGAGAACCAATGACAGACTAGCTGGAGGTGTCTGGACGGGCAAATTTAACTCTCATTTCCCACCAGGAAGAGGAATTAACCAAAGGCTGCGCGTGCCGTGCCGGAACCAGATTAGGGCCTGAAGCAATCCTGCGGTGTTGCGGCCAGCTCACGAGAAAGCGAGTTGAAGAAAGGAGCTCAGGGGCACTGTAATTCACAAACCTGCAGAGTTATAAGTGATAGCTATCGTCCAAAAATATACTGAAGTAAGGCTGCCAAGAGGACTTGAAAGCGGGGCAGAATTGCAGGAAACCGATTTCAGGAGGTAGACTGGAATTGCATTTAAAGCATAGGAAAAGAGGCAGAACGTCCACAATGATGCACTTGGCCAAAAAGGGCGTATGCGTTTTTTCCTGAATATATTCAGGAAAAAACGCATACGCCCTTTTTGGCCAACCAAGCAAGCTTGCAAAGGAAATCTGCACTACAATGAAGTCTCACTTCCCCCCGGTCAAAAGGGCCATCTGAAAAAAGTGTAAAATCCAGAAAGGCAGGACAGGCCATGGAGAACTGGGAGCCTTGTTATGCTGATGGGCGGGATGTAAATTGCCAACAGCCACTCGGGAGAAGTGTATGGTGTTTCCTGAAACATCTAAAAAAGAAACCAACAGAGCCTAGGGCACTTCCACTTATGGTCCTATAGCTTAGGGAAATTAAAATCAAAAAGACACAGCCACCCCAAAGGTTGGGACGGCTCTGTTTACAAGAACCTGATTTACGGTACAAGTTCAACATCGCAGAAAGTGAAAAATGGATAAAGAAGTTGTGGTACTTATGTACAATGCAATATCACTCAGCAAGGAAATCTATGTCATCAGGCCCGTAGCAGCATAATGAGTGGATTCAGGTATGATGATTCTAACTGAAATAAGTCACACAGAAAAAGAAACATCATAAGATATCACTAATACACGGAATGTAACCTTGGCTACACAGGAACTGAATTACAAAACACAACAGGGTCTCAAATTAAGAAAACCAACTTATGCTTGCTTAAGGGGAAAGGTGAGTTGGGGTGCTGCATAAAACCAGAGATTGAAATGAGCACAGATAAAGTTCCTTAAGTCAAATATGGAATAGACAAGAGCTACTCCTTGCTCAACGAAATGGACTCAACACCCCATATTAAACGCCTAAGAATGTACCTGACTAGGAAGTATCTTAAAACCTATGGACTGCTATGTCTCCGAAAGAGAATCAAGCGTGTGTACAGGGGCATAAACGCAGCAGTGATAGGATTGGAGAGGTTCGGTGAGCAAATGAAGACCCTTTGAAGTCATATTGCATGGTACCCATTCCACGGGTCTCAACTCTCCAGGTTTAAGGTATTCTTCCTTCAGCTAAAACATGCATGTGGAACCCAGAGTATGATCAACCATGTGAGCGGGAGACGTGTTCAAATATGTCTCAGTTTTCGTCCCCTGGTACCCGGGTGCAACATTCCAGACGCTTTACTAACACTCTCCCGACTTGGAGAGTCAGTGCCTTTAACCTCCTGTTTGGCCCAGTTTGCAATTTCTGCGGAAGATGAACAGGAATAGGGAGAACCAATGACAGACTAGCTGGAGGTGTCTGGACGGGCAAATTTAACTCTCATTTCCCACCAGGAAGAGGAATTAACCAAAGGCTCAGCGTGCCGTGCCGGAACCAGATTAGGGCCTGAAGCAATCCTGCGGTGTTGCGGCCAGCTCACGAGAAAGCGAGTTGAAGAAAGGAGCTCAGGGGCACTGTAATTCACAAACCTGCAGAGTTATAAGTGATAGCTATCGTCCAAAAATGTACTGAAGTAAGGCTGCCAAGAGGACTTGAAAGCGGTGCAGAATTGCAGGAAACCGATTTCAGGAGGTAGACTGGAATTGCATTTAAAGCATAGGAAAAGAGGCAGAACGTCCACAATGATGCACTTGGCCAAAAAGGGCGTATGCATTTCTTCCTGAATATATTCAGGAAAAAAAGCATACGCCCTTTTTGGCCAACCAAGCAAGCTTGCAAAGGAAATCTGCATTACAATGAAGTCTCACTTCCCCCCGGTCAAAAGGGCCATCTGAAAAAAGTGTAAAATCCAGAAAGGCAGGACAGGCCATGGAGAACTGGGAGCCTTGTTATGCTGATGGGCGGGATGTAAATTGCCAACAGCCACTCGGGAGAAGTGTATGGTGTTTCCTGAAACATCTAAAAAACAAAGCAACAGAGCCTAGGGCACTTCCACTTATGGTCCTATAGCTTAGGGAAATTAAAATCAAAAAGACACAGCCACCCCAACGGTTGGGATGGCTCTGTTTACAAGAACCTGGTTTACGGTACAAGTTCAATATCGCAGAAAGTGAAAACTGGATAAAGAAGTTGTGGTACTTACGTACAATGCAATATCACTCAGCAAGGAAATCTATGTCATCAGGCCCGTAGCAGCATAATGAGTGGATTCAGGTTTGATGATTCTAACTGAAATAAGTCACACAGAAAAAGAAACATCATAAGATATCACTAATACACGGAATGTAACCTTGGCTACACAGGAACTGAATTCCAAAACAGAACAGTGTCTCAAATTTAGAAACCCAACTTATGCTTGCTTAAGGGGAAAGGTGAGTTGGGGTGCTGCATAAAACCAGAGATTGAAATGAGCACAGATAAAGTTCCTTAAGCCAAATATGGAATAGACAAGAGCTACTCCTTGCTCAAGGAAATGGACTCAACACCCCATATTAAACGCCTAAGCATGTACCTGACTAGGAAGTATCTTAAAACCTATGGATTGCTATGTCTCCGAAAGAGAATCAAGCGTGTGTACAGGGGCATAAACGCAGCAGTGATAGGACTGGAGAGGTTCGGTGAGCAAATGAAGACCCTTTGAAGTCATATTGCATGGTACCCATTCCACGGGTCTCAACTCTCCAGGTTTAAGGTATTCTTCCTTCAGCTAAAACATGCATGTGGAACCCAGAGTATGATCAACCGTGTGATCGGGACACGTGTTCCAATATGTGTCAGTTTTCGTCCCCTGGTACTCGGGTGCAACATTCCAGACGCTTTACTAACACTCTCCCGACTTGGAGAGTCAGTGCCTTTAACCTCCTGTTTGGCCCAGTTTGCAATTTCTGCGGAAGATGAACAGGAATAGGGAGA
Organism: Lagenorhynchus albirostris; assembly: GCF_949774975.1. NCBI lineage: Eukaryota > Metazoa > Chordata > Mammalia > Artiodactyla > Delphinidae > Lagenorhynchus > Lagenorhynchus albirostris. Next base: position 259,834 of record NW_026783631.1, on the reverse strand, counting down.
ACCAATGACAGACTAGCTGGAGGTGTCTGGACGGGCAAATTTAACTCTCATTTCCCACCAGGAAGGGGAATTAACCAAAGGCTGCGCGTGCCGTGCCGGGACCAGATTAGGGCCTGAAGCCATCCTGCGGTGTTGCGGCCAGCTCACGAGAAAGCGAGTTGAAGAAAGGAGCTCAGGGGCACTGTAATTCACAAACCTGCAGAGTTATAAATGACAGCTATCGTCCAAAAATATACTGAAGTAAGGCTGCCAAGAGGACTTGAAAGCGGGGCAGAATTGCAGGAAACCGATTTCAGGAGGTAGACTGGAATTGCATTTAAAGCATAGGAAAAGAGGCAGAACGTCCACAATGATGCACTTGGCCAAAAAGGGCGTATGCGTTTTTTCCTGAATATATTCAGGAAAAAACGCATACGCCCTTTTTGGCCAACCAAGCAAGCTTGCAAAGGAAATCTGCACTACAATGAAGTCTCACTTCCCCCCGGTCAAAAGGGCCATCTGAAAAAAGTGTAAAATCCAGAAAGGCAGGACAGGCCATGGAGAACTGGGAGCCTTGTTATGCTGATGGGCGGGATGTAAATTGCCAACAGCCACTCGGGAGAAGTGTATGGTGTTTCCTGAAACATCTAAAAAACAAAGCAACAGAGCCTAGGGCACTTCCACTTATGGTCCTATAGCTTAGGGAAATTAAAATCAAAAAGACACAGCCACCCCAAAGGTTGGGACGGCTCTGTTTACAAGAACCTGATTTACGGTACAAGTTCAACATCGCAGAAAGTGAAAAATGGATAAAGAAGTTGTGGTACTTATGTACAATGCAATATCACTCAGCAAGGAAATCTATGTCATCAGGCCCGTAGCAGCATAATGAGTGGATTCAGGTATGATGATTCTAACTGAAATAAGTCACACAGAAAAAGAAACATCATAAGATATCACTAATACACGGAATGTAACCTTGGCTACACAGGAACTGAATTACAAAACACAACAGGGTCTCAAATTAAGAAAACCAACTTATGCTTGCTTAAGGGGAAAGGTGAGTTGGGGTGCTGCATAAAACCAGAGATTGAAATGAGCACAGATAAAGTTCCTTAAGCCAAATATGGAATAGACAAGAGCTACTCCTTGCTCAACGAAATGGACTCAACACCCCATATTAAACGCCTAAGAATGTACCTGACTAGGAAGTATCTTAAAACCTATGGACTGCTATGTCTCCGAAAGAGAATCAAGCGTGTGTACAGGGGCATAAACGCAGCAGTGATAGGATTGGAGAGGTTCCGTGAGCAAATGAAGACCCTTTGAAGTCATATTGCATGGTACCCATTCCACGGGTCTCAACTCTCCAGGTTTAAGGTATTCTTCCTTCAGCTAAAACATGCATGTGGAACCCAGAGTATGATCAACCGTGTGAGCGGGAGACGTGTTCAAATATGTCTCAGTTTTCGTCCCCTGGTACCCGGGTGCAACATTCCAGACGCTTTACTAACACTCTCCCGACTTGGAGAGTCAGTGCCTTTAACCTCCTGTTTGGCCCAGTTTGCAATTTCTGCGGAAGATGAACAGGAATAGGGAGAACCAATGACAGACTAGCTGGAGGTGTCTGGACGGGCAAATTTAACTCTCATTTCCCACCAGGAAGAGGAATTAACCAAAGGCTCAGCGTGCCGTGCCGGAACCAGATTAGGGCCTGAAGCAATCCTGCGGTGTTGCGGCCAGCTCACGAGAAAGCGAGTTGAAGAAAGGAGCTCAGGGGCACTGTAATTCACAAACCTGCAGAGTTATAAGTGATAGCTATCGTCCAAAAATGTACTGAAGTAAGGCTGCCAAGAGGACTTGAAAGCGGGGCAGAATTGCAGGAAACCGATTTCAGGAGGTAGACTGGAATTGCATTTAAAGCATAGGAAAAGAGGCAGAACGTCCACAATGATGCACTTGGCCAAAAAGGGCGTATGCGTTTTTTCCTGAATATATTCAGGAAAAAACGCATACGCCCTTTTTGGCCAACCAAGCAAGCTTGCAAAGGAAATCTGCACTACAATGAAGTCTCACTTCCCCGCGGTCAAAAGGGCCATCTGAAAAAAGTGTAAAATCCAGAAAGGCAGGACAGGCCATGGAGAACTGGGAGCCTTGTTATGCTGATGGGCGGGATGTAAATTGCCAACAGCCACTCGGGAGAAGTGTATGGTGTTTCCTGAAACATCTAAAAAACAAAGCAACAGAGCCTAGGGCACTTCCACTTATGGTCCTATAGCTTAGGGAAATTAAAATCAAAAAGACACAGCCACCCCAACGGTTGGGATGGCTCTGTTTACAAGAACCTGGTTTACGGTACAAGTTCAATATCGCAGAAAGTGAAAACTGGATAAAGAAGTTGTGGTACTTACGTACAATGCAATATCACTCAGCAAGGAAATCTATGTCATCAGGCCCGTAGCAGCATAATGAGTGGATTCAGGTTTGATGATTCTAACTGAAATAAGTCACACAGAAAAAGAAACATCATAAGATATCACTAATACACGGAATGTAAACTTGGCTACACAGGAACTGAATTCCAAAACAGAACAGTGTCTCAAATTTAGAAACCCAACTTATGCTTGCTTAAGGGGAAAGGTGAGTTGGGGTGCTGCATAAAACCAGAGATTGAAATGAGCACAGATAAAGTTCCTTAAGCCAAATATGGAATAGACAAGAGCTACTCCTTGCTCAAGGAAATGGACTCAACACCCCATATTAAACGCCTAAGCATGTACCTGACTAGGAAGTATCTTAAAACCTATGGATTGCTATGTCTCCGAAAGAGAATCAAGCGTGTGTACAGGGGCATAAACGCAGCAGTGATAGGACTGGAGAGGTTCGGTGAGCAAATGAAGACCCTTTGAAGTCATATTGCATGGTACCCATTCCACGGGTCTCAACTCTCCAGGTTTAAGGTATTCTTCCTTCAGCTAAAACATGCATGTGGAACCCAGAGTATGATCAACCGTGTGATCGGGACACGTGTTCCAATATGTGTCAGTTTTCGTCCCCTGGTACTCGGGTGCAACATTCCAGACGCTTTACTAACACTCTCCCGACTTGGAGAGTCAGTGCCTTTAACCTCCTGTTTGGCCCAGTTTGCAATTTCTGCGGAACATGAACAGGAATAGGGAGAACCAATGACAGACTAGCTGGAGGTGTCTGGACGGGCAAATTTAACTCTCATTTCCCACCAGGAAGGGGAATTAACCAAAGGCTCAGCGTGCCGTGCCTGGACCAGATTAGGGCCTGAAGCCATCCTGCGGTGTTGCGGCCAGCTCACGAGAAAGCGAGTTGAAGAAAGGAGCTCAGGGGCACTGTAATTCACAAACCTGCAGAGTTATAAATGACAGCTATCGTCCAAAAATATACTGAAGTAAGGCTGCCAAGAGGACTTGAAAGCGGTGCAGAATTGCAGGAAACCGATTTCAGGAGGTAGACTGGAATTGCATTTAAAGCATAGGAAAAGAGGCAGAACGTCCACAGTGATGCACTTGTCCAAAAAGGGCGTATGCGTTTCTTCCTGAATATATTCAGGAAAAAACGCATACGCCCTTTTTGGCCAACCAAGCAAGCTTGCAAAGGAAATCTGCACTACAATGAAGTCTCACTTCCCCCCGGTCAAAAGGGCCATCTGAAAAAAGTGTAAAATCCAGAAAGGCAGGACCGGCCATGGAGAACTGGGAGCCTTGTTATGCTGATGGGCGGGATGTCAATTGCCAACAGCCACTCGGGAGAAGTGTATGGTGTTTCCTGAAACATCTAAAAAAGAAAGCAACAGAGCCTAGGGCACTTCCACTTATGGTCCTATAGCTTAGGGAAATTAAAATCAAAAAGACACAGCCACCCCAAAGGTTGGGACGGCTCTGTTTACAAGAACCTGTTTTACGGTACAAGTTCAACATCGCAGAAAGTGAAAAATGGATAAAGAAGTTGTGGTACTTATGTACAATGCAATATCACTCAGCAAGGAAATCTATGTCATCAGGCCCGTAGCAGCATAATGAGTGGATTCAGGTATGATGATTCTAAATGAAATAAGTCACACAGAAAAAGAAACATCATAAGATATCACTAATACACGGAATGTAACCTTGGCTACACAGGAACTGAATTACAAAACACAACAGGGTCTCAAATTTAGAAACCCAACTTATGCTTGCTTAAGGGGAAAGGTGAGTTGGGGTGCTGCATAAAACCAGAGATTGAAATGAGCACAGATAAAGTTCCTTAAGCCAAATATGGAATAGACAAGAGCTACTCCTTGCTCAACGAAATGGACACAACACCCCATATTAAACGCCTAAGCATGTACCTGACTAGGAAGTATCTTAAAACCTATGGATTGCTATGTCTCCGAAAGAGAACCAAGCATGTGTACAGGGGTATAAACGCAGCAGTGATAGGACTGGAGAGGTTCGGTGAGCAAATGAAGACCCTTTGAAGTCATATTGCATGGTACCCATTCCACGGGTCTCAACTCTCCAGGTTTAAGGTATTCTTCCTTCAGCTAAAACATGCATGTGGAACCCAGAGTATGATCAACCGTGTGATCGGGAGACGTGTTCCAATATGTGTCAGTTTTCGTCCCCTGGTACTCGGGTGCAACATTCCAGACGCTTTACTAACACTCTCCCGACTTGGAGAGTCAGTGCCTTTAACCTCCTGTTTGGCCCAGTTTGAAATTTCTGCGGAAGATGAACAGGAATAGGGAGAACCAATGACACACTAGCTGGAGGTGTCTGGACGGGCAAATTTAACTCTCATTTCCCACCAGGAAGGGGAATTAACCAAAGGCTCAGCGTGCCGTGCCGGGACCAGATTAGGGCCTGAAGCCATCCTGCGGTGTTGCGGCCAGCTCACGAGAAAGCGAGTTGAAGAAAGGAGCTCAGGGGCACTGTAATTCACAAACCTGCAGAGTTATAAATGACAGCTATCGTCCCAAAATATACTGAAGTAAGGCTGCCAAGAGGACTTGAAAGCGGTGCAGAATTGCAGGAAACCGATTACAGGAGGTAGACTGGAATTGCATTTAAAGCATAGGAAAAGAGGCAGAACGTCCACAATGATGCACTTGGCCAAAAAGGGCGTATGCGTTTCTTCCTGAATATATTCAGGAAAAAACGCATATGCCCTTTTTGGCCAACCAAGCAAGCTTGCAAAGGAAATCTGCACTACAATGAAGTCTCACTTCCCCCCGGTCAAAAGGGCCATCTGAAAAAAGTGTAAAATCCAGAAAGGCAGGACAGGCCATGGAGAACTGGGAGCCTTGTTATGCTGATGGGCGGGATGTAAATTGCCAACAGCCACTCGGGAGAAGTGTATGGTGTTTCCTGAAACATCTAAAAAACAAAGCAACAGAGCCTAGGGCACTTCCACTTATGGTCCTATAGCTTAGGGAAATTAAAATCAAAAAGACACAGCCACCCCAATGGTTGGGACGGCTCTGTTTACAAGAACCTGATTTACGGTACAAGTTCAACATCGCAGAAAGTGAAAAATGGATAAAGAAGTTGTGGTACTTATGTACAATGCAATATCACTCAGCAAGGAAATCTATGTCATCAGGCCCGTAGCAGCATAATGAGTGGATTCAGGTATGATGATTCTAACTGAAATAAGTCACACAGAAAAAGAAACATCATAAGATATCACTAATACACGGAATGTAACCTTGGCTACACAGGAACTGAATTACAAAACACAACAGGGTCTCAAATTAAGAAAACCAACTTATGCTTGCTTAAGGGGAAAGGTGAGTTGGGGTGCTGCATAAAACCAGAGATTGAAATGAGCACAGATAAAGTTCCTTAAGCCAAATATGGAATAGACAAGAGCTACTCCTTGCTCAACGAAATGGACTCAACACCCCATATTAAACGCCTAAGAATGTACCTGACTAGGAAGTATCTTAAAACCTATGGACTGCTATGTCTCCGAAAGAGAATCAAGCGTGTGTACAGGGGCATAAACGCAGCAGTGATAGGATTGGAGAGGTTCGGTGAGCAAATGAAGACCCTTTGAAGTCATATTGCATGGTACCCATTCCACGGGTCTCAACTCTCCAGGTTTAAGGTATTCTTCCTTCAGCTAAAACATGCATGTGGAACCCAGAGTATGATCAACCGTGTGAGCGGGAGACGTGTTCAAATATGTCTCAGTTTTCGTCCCCTGGTACCCGGGTGCAACATTCCAGACGCTTTACTAACACTCTCCCGACTTGGAGAGTCAGTGCCTTTAACCTCCTGTTTGGCCCAGTTTGCAATTTCTGCGGAAGATGAACAGGAATAGGGAGAACCAATGACAGACTAGCTGGAGGTGTCTGGACGGGCAAATTTAACTCTCATTTCCCACCAGGAAGAGGAATTAACCAAAGGCTCAGCGTGCCGTGCCGGAACCAGATTAGGGCCTGAAGCAATCCTGTGGTGTTGCGGCCAGCTCACGAGAAAGCGAGTTGAAGAAAGGAGCTCAGGGGCACTGTAATTCACAAACCTGCAGAGTTATAAGTGATAGCTATCGTCCAAAAATGTACTGAAGTAAGGCTGCCAAGAGGACTTGAAAGCGGTGCAGAATTGCCGGAAACCGATTTCAGGAGGTAGACTGGAATTGCATTTAAAGCATAGGAAAAGAGGCAGAACGTCCACAATGATGCACTTGGCCAAAAAGGGCGTATGCGTTTTTTCCTGAATATATTCAGGAAAAAACGCATACGCCCTTTTTGGCCAACCAAGCAAGCTTGCAAAGGAAATCTGCACTACAATGAAGTCTCACTTCCCCGCGGTCAAAAGGGCCATCTGAAAAAAGTGTAAAATCCAGAAAGGCAGGACAGGCCATGGAGAACTGGGAGCCTTGTTATGCTGATGGGCGGGATGTAAATTGCCAACAGCCACTCGGGAGAAGTGTATGGTGTTTCCTGAAACATCTAAAAAACAAAGCAACAGAGCCTAGGGCACTTCCACTTATGGTCCTATAGCTTAGGGAAATTAAAATCAAAAAGACACAGCCACCCCAACGGTTGGGATGGCTCTGTTTACAAGAACCTGGTTTACGGTACAAGTTCAATATCGCAGAAAGTGAAAACTGGATAAAGAAGTTGTGGTACTTACGTACAATGCAATATCACTCAGCAAGGAAATCTATGTCATCAGGCCCGTAGCAGCATAATGAGTGGATTCAGGTTTGATGATTCTAACTGAAATAAGTCACACAGAAAAAGAAACATCATAAGATATCACTAATACACGGAATGTAAACTTGGCTACACAGGAACTGAATTCCAAAACAGAACAGTGTCTCAAATTTAGAAACCCAACTTATGCTTGCTTAAGGGGAAAGGTGAGTTGGGGTGCTGCATAAAACCAGAGATTGAAATGAGCACAGATAAAGTTCCTTAAGCCAAATATGGAATAGACAAGAGCTACTCCTTGCTCAAGGAAATGGACTCAACACCCCATATTAAACGCCTAAGCATGTACCTGACTAGGAAGTATCTTAAAACCTATGGATTGCTATGTCTCCGAAAGAGAATCAAGCGTGTGTACAGGGGCATAAACGCAGCAGTGATAGGACTGGAGAGGTTCGGTGAGCAAATGAAGACCCTTTGAAGTCATATTGCATGGTACCCATTCCACGGGTCTCAACTCTCCAGGTTTAAGGTATTCTTCCTTCAGCTAAAACATGCATGTGGAACCCAGAGTATGATCAACCGTGTGATCGGGACACGTGTTCCAATATGTGTCAGTTTTCGTCCCCTGGTACTCGGGTGCAACATTCCAGACGCTTTACTAACACTCTCCCGACTTGGAGAGTCAGTGCCTTTAACCTCCTGTTTGGCCCAGTTTGCAATTTCTGCGGAACATGAACAGGAATAGGGAGAACCAATGACAGACTAGCTGGAGGTGTCTGGACGGGCAAATTTAACTCTCATTTCCCACCAGGAAGGGGAATTAACCAAAGGCTCAGCGTGCCGTGCCTGGACCAGATTAGGGCCTGAAGCCATCCTGCGGTGTTGCGGCCAGCTCACGAGAAAGCGAGTTGAAGAAAGGAGCTCAGGGGCACTGTAATTCACAAACCTGCAGAGTTATAAATGACAGCTATCGTCCAAAAATATACTGAAGTAAGGCTGCCAAGAGGACTTGAAAGCGGTGCAGAATTGCAGGAAACCGATTTCAGGAGGTAGACTGGAATTGCATTTAAAGCATAGGAAAAGAGGCAGAACGTCCACAGTGATGCACTTGTCCAAAAAGGGCGTATGCGTTTCTTCCTGAATATATTCAGGAAAAAACGCATACGCCCTTTTTGGCCAACCAAGCAAGCTTGCAAAGGAAATCTGCACTACAATGAAGTCTCACTTCCCCCCGGTCAAAAGGGCCATCTGAAAAAAGTGTAAAATCCAGAAAGGCAGGACAGGCCATGGAGAACTGGGAGCCTTGTTATGCTGATGGGCGGGATGTCAATTGCCAACAGCCACTCGGTAGAAGTGTATGGTGTTTCCTGAAACATCTAAAAAACAAAGCAACAGAGCCGAGGGCACTTCCACTTATGGTCCTATAGCTTAGGGAAATTAAAATCAAAAAGACACAGCCACCCCAACGGTTGGGACGGCTCTGTTTACAAGAACCTGGTTTACGGTACAAGTTCAATATCGCAGAAAGTGAAAACTGGATAAAGAAGTTGTGGTACTTACGTACAATGCAATATCACTCAGCAAGGAAATCTATGTCATCAGGCCTGTAGCAGCATAATGAGTGGATTCAGGTATGATGATTCTAACTGAAATAAGTCACACAGAAAAAGAAACATCATAAGATATCACTAATACACGGAATGTAACCTTGGCTACACAGAAACTGAATTACAAAACACAACAGGGTCTCAAATTAAGAAAACCAACTTATGCTTCCTTAAGGGGAAAGGTGAGTTGGGGTGCTGCATAAAACCAGAGATTGAAATGAGCACAGATAAAGTTCCTTAAGCCAAATATGGAATAGACAAGGGCTACTCCTTGCTCAACGAAATGGACTCAACACCCCATATTAAACGCCTAAGAATGTACCTGACTAGGAAGTATCTTAAAACCTATGGACTGCTATGTCTCCGAAAGAGAATCAAGCGTGTGTACAGGGGCATAAACGCAGCAGTGATAGGACTGGAGAGGTTCGGTGAGCAAATGAAGACCCTTTGAAGTCATATTGCATGGTACCCATTCCACGGGTCTCAACTCTCCAGGTTTAAGGTATTCTTCCTTCAGCTAAAACATGCATGTGGAACCCAGAGTATGATCAACCATGTGAGCGGGAGACGTGTTCAAATATGTCTCAGTTTTCGTCCCCTGGTACCCGGGTGCAACATTCCAGACGCTTTACTAACACTCTACCGACTTGGAGAGTCAGTGCCTTTAACCTCCTGTTTTGCCCAGTTTGCAATTTCTGCGGAAGATGAACAGGAATAGGGAGAACCAATGACAGACTAGCTGGAGGTGTCTCGACGGGCAAATTTAACTCTCATTTCCCACCAGGAAGAGGAATTAACCAAAGGCTCAGCGTGCCGTGCCGGAACCAGATTAGGGCCTGAAGCAATCCTGCGGTGTTGCGGCCAGCTCACGAGAAAGCGAGTTGAAGAAAGGAGCTCAGGGGCACTGTAATTCACAAACCTGCAGAGTTATAAGTGATAGCTATCGTCCAAAAATGTACTGAAGTAAGGCTGCCAAGAGGACTTGAAAGCGGGGCAGAATTGCAGGAAACCGATTTCAGGAGGTAGACTGGAATTGCATTTAAAGCATAGGAAAAGAGGCAGAACGTCCACAATGATGCACTTGGCCAAAAAGGGCGTATGCGTTTTTTCCTGAATATATTCAGGAAAAAACGCATACGCCCTTTTTGGCCAACCAAGCAAGCTTGCAAAGGAAATCTGCACTACAATGAAGTCTCACTTCCCCCCGGTCAAAAGGGCCATCTGAAGAAAGTGTAAAATCCAGAAAGGCAGGACAGGCCATGGAGAACTGGGAGCCTTGTTATGCTGATGGGCGGGATGTAAATTGCCAACAGCCACTCGGGAGAAGTGTATGGTGTTTCCTGAAACATCTAAAAAACAAAGCAACAGAGCCTAGGGCACTTCCACTTATGGTCCTATAGCTTAGGGAAATTAAAATCAAAAAGACACAGCCACCCCAAAGGTTGGGACGGCTCTGTTTACAAGAACCTGGTTTACGGTACAAGTTCAATATCGCAGAAAGTGAAAAATGGATAAAGAAGTTGTGGTACTTACGTACAATGCAATATCACTCAGCAAGGAAATCTATGTCATCAGGCCCGTAGCAGCATAATGAGTGGATTCAGGTATGATGATTCTAACTGAAATAAGTCACACAGAAAAAGAAACATCATAAGATATCACTAATACACGGAATGTAACCTTGGCTACACAGGAACTGAATTCCAAAACAGAACAGGGTCTCAAATTTAGAAACCCAACTTATGCTTGCTTAAGGGTAAAGGTGAGTTGGGGTGCTGCATAAAACCAGAGATTGAAATGAGCACAGATAAAGTTCCTTAAGCCAAATATGGAATAGACAAGAGCTACTCCTTGCTCAACGAAATGGACTCAACACCCCATATTAAATGCCTAAGCATGTACCTGACTAGGAAGTATCTTAAAACCTATGGATTGCTATGTCTCCGAAAGAGAACCAAGCGTGTGTACAGGGGCATAAACGCAGCAGTGATAGGACTGGAGAGGTTCGGTGAGCAAATGAAGACCCTTTGAAGTCATATTGCATGGTACCCATTCCACGGGTCTCAACTCTCCAGGTTTAAGGTATTCTTCCTTCAGCTAAAACATGCATGTGGAACCCAGAGTATGATCAACCGTGTGATCGGGAGACGTGTTCCAATATGTGTCAGTTTTCGTCCCCTGGTACTCGGGTGCAACATTCCAGACGCTTTACTAACACTCTCCCGACTTGGAGAGTCAGTGCCTTTAACCTCCTGTTTGGCCCAGTTTGCAATTTCTGCGGAAGATGAACAGGAATAGGGAGAACCAATGACAGACTAGATGGAGGTGTCTGGACGGGCAAATTTAACTCTCATTTCCCACCAGGAAGGGGAATTAACCAAAGGCTCAGCGTGCCGTGCCGGAACCAGATAAGGGCCTGAAGCACTCCTGCGGTGTTGCGGCCAGCTCACGAGAAAGCGAGTTGAAGAAAGGAGCTCAGGGGCACTGTAATTCACAAACCTGCAGAGTTATAAATGACAGCTATCGTCCAAAAATATACTGAAGTAAGGCTGCCAAGAGGACTTGAAAGCGGGGCAGAATTGCAGGAAACCGATTTCAGGAGGTAGACTGGAATTGCATTTAAAGCATAGGAAAAGAGGCAGAACGTCCACAATGATGCACTTGGGCAAAAAGGGCGTATGCGTTTTTTCCTGAATATATTCAGGAAAAAACACATACGCCCTTTTTGGCCAACCAAGCAAGCTTGCAAAGGAAATCTGCACTACAATGAAGTCTCACTTCCCCGCGGTCAAAAGGGCCATCTGAAAAAAGTGTAAAATCCAGAAAGGCAGGACAGGCCATGGAGAACTGGGAGCCTTGTTATGCTGATGGGCAGGATGTAAATTGCCAACAGCCACTCGGGAGAAGTGTATGGTGTTTCCTGAAACATCTAAAAACAAAGCAACAGAGCCTAGGGCACTTCCACTTATGGTCCTATAGCTTAGGGAAATTAAAATGAAAAAGACACAGCCATGGCAACGGTTGGGACGGCTCTGTTTACAAGAACCTGGTTTACGGTACAAGTTCAATATCGCAGAAAGTGAAAACTGGATAAAGAAGTTGTGGTACTTACGTACAATGCAATATCCCTCAGCAATGAAATCTATGTCATCAGGCCCGTAGCAGCATAATGAGTGGATTCAGGTATGATGATTCTAACTGAAATAAGTCACACAGAAAATGAAACATCATAAGATATCACTAATACACGGAATGTAACCTTGGCTACACAGGAACAGAATTCCAAAACAGATCAGGGTCTCAAATTAAGAAAACCAACTTATGCTTCCTTAAGGGGAAAGGTGAGTTGGGGTGCTGCATAAAACCAGAGATTGAAATGAGCACAGATAAAGTTCCTTAAGCCAAATATGGAATAGACAATAGCTACTCCTTGCTCAACGAAATGGACTCAACACCCCATATCAAACGCCTAAGAATGTACCTGACTAGGAAGTATCTTAAAACCTATGGACTGCTATGTCTCCGAAAGAGAATCAAGCGTGTGTACAGGGGCATAAACGCAGCAGTGATAGGATTGGAGAGATTCGGTGAGCAAATGAAGACCCTTTGAAGTCATATTGCATGGTACCCATTCCACGGGTCTCAACTCTCCAGGTTTAAGGTATTCTTCCTTCAGCTAAAACATGCATGTGGAACCCAGAGTATGATCAACCGTGTGAGCGGGAGACGTGTTCAAATATGTCTCAGTTTTCGTCCCCTGGTACCCGGGTGCAACATTCCAGACGCTTTACTAACACTCTCCCGACTTGGAGAGTCAGTGCCTTTAACCTGTTTGGCCCAGTTTGCAATTTCTGCGGAAGATGAACAGGAATAGGGAGAACCAATGAAGACTAGCTGGAGGTGTCTGGACGGGCAAATTTAACTCTCATTTCCCACCAGGAAGAGGAATTAACCAAAGGCTCAGCGTGCCGTGCCGGAACCAGATTAGGGCCTGAAGCAATCCTGCGGTGTTGCGGCCAGCTCACGAGAAAGCGAGTTGAAGAAAGGGGCTCAGGGGCACTGTAATTCACAAACCTGCAGAGTTATAAATGACAGCTATCGTCCAAAAATATACTGAAGTAAGGCTGCCAAGAGGACTTGAAAGCGGGGCAGAATTGCAGGAAACCGATTTCAGGAGGTAGACTGGAATTGCATTGAAAGCATAGGAAAAGAGGCAGAACGTCCACAATGATGCACTTGGCCAAAAAGGGCGTATGCGTTTTTTCCTGAATATATTCAGGAAAAAACGCATACGCCCTTTTTGGCCAACCAAGCAAGCTTGCAAAGGAAATCTGCACTACAATGAAGTCTCACTTCCCCCCGGTCAAAAGGGCCATCTGAAAAAAGTGTAAAATCCAGAAAGGCAGGACAGGCCATGGAGAACTGGGAGCCTTGTTATGCTGATGGGCGGGATGTCAATTGCCAACAGCCACTCGGGAGAAGTGTATGGTGTTTCCTGAAACATCTAAAAAACAAAGCAACAGAGCCTAGGGCACTTCCACTTATGGTCCTATAGCTTAGGGAAATTAAAATCAAAAAGACACAGCCACCCCAACGGTTGGGACGGCTCTGTTTACAAGAACCTGGTTTACGGTACAAGTTCAATATCGCAGAAAGTGAAAAATGGATAAAGAAGTTGTGGTACTTACGTACAATGCAATATCACTCAGCAATGAAATCTATGTCATCAGGCCCGTAGCAGCATAATGAGTGGATTCAGGTATGATGATTCTAACTGAAATATGTCACACAGAAAAAGAAACATCATAAGATATCACTAATACACGGAATGTAACCTTGGCTACACAGGAACAGAATTCCAAAACAGATCAGGGTCTCAAATTAAGAAAACCAACTTATGCTTCCTTAAGGGGAAAGGTGAGTTGGGGTGCTGCATAAAACCAGAGATTGAAATGAGCACAGATAAAGTTCCTTAAGCCAAATATGGAATAGACAAGAGCTACTCCTTGCTCAACGAAATGGACTCAACACCCCATATTAAACGCCTAAGCATGTACCTGACTAGGAAGTATCTTAAAACCTATGGACTGCTATGTCTCCGAAAGAGAATCAAGCGTGTGTACAGGGGCATAAACGCAGCAGTGATAGGATTGGAGAGATTCGGTGAGCAAATGAAGACCCTTTGAAGTCATATTGCATGGTACCCATTCCACGGGTCTCAACTCTCCAGGTTTAAGGTATTCTTCCTTCAGCTAAAACATGCATGTGGAACCCAGAGTATGATCAACCGTGTGAGCGGGAGACGTGTTCAAATATGTCTCAGTTTTCGTCCCCTGGTACCCGGGTGCAACATTCCAGACGCTTTACTAACACTCTCCCGACTTGGAGAGTCAGTGCCTTTAACCTCCTGTTTGGCCCAGTTTGCAATTTCTGCGGAAGATGAACAGGAATAGGGAGAACCAATGAAGACTAGCTGGAGGTGTCTGGACGGGCAAATTTAACTCTCATTTCCCACCAGGAAGAGGAATTAACCAAAGGCTCAGCGTGCCGTGCCAGAACCAGATTAGGGCCTGAAGCAATCCTGCGGTGTTGCGGCCAGCTCACGAGAAAGCGAGTTGAAGAAAGGAGCTCAGGGGCACTGTAATTCACAAACATGCAGAGTTATAAGTGATAGCTATCGTCCAAAAATATACTGAAGTAAGGCTGCCAAGAGGACTTGAAAGCGGTGCAGAATTGCAGGAAACCGATTTCAGGAGGTAGACTGGAATTGCATTTAAAGCATAGGAAAAGAGGCAGAACGTCCACAATGATGCACTTGGCCAAAAAGGGCGTATGCGTTTCTTCCTGAATATATTCAGGAAAAAACGCATACGCCCTTTTTGGCCAACCAAGCAAACTTGCAAAGGAAATCTGCACTACAATGAAGTCTCACTTCCCCCCGGTCAAAAGGGCCATCTGAAAAAAGTGTAAAATCCAGAAAGGCAGGACAGGCCATGGAGAACTGGGAGCCTTGTTATGCTGATGGGCGGGATGTAAATTGCCAACAGCCACTCGGGAGAAGTGTATGGTGTTTCCTGAAACATCTAAAAAACAAAGCAACAGAGCCTAGGGCACTTCCACTTATGGTCCTATAGCTTAGGGAAATTAAAATCAAAAAGACACAGCCACCCCAAAGGTTGGGACGGCTCTGTTTACAAGAACCTGATTTACGGTACAAGTTCAACATCGCAGAAAGTGAAAAATGGATAAAGAAGTTGTGGTACTTATGTACAATGCAATATCACTCAGCAATGAAATCTATGTCATCAGGCCCGTAGCAGCATAATGAGTGGATTCAGGTATGATGATTCTAACTGAAATAAGTCACACAGAAAAAGAAACATCATAAGATATCACTAATACACGGAATGTAACCTTGGCTACACAGGAACTGAATTCCAAAACACAACAGGGTCTCAAATTTAGAAACCCAACTTATGCTTGCTTAAGGGGAAAGGTGAGTTGGGGTGCTGCATAAAACCAGAGATTGAAATGAGCACAGATAAAGTTCCTTAAGCCAAATATGGAATAGACAAGAGCTACTCCTTGCTCAAGGAATTGGACTCAACACCCCATATTAAACGCCTAAGCATGTACCTGACTAGGAAGTATCTTAAAACCTATGGATTGCTATGTCTCCGAAAGAGAATCAAGCGTGTGTACAGGGGCATAAACGCAGCAGTGATAGGACTGGAGAGGTTCGGTGAGCAAATGAAGACCCTTTGAAGTCATATTGCATGGTACCCATTCCACGGGTCTCAACTCTCCAGGTTTAAGGTATTCTTCCTTCAGCTAAAACATGCATGTGGAACCCAGAGTATGATCAACCGTGTGATCGGGAGACGTGTTCCAATATGTGTCAGTTTTCGTCCCCTGGTACCCGGGTGCAACATTCCAGACGCTTTACTAACACTCTCCCGACTTGGAGAGTCAGTGCCTTTAACCTCCTGTTTGGCCCAGTTTGAAATTTCTGCGGAAGATGAACAGGAATAGGGAGAACCAATGACAGACTAGCCGGAGGTGTCTGGACGGGCAAATTTAACTCTCATTTCCCACCAGGAAGGGGAATTAACCAAAGGCTCAGCGTGCCGTGCCGGAACCAGATTAGGGCCTGAAGCACTCCTGTGGTGTTGCGGCCAGCTCACGAGAAAGCGAGTTGAAGAAAGGAGCTCAGGGGCACTGTAATTCACAAACCTGCAGAGTTATAAATGACAGCTATCGTCCAAAAATATACTGAAGTAAGGCTGCCAAGAGGACTTGAAAGCGGTGCAGAATTGCAGGAAACCGATTTCAGGAGGTAGACTGGAATTGCATTTAAAGCATAGGAAAAGAGGCAGAACGTCCACAATGATGCACTTGTCCAAAAAGGGCGTATGCGTTTCTTCCTGAATATATTCAGGAAAAAACGCATACGCCCTTTTTGGCCAACCAAGCAAGCTTGCAAAGGAAATCTGCACTACAATGAAGTCTCACTTCCCCCCGGTCAAAAGGGCCATCTGAAAAAAGTGTAAAATCCAGAAAGGCAGGACAGGCCATGGAGAACTGGGAGCCTTGTTATGCTGATGGGCGGGATGTAAATTGCCAACAGCCACTCGGGAGAAGTGTATGGTGTTTCCTGAAACATCTAAAAAACAAAGCAACAGAGCCTAGGGCACTTCCACTTATGGTCCTATAGCTTAGGGAAATTAAAATCAAAAAGACACAGCCACCCCAACGGTTGGGACGGCTCTGTTTACAAGAACCTGATTTACGGTACAAGTTCAACATCGCAGAAAGTGAAAAATGGATAAAGAAGTTTTGGTACTTATGTACAATGCAATATCACTCAGCAAGGAAATCTATGTCATCAGGCCCGTAGCAGCATAATGAGTGGATTCAGGTATGATGATTCTAACTGAAATAAGTCACACAGAAATAGAAACATCATAAGATATCACTAATACACGGAATGTAACCTGGCTACACAGGAACTGAATTACAAAACACAACAGGTTCTCAAATTAAGAAAACCAACTTATGCTTGCTTAAGGGGAAAGGTGAGTTGGGGTGCTGCATAAAACCAGAGATTGAAATGAGCACAGATAAAGTTCCTTAAGCCAAATATGGAATAGACAAGAGCTACTCCTTGCTCAACGAAATGGACTCAACACCCCATATTAAACGCCTAAGAATGTACCTGACTAGGAAGTATCTTAAAACCTATGGACTGCTATGTCTCCGAAAGAGAATCAAGCGTGTGTACAGGGGCATAAACGCAGCAGTGATAGGATTGGAGAGGTTCGGTGAGCAAATGAAGACCCTTTGAAGTCATATTGCATGGTACCCATTCCACGGGTCTCAACTCTCCAGGTTTAAGGTATTCTTCCTTCAGCTAAAACATGCATGTGGAACCCAGAGTATGATCAACCGTGTGAGCGGGAGACGTGTTCAAATATGTCTCAGTTTTCGTCCCCTGGTACCCGGGTGCAACATTCCAGACGCTTTACTAACACTCTCCCGACTTGGAGAGTCAGTGCCTTTAACCTCCTGTTTGGCCCAGTTTGCAATTTCTGCGGAAGATGAACAGGAATAGGGAGAACCAATGACAGACTAGCTGGAGGTGTCTGGACGGGCACATTTAACTCTCATTTCCCACCAGGAAGAGGAATTAACCAAAGGCTCAGCGTGCCGTGCCGGAACCAGAATAGGGCCTGAAGCCATCCTGCGGTGTTCTGGCCAGCTCACGAGAAAGCGAGTTGAAGAAAGGAGCTCAGGGGCACTGTAATTCACAAACATGCAGAGTTATAAATGACAGCTATCGTCCAAAAATATACTGAAGTAAGGCTGCCAAGAGGCCTTGAAAGCGGTGCAGAATTGCAGGAAACCGATTTCAGGAGGTAGACTGGAATTGCATTTAAAGCATAGGAAAAGAGGCAGAACGTCCACAATGATGCACTTGGCCAAAAAGGGCGTATGCGTTTCTTCCTGAATATATTCAGGAAAAAACGCATACGCCCTTTTTGGCCAACCAAGCAAGCTTGCAAAGGAAATCTGCACTACAATGAAGTCTCACTTCCCCCCGGTCAAAAGGGCCATCTGAAAAAAGTGTAAAATCCAGAAAGGCAGGACAGGCCATGGAGAACTGGGAGCCTTGTTATGCTGATGGGCGGGATGTAAATTGCCAACAGCTACTCGGGAGAAGTGTATGGTGTTTCCTGAAACATCTAAAAAAGAAAGCAACAGAGCCTAGGGCACTTCCACTTATGGTCCTATAGCTTAGGGAAATTAAAATCAAAAAGACACAGCCACCCCAAAGGTTGGGACGGCTCTGTTTACAAAAACCTCATTTACGGTACAAGTTCAACATCGCAGAAAGTGAAAAATGGATAAAGAAGTTGTGGTACTTATGTACAATGCAATATCACTCAGCAAGGAAATCTATGTCATCAGGCCCGTAGCAGCATAATGAGTGGATTCAGGTATGATGATTCTAACTGAAATAAGTCACACAGAAAAAGAAACATCATAAGATATCACTAATACACGGAATGTAACCTTGGCTACACAGGAACTGAATTACAAAACACAACAGGGTCTCAAATTTAGAAACCCAACTTATGCTTGCTTAAGGGGAAAGGTGAGTTGGGGTGCTGCATAAAACCAGAGATTGAAATGAGCACAGATAAAGTTCCTTAAGCCAAATATGGAATAGACAAGAGCTACTCCTTGCTCAACGAAATGGACTCAACACCCCATATTAAACGCCTAAGAATGTACCTGACTAGGAAGTATCTTAAAACCTATGGACTGCTATGTCTCCGAAAGAGAATCAAGCGTGTGTACAGGGGCATAAACGCAGCAGTGATAGGATTGGAGAGGTTCGGTGAGCAAATGAAGACCCTTTGAAGTCATATTGCATGGTACCCATTCCACGGGTCTCAACTCTCCAGGTTTAAGGTATTCTTCCTTCAGCTAAAACATGCATGTGGAACCCAGAGTATGATCAACCGTG
Source organism: Lagenorhynchus albirostris (assembly GCF_949774975.1). Classification (NCBI taxonomy): domain Eukaryota; kingdom Metazoa; phylum Chordata; class Mammalia; order Artiodactyla; family Delphinidae; genus Lagenorhynchus; species Lagenorhynchus albirostris. The sequence goes on along the minus strand of NW_026783631.1, from coordinate 241,047 downwards.
TGAGCGGGAGACGTGTTCAAATATGTCTCAGTTTTCGTCCCCTGGTACCCGGGTGCAACATTCCAGACGCTTTACTAACACTCTCCCGACTTGGAGAGTCAGTGCCTTTAACCTCCTGTTTGGCCCAGTTTGCAATTTCTGCGGAAGATGAACAGGAATAGGGAGAACCAATGACAGACTAGCTGGAGGTGTCTGGACGGGCACATTTAACTCTCATTTCCCACCAGGAAGAGGAATTAACCAAAGGCTCAGCGTGCCGTGCCGGAACCAGAATAGGGCCTGAAGCCATCCTGCGGTGTTCTGGCCAGCTCACGAGAAAGCGAGTTGAAGAAAGGAGCTCAGGGGCACTGTAATTCACAAACATGCAGAGTTATAAATGACAGCTATCGTCCAAAAATATACTGAAGTAAGGCTGCCAAGAGGACTTGAAAGCGGGGCAGAATTGCAGGAAACCGATTTCAGGAGGTAGACTGGAATTGCATTTAAAGCATAGGAAAAGAGGCAGAACGTCCACAATGATGCACTTGGCCAAAAAGGGCGTATGCGTTTTTTCCTGAATATATTCAGGAAAAAACGCATACGCCCTTTTTGGCCAACCAAGCAAGCTTGCAAAGGAAATCTGCACTACAATGAAGTCTCACTTCCCCGCGGTCAAAAGGGCCATCTGAAAAAAGTGTAAAATCCAGAAAGGCAGGTCAGGCCATGGAGAACTGGGAGCCTTGTTATGGTGATGGGCGGGATGTAAATTGCCAACAGCCACTCGGGAGAAGTGTATGGTGTTTCCTGAAACATCTAAAAAACAAAGCAACAGAGCCTAGGGCACTTCCACTTATGGTCCTATAGCTTAGGGAAATTAAAATAAAAAAGACACAGCCACCCCAAAGGTTGGGACGGCTCTGTTTACAAGAACCTGGTTTATGGTACAAGTTCAATATCGCAGAAAGTGAAAAATGGATAAAGAAGTTGTGGTACTTACGTACAATGCAATATCACTCAGCAAGGAAATCTATGTCATCAGGCCCGTAGCAGCATAATGAGTGGATTCAGGTATGATGATTCTAACTGAAATAAGTCACACAGAAAAAGAAACATCATAAGATATCACTAATACACGGAATGTAACCTTGGCTACACAGGAACTGAATTCCAAAACAGAACAGGGTCTCAAATTTAGAAACCCAACTTATGCTTGCTTAAGGGTAAAGGTGAGTTGGGGTGCTGCATAAAACCAGAGATTGAAATGAGCACAGATAAAGTTCCTTAAGCCAAATATGGAATAGACAAGAGCTACTCCTTGCTCAACGAAATGGACTCAACACCCCATATTAAATGCCTAAGCATGTACCTGACTAGGAAGTATCTTAAAACCTATGGATTGCTATGTCTCCGAAAGAGAACCAAGCGTGTGTACAGGGGTATAAACGCAGCAGTGATAGGACTGAAGAGGTTCGGTAAGCAAATGAAGACCCTTTGAAGTCATATTGCATGGTACCCATTCCACGGGTCTCAACTCTCCAGGTTTAAGGTATTCTTCCTTCAGCTAAAACATGCATGTGGAACCCAGAGTATGATCAACCGTGTGATCGGGAGACGTGTTCCAATATGTGTCAGTTTTCGTCCCCTGGTACTCGGGTGCAACATTCCAGACGCTTTACTAACACTCTCCCGACTTGGAGAGTCAGTGCCTTTAACCTCCTGTTTGGCCCAGTTTGCAATTTCTGCGGAAGATGAACAGGAATAGGGAGAACCAATGACAGACTAGATGGAGGTGTCTGGACGGGCAAATTTAACTCTCATTTCCCACCAGGAAGGGGAATTAACCAAAGGCTCAGCGTGCCGTGCCGGAACCAGATTAGGGCCTGAAGCACTCCTGCGGTGTTGCGGCCAGCTCACGAGAAAGCGAGTTGAAGAAAGGAGCTCAGGGGCACTGTAATTCACAAACCTGCAGAGTTATAAATGACAGCTATCGTCCAAAAATATACTGAAGTAAGGCTGCCAAGAGGACTTGAAAGCGGGGCAGAATTGCAGGAAACCGATTTCAGGAGGTAGACTGGAATTGCATTTAAAGCATAGGAAAAGAGGCAGAACGTCCACAATGATGCACTTGGGCAAAAAGGGCGTATGCGTTTTTTCCTGAATATATTCAGGAAAAAACACATACGCCCTTTTTGGCCAACCAAGCAAGCTTGCAAAGGAAATCTGCACTACAATGAAGTCTCACTTCCCCGCGGTCAAAAGGGCCATCTGAAAAAAGTGTAAAATCCAGAAAGGCAGGACAGGCCATGGAGAACTGGGAGCCTTGTTATGCTGATGGGCAGGATGTAAATTGCCAACAGCCACTCGGGAGAAGTGTATGGTGTTTCCTGAAACATCTAAAAACAAAGCAACAGAGCCTAGGGCACTTCCACTTATGGTCCTATAGCTTAGGGAAATTAAAATGAAAAAGACACAGCCATGGCAACGGTTGGGACGGCTCTGTTTACAAGAACCTGGTTTACGGTACAAGTTCAATATCGCAGAAAGTGAAAACTGGATAAAGAAGTTGTGGTACTTACGTACAATGCAATATCCCTCAGCAATGAAATCTATGTCATCAGGCCCGTAGCAGCATAATGAGTGGATTCAGGTATGATGATTCTAACTGAAATAAGTCACACAGAAAATGAAACATCATAAGATATCACTAATACACGGAATGTAACCTTGGCTACACAGGAACAGAATTCTAAAACAGATCAGGGTCTCAAATTAAGAAAACCAACTTATGCTTCCTTAAGGGGAAAGGTGAGTTGGGGTGCTGCATAAAACCAGAGATTGAAATGAGCACAGATAAAGTTCCTTAAGCCAAATATGGAATAGACAATAGCTACTCCTTGCTCAACGAAATGGACTCAACACCCCATATCAAACGCCTAAGAATGTACCTGACTAGGAAGTATCTTAAAACCTATGGACTGCTATGTCTCCGAAAGAGAATCAAGCGTGTGTACAGGGGCATAAACGCAGCAGTGATAGGATTGGAGAGATTCGGTGAGCAAATGAAGACCCTTTGAAGTCATATTGCATGGTACCCATTCCACGGGTCTCAACTCTCCAGGTTTAAGGTATTCTTCCTTCAGCTAAAACATGCATGTGGAACCCAGAGTATGATCAACCGTGTGAGCGGGAGACGTGTTCAAATATGTCTCAGTTTTCGTCCCCTGGTACCCGGGTGCAACATTCCAGACGCTTTACTAACACTCTCCCGACTTGGAGAGTCAGTGCCTTTAACCTGTTTGGCCCAGTTTGCAATTTCTGCGGAAGATGAACAGGAATAGGGAGAACCAATGAAGACTAGCTGGAGGTGTCTGGACGGGCAAATTTAACTCTCATTTCCCACCAGGAAGAGGAATTAACCAAAGGCTCAGCGTGCCGTGCCGGAACCAGATTAGGGCCTGAAGCAATCCTGCGGTGTTGCGGCCAGCTCACGAGAAAGCGAGTTGAAGAAAGGGGCTCAGGGGCACTGTAATTCACAAACCTGCAGAGTTATAAATGACAGCTATCGTCCAAAAATATACTGAAGTAAGGCTGCCAAGAGGACTTGAAAGCGGGGCAGAATTGCAGGAAACCGATTTCAGGAGGTAGACTGGAATTGCATTGAAAGCATAGGAAAAGAGGCAGAACGTCCACAATGATGCACTTGGCCAAAAAGGGCGTATGCGTTTTTTCCTGAATATATTCAGGAAAAAACGCATACGCCCTTTTTGGCCAACCAAGCAAGCTTGCAAAGGAAATCTGCACTACAATGAAGTCTCACTTCCCCCCGGTCAAAAGGGCCATCTGAAAAAAGTGTAAAATCCAGAAAGGCAGGACAGGCCATGGAGAACTGGGAGCCTTGTTATGCTGATGGGCGGGATGTCAATTGCCAACAGCCACTCGGGAGAAGTGTATGGTGTTTCCTGAAACATCTAAAAAACAAAGCAACAGAGCCTAGGGCACTTCCACTTATGGTCCTATAGCTTAGGGAAATTAAAATCAAAAAGACACAGCCACCCCAACGGTTGGGACGGCTCTGTTTACAAGAACCTGGTTTACGGTACAAGTTCAATATCGCAGAAAGTGAAAAATGGATAAAGAAGTTGTGGTACTTACGTACAATGCAATATCACTCAGCAATGAAATCTATGTCATCAGGCCCGTAGCAGCATAATGAGTGGATTCAGGTATGATGATTCTAACTGAAATATGTCACACAGAAAAAGAAACATCATAAGATATCACTAATACACGGAATGTAACCTTGGCTACACAGGAACAGAATTCCAAAACAGATCAGGGTCTCAAATTAAGAAAACCAACTTATGCTTCCTTAAGGGGAAAGGTGAGTTGGGGTGCTGCATAAAACCAGAGATTGAAATGAGCACAGATAAAGTTCCTTAAGCCAAATATGGAATAGACAAGAGCTACTCCTTGCTCAACGAAATGGACTCAACACCCCATATTAAACGCCTAAGCATGTACCTGACTAGGAAGTATCTTAAAACCTATGGACTGCTATGTCTCCGAAAGAGAATCAAGCGTGTGTACAGGGGCATAAACGCAGCAGTGATAGGATTGGAGAGATTCGGTGAGCAAATGAAGACCCTTTGAAGTCATATTGCATGGTACCCATTCCACGGGTCTCAACTCTCCAGGTTTAAGGTATTCTTCCTTCAGCTAAAACATGCATGTGGAACCCAGAGTATGATCAACCGTGTGAGCGGGAGACGTGTTCAAATATGTCTCAGTTTTCGTCCCCTGGTACCCGGGTGCAACATTCCAGACGCTTTACTAACACTCTCCCGACTTGGAGAGTCAGTGCCTTTAACCTCCTGTTTGGCCCAGTTTGCAATTTCTGCGGAAGATGAACAGGAATAGGGAGAACCAATGAAGACTAGCTGGAGGTGTCTGGACGGGCAAATTTAACTCTCATTTCCCACCAGGAAGAGGAATTAACCAAAGGCTCAGCGTGCCGTGCCAGAACCAGATTAGGGCCTGAAGCAATCCTGCGGTGTTGCGGCCAGCTCACGAGAAAGCGAGTTGAAGAAAGGAGCTCAGGGGCACTGTAATTCACAAACATGCAGAGTTATAAGTGATAGCTATCGTCCAAAAATATACTGAAGTAAGGCTGCCAAGAGGACTTGAAAGCGGTGCAGAATTGCAGGAAACCGATTTCAGGAGGTAGACTGGAATTGCATTTAAAGCATAGGAAAAGAGGCAGAACGTCCACAATGATGCACTTGGCCAAAAAGGGCGTATGCGTTTCTTCCTGAATATATTCAGGAAAAAACGCATACGCCCTTTTTGGCCAACCAAGCAAACTTGCAAAGGAAATCTGCACTACAATGAAGTCTCACTTCCCCCCGGTCAAAAGGGCCATCTGAAAAAAGTGTAAAATCCAGAAAGGCAGGACAGGCCATGGAGAACTGGGAGCCTTGTTATGCTGATGGGCGGGATGTAAATTGCCAACAGCCACTCGGGAGAAGTGTATGGTGTTTCCTGAAACATCTAAAAAACAAAGCAACAGAGCCTAGGGCACTTCCACTTATGGTCCTATAGCTTAGGGAAATTAAAATCAAAAAGACACAGCCACCCCAAAGGTTGGGACGGCTCTGTTTACAAGAACCTGATTTACGGTACAAGTTCAACATCGCAGAAAGTGAAAAATGGATAAAGAAGTTGTGGTACTTATGTACAATGCAATATCACTCAGCAATGAAATCTATGTCATCAGGCCCGTAGCAGCATAATGAGTGGATTCAGGTATGATGATTCTAACTGAAATAAGTCACACAGAAAAAGAAACATCATAAGATATCACTAATACACGGAATGTAACCTTGGCTACACAGGAACTGAATTCCAAAACACAACAGGGTCTCAAATTTAGAAACCCAACTTATGCTTGCTTAAGGGGAAAGGTGAGTTGGGGTGCTGCATAAAACCAGAGATTGAAATGAGCACAGATAAAGTTCCTTAAGCCAAATATGGAATAGACAAGAGCTACTCCTTGCTCAAGGAATTGGACTCAACACCCCATATTAAACGCCTAAGCATGTACCTGACTAGGAAGTATCTTAAAACCTATGGATTGCTATGTCTCCGAAAGAGAATCAAGCGTGTGTACAGGGGCATAAACGCAGCAGTGATAGGACTGGAGAGGTTCGGTGAGCAAATGAAGACCCTTTGAAGTCATATTGCATGGTACCCATTCCACGGGTCTCAACTCTCCAGGTTTAAGGTATTCTTCCTTCAGCTAAAACATGCATGTGGAACCCAGAGTATGATCAACCGTGTGATCGGGAGACGTGTTCCAATATGTGTCAGTTTTCGTCCCCTGGTACCCGGGTGCAACATTCCAGACGCTTTACTAACACTCTCCCGACTTGGAGAGTCAGTGCCTTTAACCTCCTGTTTGGCCCAGTTTGAAATTTCTGCGGAAGATGAACAGGAATAGGGAGAACCAATGACAGACTAGCCGGAGGTGTCTGGACGGGCAAATTTAACTCTCATTTCCCACCAGGAAGGGGAATTAACCAAAGGCTCAGCGTGCCGTGCCGGAACCAGATTAGGGCCTGAAGCACTCCTGTGGTGTTGCGGCCAGCTCACGAGAAAGCGAGTTGAAGAAAGGAGCTCAGGGGCACTGTAATTCACAAACCTGCAGAGTTATAAATGACAGCTATCGTCCAAAAATATACTGAAGTAAGGCTGCCAAGAGGACTTGAAAGCGGTGCAGAATTGCAGGAAACCGATTTCAGGAGGTAGACTGGAATTGCATTTAAAGCATAGGAAAAGAGGCAGAACGTCCACAATGATGCACTTGTCCAAAAAGGGCGTATGCGTTTCTTCCTGAATATATTCAGGAAAAAACGCATACGCCCTTTTTGGCCAACCAAGCAAGCTTGCAAAGGAAATCTGCACTACAATGAAGTCTCACTTCCCCCCGGTCAAAAGGGCCATCTGAAAAAAGTGTAAAATCCAGAAAGGCAGGACAGGCCATGGAGAACTGGGAGCCTTGTTATGCTGATGGGCGGGATGTAAATTGCCAACAGCCACTCGGGAGAAGTGTATGGTGTTTCCTGAAACATCTAAAAAACAAAGCAACAGAGCCTAGGGCACTTCCACTTATGGTCCTATAGCTTAGGGAAATTAAAATCAAAAAGACACAGCCACCCCAACGGTTGGGACGGCTCTGTTTACAAGAACCTGATTTACGGTACAAGTTCAACATCGCAGAAAGTGAAAAATGGATAAAGAAGTTTTGGTACTTATGTACAATGCAATATCACTCAGCAAGGAAATCTATGTCATCAGGCCCGTAGCAGCATAATGAGTGGATTCAGGTATGATGATTCTAACTGAAATAAGTCACACAGAAATAGAAACATCATAAGATATCACTAATACACGGAATGTAACCTGGCTACACAGGAACTGAATTACAAAACACAACAGGGTCTCAAATTAAGAAAACCAACTTATGCTTGCTTAAGGGGAAAGGTGAGTTGGGGTGCTGCATAAAACCAGAGATTGAAATGAGCACAGATAAAGTTCCTTAAGCCAAATATGGAATAGACAAGAGCTACTCCTTGCTCAACGAAATGGACTCAACACCCCATATTAAACGCCTAAGAATGTACCTGACTAGGAAGTATCTTAAAACCTATGGACTGCTATGTCTCCGAAAGAGAATCAAGCGTGTGTACAGGGGCATAAACGCAGCAGTGATAGGATTGGAGAGGTTCGGTGAGCAAATGAAGACCCTTTGAAGTCATATTGCATGGTACCCATTCCACGGGTCTCAACTCTCCAGGTTTAAGGTATTCTTCCTTCAGCTAAAACATGCATGTGGAACCCAGAGTATGATCAACCGTGTGAGCGGGAGACGTGTTCAAATATGTCTCAGTTTTCGTCCCCTGGTACCCGGGTGCAACATTCCAGACGCTTTACTAACACTCTCCCGACTTGGAGAGTCAGTGCCTTTAACCTCCTGTTTGGCCCAGTTTGCAATTTCTGCGGAAGATGAACAGGAATAGGGAGAACCAATGACAGACTAGCTGGAGGTGTCTGGACGGGCACATTTAACTCTCATTTCCCACCAGGAAGAGGAATTAACCAAAGGCTCAGCGTGCCGTGCCGGAACCAGAATAGGGCCTGAAGCCATCCTGCGGTGTTCTGGCCAGCTCACGAGAAAGCGAGTTGAAGAAAGGAGCTCAGGGGCACTGTAATTCACAAACATGCAGAGTTATAAATGACAGCTATCGTCCAAAAATATACTGAAGTAAGGCTGCCAAGAGGCCTTGAAAGCGGTGCAGAATTGCAGGAAACCGATTTCAGGAGGTAGACTGGAATTGCATTTAAAGCATAGGAAAAGAGGCAGAACGTCCACAATGATGCACTTGTCCAAAAAGGGCGTATGCGTTTCTTCCTGAATATATTCAGGAAAAAACGCATACGCCCTTTTTGGCCAACCAAGCAAGCTTGCAAAGGAAATCTGCACTACAATGAAGTCTCACTTCCCCCCGGTCAAAAGGGCCATCTGAAAAAAGTGTAAAATCCAGAAAGGCAGGACAGGCCATGGAGAACTGGGAGCCTTGTTATGCTGATGGGCGGGATGTAAATTGCCAACAGCTACTCGGGAGAAGTGTATGGTGTTTCCTGAAACATCTAAAAAAGAAAGCAACAGAGCCTAGGGCACTTCCACTTATGGTCCTATAGCTTAGGGAAATTAAAATCAAAAAGACACAGCCACCCCAAAGGTTGGGACGGCTCTGTTTACAAAAACCTGATTTACGGTACAAGTTCAATATCGCAGAAAGTGAAAAATGGATAAAGAAGTTGTGGTACTTACGTACAATGTAATATCACTCAGCAATGAAATCTATGTCATCAGGCCCATAGCAGCATAATGAGTGGATTCAGGTATGATGATTCTAACTGAAATAAGTCACACAGAAAAAGAAACATCATAAGATATCACTAATACACGGAATGTAAACTTGGCTACACAGGAACTGAATTACAAAACAGAACAGGGTCTCAAATTTAGAAACCCAACTTATGCTTGCTTAAGGGGAAAGGTGAGTTGGGGTGCTGCATAAAACCAGAGATTGAAATGAGCACAGATAAAGTTCCTTAAGCCAAATATGGAATAGACAAGAGCTACTCCTTGCTCAACGAAATGGACTCAACACCCCATATTAAACGCCTAAGAATGTACCTGACTAGGAAGTATCTTAAAACCTATGGATTGCTATGTCTCCGAAAGAGAATCAAGCGTGTGTACAGGGGCATAAACGCAGCAGTGATAGGACTGGAGAGGTTCGGTGAGCAAATGAAGACCCTTTGAAGTCATATTGCATGGTACCCATTCCACGGGTCTCAACTCTCCAGGTTTAAGGTATTCTTCCTTCAGCTAAAACATGCATGTGGAACCCAGAGTATGATCAACCGTGTGATCGGGAGACGTGTTCCAATATGTGTCAGTTTTCGTCCCCTGGTACTCGGGTGCAACTTTCCAGACGCTTTACTAACACTCTCCCGACTTGGAGAGTCAGTGCCTTTAACCTCCTGTTTGGCCCAGTTTGCAATTTCTGCGGAAGATGAACAGGAATAGGGAGAACCAATGACAGACTAGCTGGAGGTGTCTGGACGGGCAAATTTAACTCTCATTTCCCACCAGGAAGGGGAATTAACCAAAGGCTCAGCGTGCCGTGCCGGAACCAGATTAGGGCCTGAAGCCATCCTGCGGTGTTGCGGCCAGCTCACGAGAAAGCGACTTGAAGAAAGGAGCTCAGGGGCACTGTAATTCACAAACCTGCAGAGTTATAAATGACAGCTATCGTCCAAAAATATACTGAAGTAAGGCTGCCAAGAGGACTAGAAAGCGGGGCAGAATTGCAGGAAACCGATTTCAGGAGGTAGACTGGAATTGCATTTAAAGCATAGGAAAAGAGGCAGAACGTCCACAATGATGCACTTGGCCAAAAAGGGCGTATGCGTTTTTTCCTGAATATATTCAGGAAAAAACGCATACGCCCTTTTTGGCCAACCAAGCAAGCTTGCAAAGGAAATCTGCACTACAATGAAGTCTCACTTCCCCGCGGTCAAAAGGGCCATCTGAAAAAAGTGTAAAATCCAGAAAGGCAGGTCAGGCCATGGAGAACTGGGAGCCTTGTTATGGTGATGGGCGGGATGTAAATTGCCAACAGCCACTCGGGAGAAGTGTATGGTGTTTCCTGAAACATCTAAAAAACAAAGCAACAGAGCCTAGGGCACTTCCACTTATGGTCCTATAGCTTAGGGAAATTAAAATAAAAAAGACACAGCCACCCCAAAGGTTGGGACGGCTCTGTTTACAAGAACCTGGTTTACGGTACAAGTTCAATATCGCAGAAAGTGAAAAATGGATAAAGAAGTTGTGGTACTTACGTACAATGCAATATCACTCAGCAAGGAAATCTATGTCATCAGGCCCGTAGCAGCATAATGAGTGGATTCAGGTATGATGATTCTAACTGAAATAAGTCACACAGAAAAAGAAACATCATAAGATATCACTAATACACGGAATGTAACCTTGGCTACACAGGAACTGAATTCCAAAACAGAACAGGGTCTCAAATTTAGAAACCCAACTTATGCTTGCTTAAGGGTAAAGGTGAGTTGGGGTGCTGCATAAAACCAGAGATTGAAATGAGCACAGATAAAGTTCCTTAAGCCAAATATGGAATAGACAAGAGCTACTCCTTGCTCAACGAAATGGACTCAACACCCCATATTAAATGCCTAAGCATGTACCTGACTAGGAAGTATCTTAAAACCTATGGATTGCTATGTCTCCGAAAGAGAACCAAGCGTGTGTACAGGGGTATAAACGCAGCAGTGATAGGACTGAAGAGGTTCGGTGAGCAAATGAAGACCCTTTGAAGTCATATTGCATGGTACCCATTCCACGGGTCTCAACTCTCCAGGTTTAAGGTATTCTTCCTTCAGCTAAAACATGCATGTGGAACCCAGAGTATGATCAACCGTGTGATCGGGAGACGTGTTCCAATATGTGTCAGTTTTCGTCCCCTGGTACTCGGGTGCAACATTCCAGACGCTTTACTAACACTCTCCCGACTTGGAGAGTCAGTGCCTTTAACCTCCTGTTTGGCCCAGTTTGCAATTTCTGCGGAAGATGAACAGGAATAGGGAGAACCAATGACAGACTAGATGGAGGTGTCTGGACGGGCAAATTTAACTCTCATTTCCCACCAGGAAGGGGAATTAACCAAAGGCTCAGCGTGCCGTGCCGGAACCAGATTAGGGCCTGAAGCACTCCTGCGGTGTTGCGGCCAGCTCACGAGAAAGCGAGTTGAAGAAAGGGGCTCAGGGGCACTGTAATTCACAAACCTGCAGAGTTATAAATGACAGCTATCGTCCAAAAATATACTGAAGTAAGGCTGCCAAGAGGACTTGAAAGCGGGGCAGAATTGCAGGAAACCGATTTCAGGAGGTAGACTGGAATTGCATTGAAAGCATAGGAAAAGAGGCAGAACGTCCACAATGATGCACTTGGGCAAAAAGGGCGTATGCGTTTTTTCCTGAATATATTCAGGAAAAAACGCATACGCCCTTTTTGGCCAACCAAGCAAGCTTGCAAAGGAAATCTGCACTACAATGAAGTCTCACTTCCCCCCGGTCAAAAGGGCCATCTGAAAAAAGTGTAAAATCCAGAAAGGCAGGACAGGCCATGGAGAACTGGGAGCCTTGTTATGCTGATGGGCGGGATGTCAATTGCCAACAGCCACTCGGGAGAAGTGTATGGTGTTTCCTGAAACATCTAAAAAACAAAGCAACAGAGCCTAGGGCACTTCCACTTATGGTCCTATAGCTTAGGGAAATTAAAATCAAAAAGACACAGCCACCCCAACGGTTGGGACGGCTCTGTTTACAAGAACCTGGTTTACGGTACAAGTTCAATATCGCAGAAAGTGAAAAATGGATAAAGAAGTTGTGGTACTTACGTACAATGCAATATCACTCAGCAATGAAATCTATGTCATCAGGCCCGTAGCAGCATAATGAGTGGATTCAGGTATGATGATTCTAACTGAAATATGTCACACAGAAAAAGAAACATCATAAGATATCACTAATACACGGAATGTAACCTTGGCTACACAGGAACAGAATTCCAAAACAGATCAGGGTCTCAAATTAAGAAAACCAACTTATGCTTCCTTAAGGGGAAAGGTGAGTTGGGGTGCTGCATAAAACCAGAGATTGAAATGAGCACAGATAAAGTTCCTTAAGCCAAATATGGAATAGACAAGAGCTACTCCTTGCTCAACGAAATGGACTCAACACCCCATATTAAACGCCTAAGCATGTACCTGACTAGGAAGTATCTTAAAACCTATGGACTGCTATGTCTCCGAAAGAGAATCAAGCGTGTGTACAGGGGCATAAACGCAGCAGTGATAGGATTGGAGAGATTCGGTGAGCAAATGAAGACCCTTTGAAGTCATATTGCATGGTACCCATTCCACGGGTCTCAACTCTCCAGGTTTAAGGTATTCTTCCTTCAGCTAAAACATGCATGTGGAACCCAGAGTATGATCAACCGTGTGAGCGGGAGACGTGTTCAAATATGTCTCAGTTTTCGTCCCCTGGTACCCGGGTGCAACATTCCAGACGCTTTACTAACACTCTCCCGACTTGGAGAGTCAGTGCCTTTAACCTCCTGTTTGGCCCAGTTTGCAATTTCTGCGGAAGATGAACAGGAATAGGGAGAACCAATGAAGACTAGCTGGAGGTGTCTGGACGGGCAAATTTAACTCTCATTTCCCACCAGGAAGAGGAATTAACCAAAGGCTCAGCGTGCCGTGCCAGAACCAGATTAGGGCCTGAAGCAATCCTGCGGTGTTGCGGCCAGCTCACGAGAAAGCGAGTTGAAGAAAGGAGCTCAGGGGCACTGTAATTCACAAACATGCAGAGTTATAAGTGATAGCTATCGTCCAAAAATATACTGAAGTAAGGCTGCCAAGAGGACTTGAAAGCGGTGCAGAATTGCAGGAAACCGATTTCAGGAGGTAGACTGGAATTGCATTTAAAGCATAGGAAAAGAGGCAGAACGTCCACAATGATGCACTTGGCCAAAAAGGGCGTATGCGTTTCTTCCTGAATATATTCAGGAAAAAACGCATACGCCCTTTTTGGCCAACCAAGCAAACTTGCAAAGGAAATCTGCACTACAATGAAGTCTCACTTCCCCCCGGTCAAAAGGGCCATCTGAAAAAAGTGTAAAATCCAGAAAGGCAGGACAGGCCATGGAGAACTGGGAGCCTTGTTATGCTGATGGGCGGGATGTAAATTGCCAACAGCCACTCGGGAGAAGTGTATGGTGTTTCCTGAAACATCTAAAAAACAAAGCAACAGAGCCTAGGGCACTTCCACTTATGGTCCTATAGCTTAGGGAAATTAAAATCAAAAAGACACAGCCACCCCAAAGGTTGGGACGGCTCTGTTTACAAGAACCTGATTTACGGTACAAGGTCAACATCGCAGAAAGTGAAAAATGGATAAAGAAGTTGTGGTACTTATGTACAATGCAATATCACTCAGCAATGAAATCTATGTCATCAGGCCCGTAGCAGCATAATGAGTGGATTCAGGTATGATGATTCTAACTGAAATAAGTCACACAGAAAAAGAAACATCATAAGATATCACTAATACACGGAATGTAACCTTGGCTACACAGGAACTGAATTCCAAAACAGAACAGGGTCTCAAATTTAGAAACCCAACTTATGCTTGCTTAAGGGGAAAGGTGAGTTGGGGTGCTGCATAAAACCAGAGATTGAAATGAGCACAGATAAAGTTCCTTAAGCCAAATATGGAATAGACAAGAGCTACTCCTTGCTCAAGGAATTGGACTCAACACCCCATATTAAACGCCTAAGCATGTACCTGACTAGGAAGTATCTTAAAACCTATGGATTGCTATGTCTCCGAAAGAGAATCAAGCGTGTGTACAGGGGCATAAACGCAGCAGTGATAGGACTGGAGAGGTTCGGTGAGCAAATGAAGACCCTTTGAAGTCATATTGCATGGTACCCATTCCACGGGTCTCAACTCTCCAGGTTTAAGGTATTCTTCCTTCAGCTAAAACATGCATGTGGAACCCAGAGTATGATCAACCGTGTGAGCGGGAGACGTGTTCAAATATGTCTCAGTTTTCGTCCCCTGGTACCCGGGTGCAACATTCCAGACGCTTTACTAACACTCTCCCGACTTGGAGAGTCAGTGCCTTTAACCTCCTGTTTGGCCCAGTTTGCAATTTCTGCGGAAGATGAACAGGAATAGGGAGAACCAATGACAGACTAGCTGGAGGTGTCTGGACGGGCACATTTAACTCTCATTTCCCACCAGGAAGAGGAATTAACCAAAGGCTCAGCGTGCCGTGCCGGAACCAGAATAGGGCCTGAAGCCATCCTGCGGTGTTCTGGCCAGCTCACGAGAAAGCGAGTTGAAGAAAGGAGCTCAGGGGCACTGTAATTCACAAACATGCAGAGTTATAAATGACAGCTATCGTCCAAAAATATACTGAAGTAAGGCTGCCAAGAGGCCTTGAAAGCGGTGCAGAATTGCAGGAAACCGATTTCAGGAGGTAGACTGGAATTGCATTTAAAGCATAGGAAAAGAGGCAGAACGTCCACAATGATGCACTTGTCCAAAAAGGGCGTATGCGTTTCTTCCTGAATATATTCAGGAAAAAACGCATACGCCCTTTTTGGCCAACCAAGCAAGCTTGCAAAGGAAATCTGCACTACAATGAAGTCTCACTTCCCCCCGGTCAAAAGGGCCATCTGAAAAAAGTGTAAAATCCAGAAAGGCAGGACAGGCCATGGAGAACTGGGAGCCTTGTTATGCTGATGGGCGGGATGTAAATTGCCAACAGCTACTCGGGAGAAGTGTATGGTGTTTCCTGAAACATCTAAAAAAGAAAGCAACAGAGCCTAGGGCACTTCCACTTATGGTCCTATAGCTTAGGGAAATTAAAATCAAAAAGACACAGCCACCCCAAAGGTTGGGACGGCTCTGTTTAAAAAAACCTGATTTACGGTACAAGTTCAATATCGCAGAAAGTGAAAAATGGATAAAGAAGTTGTGGTACTTACGTACAATGTAATATCACTCAGCAATGAAATCTATGTCATCAGGCCCATAGCAGCATAATGAGTGGATTCAGGTATGATGATTCTAACTGAAATAAGTCACACAGAAAAAGAAACATCATAAGATATCACTAATACACGGAATGTAAACTTGGCTACACAGGAACTGAATTACAAAACAGAACAGGGTCTCAAATTTAGAAACCCAACTTATGCTTGCTTAAGGGGAAAGGTGAGTTGGGGTGCTGCATAAAACCAGAGATTGAAATGAGCACAGATAAAGTTCCTTAAGCCAAATATGGAATAGACAAGAGCTACTCCTTGCTCAACGAAATGGACTCAACACCCCATATTAAACGCCTAAGAATGTACCTGACTAGGAAGTATCTTAAAACCTATGGATTGCTATGTCTCCGAAAGAGAATCAAGCGTGTGTACAGGGGCATAAACGCAGCAGTGATAGGACTGGAGAGGTTCGGTGAGCAAATGAAGACCCTTTGAAGTCATATTGCATGGTACCCATTCCACGGGTCTCAACTCTCCAGGTTTAAGGTATTCTTCCTTCAGCTAAAACATGCATGTGGAACCCAGAGTATGATCAACCGTGTGATCGGGAGACGTGTTCCAATATGTGTCAGTTTTCGTCCCCTGGTACTCGGGTGCAACATTCCAGACGCTTTACTAACACTCTCCCGACTTGGAGAGTCAGTGCCTTTAACCTCCTGATTGGCCCAGTTTGCAATTTCTGCGGAAGATGAACAGGAATAGGGAGAACCAATGACAGACTAGCTGGAGGTGTCTGGACGGGCACATTTAACTCTCATTTCCCACCAGGAAGAGGAATTAAACAAAGGCTCAGCGTGCTGTGCCGGGACCAGATTAGGGCCTGAAGCCATCCTGCGGTGTTGCGGCCAGCTCACGAGAAAGCGAGTTGAAGAAAGGAGCTCAGGGGCACTGTAATTCACAAACCTGCAGAGTTATAAATGACAGCTATCGTCCAAAAATATACTGAAGTAAGGCTGCCAAGAGGACTTGAAAGCGGGGCAGAATTGCAGGAAACCGATTTCAGGAGGTAGACTGGAATTGCATTTAAAGCATAGGAAAAGAGGCAGAACGTCCACAATGATGCACTTGGCCAAAAAGGGCGTATGCGTTTTTTCCTGAATATATTCAGGAAAAAACGCATACGCCCTTTTTGGCCAACCAAGCAAGCTTGCAAAGGAAATCTGCACTACAATGAAGTCTCACTTCCCCGCGGTCAAAAGGGCCATCTGAAAAAAGTGTAAAATCCAGAAAGGCAGGACAGGCCATGGAGAACTGGGAGCCTTGTTATGCTGATGGGCGGGATGTAAATTGCCAACAGCCACTCGGGAGAAGTGTATGGTGTTTCCTGAAACATCTAAAAAACAAAGCAACAGAGCCTAGGGCACTTCCACTTATGGTCCTATAGCTTAGGGAAATTAAAATCAAAAAGACACAGCCACCCCAAAGGTTGGGACGGCTCTGTTTACAAGAACCTGATTTACGGTACAAGTTCAACATCGCAGAAAGTGAAAAATGGATAAAGAAGTTGTGGTACTTATGTACAATGCAATATCACTCAGCAATGAAATCTATGTCATCAGGCCCGTAGCAG
Source organism: Lagenorhynchus albirostris (assembly GCF_949774975.1). Lineage (NCBI taxonomy): Eukaryota > Metazoa > Chordata > Mammalia > Artiodactyla > Delphinidae > Lagenorhynchus > Lagenorhynchus albirostris. Next base: position 224,226 of record NW_026783631.1, on the reverse strand, counting down.
CATAATGAGTGGATTCAGGTATGATGATTCTAACTGAAATAAGTCACACAGAAAAAGAAACATCATAAGATATCACTAATACACGGAATGTAACCTTGGCTACACAGGAACTGAATTCCAAAACACAACAGGGTCTCAAATTTAGAAACCCAACTTATGCTTGCTTAAGGGGAAAGGTGAGTTGGGGTGCTGCATAAAACCAGAGATTGAAATGAGCACAGATAAAGTTCCTTAAGCCAAATATGGAATAGACAAGAGCTACTCCTTGCTCAAGGAATTGGACTCAACACCCCATATTAAACGCCTAAGCATGTACCTGACTAGGAAGTATCTTAAAACCTATGGATTGCTATGTCTCCGAAAGAGAATCAAGCGTGTGTACAGGGGCATAAACGCAGCAGTGATAGGACTGGAGAGGTTCGGTGAGCAAATGAAGACCCTTTGAAGTCATATTGCATGGTACCCATTCCACGGGTCTCAACTCTCCAGGTTTAAGGTATTCTTCCTTCAGCTAAAACATGCATGTGGAACCCAGAGTATGATCAACCGTGTGATCGGGAGACGTGTTCCAATATGTGTCAGTTTTCGTCCCCTGGTACCCGGGTGCAACATTCCAGACGCTTTACTAACACTCTCCCGACTTGGAGAGTCAGTGCCTTTAACCTCCTGTTTGGCCCAGTTTGAAATTTCTGCGGAAGATGAACAGGAATAGGGAGAACCAATGACAGACTAGCCGGAGGTGTCTGGACGGGCAAATTTAACTCTCATTTCCCACCAGGAAGGGGAATTAACCAAAGGCTCAGCGTGCCGTGCCGGAACCAGATTAGGGCCTGAAGCACTCCTGTGGTGTTGCGGCCAGCTCACGAGAAAGCGAGTTGAAGAAAGGAGCTCAGGGGCACTGTAATTCACAAACCTGCAGAGTTATAAATGACAGCTATCGTCCAAAAATATACTGAAGTAAGGCTGCCAAGAGGACTTGAAAGCGGTGCAGAATTGCAGGAAACCGATTTCAGGAGGTAGACTGGAATTGCATTTAAAGCATAGGAAAAGAGGCAGAACGTCCACAATGATGCACTTGTCCAAAAAGGGCGTATGCGTTTCTTCCTGAATATATTCAGGAAAAAACGCATACGCCCTTTTTGGCCAACCAAGCAAGCTTGCAAAGGAAATCTGCATTACAATGAAGTCTCACTTCCCCCCGGTCAAAAGGGCCATCTGAAAAAAGTGTAAAATCCAGAAAGGCAGGACAGGCCATGGAGAACTGGGAGCCTTGTTATGCTGATGGGCGGGATGTAAATTGCCAACAGCCACTCGGGAGAAGTGTATGGTGTTTCCTGAAACATCTAAAAAACAAAGCAACAGAGCCTAGGGCACTTCCACTTATGGTCCTATAGCTTAGGGAAATTAAAATCAAAAAGACACAGCCACCCCAATGGTTGGGACGGCTCTGTTTACAAGAACCTGATTTACGGTACAAGTTCAACATCGCAGAAAGTGAAAAATGGATAAAGAAGTTTTGGTACTTATGTACAATGCAATATCACTCAGCAAGGAAATCTATGTCATCAGGCCCATAGCAGCATAATGAGTGGATTCAGGTATGATGATTCTAACTGAAATAAGTCACACAGAAAAAGAAACATCATAAGATATCACTAATACACGGAATGTAACCTGGCTACACAGGAACTGAATTACAAAACACAACAGGGTCTCAAATTTAGAAACCCAACTTATGCTTGCTTAAGGGGAAAGGTGAGTTGGGGTGCTGCATAAAACCAGAGATTGAAATGAGCACAGATAAAGTTCCTTAAGCCAAATATGGAATAGACAAGAGCTACTCCTTGCTCAACGAAATGGACTCAACACCCCATATTAAACGCCTAAGAATGTACCTGACTAGGAAGTATCTTAAAACCTATGGACTGCTATGTCTCCGAAAGAGAATCAAGCGTGTGTACAGGGGCATAAACGCAGCAGTGATAGGACTGGAGAGGTTCGGTGAGCACATGAAGACCCTTTGAAGTCATATTGCATGGTACCCATTCCACGGGTCTCAACTCTCCAGGTTTAAGGTATTCTTCCTTCAGCTAAAACATGCATGTGGAACCCAGAGTATGATCAACCATGTGAGCGGGAGACGTGTTCAAATATGTCTCAGTTTTCGTCCCCTGCTACTCGGGTGCAACATTCCAGACGCTTTACTAACACTCTCCCGACTTGGAGAGTCAGTGCCTTTAACCTCCTGATTGGCCCAGTTTGCAATTTCTGCGGAAGATGAACAGGAATAGGGAGAACCAATGACAGACTAGCTGGAGGTGTCTGGACGGGCAAATTTAACTCTCATTTCCCACCAGGAAGAGGAATTAAACAAAGGCTCAGCGTGCTGTGCCGGGACCAGATTAGGGCCTGAAGCAATCCTGCGGTGTTGCGGCCAGCTCACGAGAAAGCGAGGTGAAGAAAGGAGCTCAGGGGCACTGTAATTCACAAACCTGCAGAGTTATAAATGACAGCTATCGTCCAAAAATATACTGAAGTAAGGCTGCCAAGAGGACTTGAATGCGGGGCAGAATTGCAGGAAACCGATTTCAGGAGGTAGACTGGAATTGCATTTAAAGCATAGGAAAAGAGGCAGAACGTCCACAATGATGCACTTGGCCAAAAAGGGCGTATGAGTTTTTTCCTGAATATATTCAGGAAAAAACGCATACGCCGTTTTTGGCCAACCAAGCAAGCTTGCAAAGGAAATCTGCACTACAATGAAGTCTCACTTCCCCCCGGTCAAAAGGGCCATCTGAAAAAAGTGTAAAATCCAGAAAGGCAGGACAGGCCATGGAGAACTGGGAGCCTTGTTATGCTGATGGGCGGGATGTAAATTGCCAACAGCCACTCGGGAGAAGTGTATGGTGTTTCCTGAAACATCTAAAAAACAAAGCAACAGAGCCTAGGGCACTTCCACTTATGGTCCTATAGCTTAGGGAAATTAAAATCAAAAAGACACAGCCACCCCAAAGGTTGGGACGGCTCTGTTTACAAGAACCTGGTTTACGGTACAAGTTCAATATCGCAGAAAGTGAAAAATGGATAAAGAAGTTGTGGTACTTACGTACAATGCAATATCACTCAGCAAGGAAATCTATGTCATCAGGCCCGTAGCAGCATAATGAGTGGATTCAGGTATGATGATTCTAACTGAAATAAGTCACACAGAAAAAGAAACATCATAAGATATCACTAATACACGGAATGTAACCTTGGCTACACAGGAACTGAATTCCAAAACAGAACAGGGTCTCAAATTTAGAAACCCAACTTATGCTTGTTTAAGGGGAAAGGTGAGTTGGGGTGCTGCATAAAACCAGAGATTGAAATGAGCACAGATAAAGTTCCTTAAGCCAAATATGGAATAGACAAGAGCTACTCCTTGCTCAACGAAATGGACTCAACACCCCATATTAAATGCCTAAGAGTGTACCTGACTAGGAAGTATCTTAAAACCTATGGATTGCTATGTCTCCGAAAGAGAATCAAGCGTGTGTACAGGGGCATAAACGCAGCAGTGATAGGATTGGAGAAGTTCGGTGAGCAAATGAAGACCCTTTGAAGTCATATTGCATGGTACCCATTCCACGGGTCTCAACTCTCCAGGTTTAAGGTATTCTTCCTTCAGCTAAAACATGCATGTGGAACCCAGAGTATGATCAACCGTGTGATCGGGAGACGTGTTCCAATATGTGTCAGTTTTCGTCCCCTGGTACTCGGGTGCAACATTCCAGACGCTTTACTAACACTCTCCCGACTTGGAGAGTCAGTGCCTTTAACCTCCTGTTTGGCCCAGTTTGCAATTTCTGCGGAAGATGAACAGGAATAGGGAGAACCAATGACAGACTAGCTGGAGGTGTCTGGACGGGCAAATTTAACTCTCATTTCCCACCAGGAAGAGGAATTAACCAAAGGCTCAGCGTGCCGTGCCGGATCCAGAATAGGGCCTGAAGCCATCCTGCGGTGTTGCGGCCAACTCACGAGAAAGCGAGTTGAAGAAAGGAGCTCAGGGGCACTGTAATTCACAAACCTGCAGAGTTATAAATGACAGCTATCGTCCAAAAATATACTGAAGTAAGGCTGCCAAGAGGACTTGAAAGCGGGGCAGAATTGCAGGAAACCGATTTCAGGAGGTAGACTGGAATTGCATTTAAAGCATAGGAAAAGAGGCAGAACGTCCACAATGATGCACTTGGCCAAAAAGTGTGTATGCGTTTTTTCCTGAATATATTCAGGAAAAAACGCATACGCCCTTTTTGGCCAACCAAGCAAGCTTGCAAAGGAAATCTGCACTACAATGAAGTCTCACTTCCCCGCGGTCAAAAGGGCCATCTGAAAAAAGTGTAAAATCCAGAAAGGCAGGACAGGCCATGGAGAACTGGGAGCCTTGTTATGCTGATGGGCGGGATGTAAATTGCCAACAGCCACTCGGGAAAAGTGTATGGTGTTTCCTGAAACATCTAAAAAACAAAGCAACAGAGCCTAGGGCACTTCCACTTATGGTCCTATAGCTTAGGGAAATTAAAATCAAAAAGACACAGCCACCCCAAAGGTTGGGACGGCTCTGTTTACAAGAACCTGGTTTACGGTACAAGTTCAATATCGCAGAAAATGAAAAATGGATAAAGAAGTTGTGGTACTTACGTACAATGCAATATCACTCAGCAAGGAAATCTATGTCATCAGGCCCGTAGCAGCATAATGAGTGGATTCAGGTATGATGATTCTAACTGAAATAAGTCACACAGAAAAAGAAACATCATAAGATATCACTAATACACGGAATGTAAACTTGGCTACACAGGAACTGAATTCCAAAACAGAACAGTGTCTCAAATTTAGAAACCCAACTTATGCTTGCTTAAGGGGAAAGGTGAGTTGGGGTGCTGCATAAAATCAGAGATTGAAATGAGCACAGATAAAGTTCCTTAAGCCAAATATGGAATAGACAAGAGCTACTCCTTGCTCAACGAAATGGACTCAACACCCCATATTAAACGCCTAAGAATGTACCTGACTAGGAAGTATCTTAAAACCTATGGACTGCTATGTCTCTGAAAGAGAATCAAGCGTGTGTACAGGGGCATAAACGCAGCAGTGATAGGACTGGAGAGGTTCGGTGAGCACATGAAGACCCTTTGAAGTCATATTGCATGGTACCCATTCCACGGGTCTCAACTCTCCAGGTTTAAGGTATTCTTCCTTCAGCTAAAACATGCATGTGGAACCCAGAGTATGATCAACCATGTGAGCGGGAGACGTGTTCAAATATGTCTCAGTTTTCGTCCCCTGCTACTCGGGTGCAACATTCCAGACGCTTTACTAACACTCTCCCGACTTGGAGAGTCAGTGCCTTTAACCTCCTGATTGGCCCAGTTTGCAATTTCTGCGGAAGATGAACAGGAATAGGGAGAACCAATGACAGACTAGCTGGAGGTGTCTGGACGGGCAAATTTAACTCTCATTTCCCACCAGGAAGAGGAATTAAACACAGGCTCAGCGTGCTGTGCCGGGACCAGATTAGGGCCTGAAGCAATCCTGCGGTGTTGCGGCCAGCTCACGAGAAAGCGAGGTGAAGAAAGAAGCTCAGGGGCACTGTAATTCACAAACCTGCAGAGTTATAAATGACAGCTATCGTCCAAAAATATACTGAAGTAAGGCTGCCAAGAGGACTTGAAAGCGGGGCAGAATTGCAGGAAACCGATTTCAGGAGGTAGACTGGAATTGCATTGAAAGCATAGGAAAAGAGGCAGAACGTCCACAATGATGCACTTGGCCAAAAAGGGCGTATGCGTTTTTTCCTGAATATATTCAGGAAAAAACGCATACGCCCTTTTTGGCCAACCAAGCAAGCTTGCAAAGGAAATCTGCACTACAATGAAGTCTCACTTCCCCGCGGTCAAAAGGGCCATCTGAAAAAAGTGTAAAATCCAGAAAGGCAGGTCAGGCCATGGAGAACTGGGAGCCTTGTTATGGTGATGGGCGGGATGTCAATTGCCAACAGCCACTCGGGAGAAGTGTATGGTGTTTCCTGAAACATCTAAAAAACAAAGCAACAGAGCCTAGGGCACTTCCACTTATGGTCCTATAGCTTAGGGAAATTAAAATCAAAAAGACACAGCCACCCCAAAGGTTGGGACGGCTCTGTTTACAAGAACCTGGTTTACGGTACAAGTTCAATATCGCAGAAAGTGAAAAATGGATAAAGAAGTTGTGGTACTTACGTACAATGTAATATCACTCAGCAATGAAATCTATGTCATCAGGCCCATAGCAGCATAATGAGTGGATTCAGGTATGATGATTCTAACTGAAATAAGTCACACAGAAAAAGAAACATCATAAGATATCACTAATACACGGAATGTAAACTTGGCTACACAGGAACTGAATTACAAAACAGAACAGGGTCTCAAATTTAGAAACCCAACTTATGCTTGCTTAAGGGGAAAGGTGAGTTGGGGTGCTGCATAAAACCAGAGATTGAAATGAGCACAGATAAAGTTCCTTAAGCCAAATATGGAATAGACAAGAGCTATTCCTTGCTCAACGAAATGGACTCAACACCCCATATTAAACGCCTAAGAATGTACCTGACTAGGAAGTATCTTAAAACCTATGGATTGCTATGTCTCCGAAAGAGAATCAAGCGTGTGTACAGGGGCATAAACGCAGCAGTGATAGGACTGGAGAGGTTCGGTGAGCAAATGAAGACCCTTTGAAGTCATATTGCATGGTACCCATTCCACGGGTCTCAACTCTCCAGGTTTAAGGTATTCTTCCTTCAGCTAAAACATGCATGTGGAACCCAGAGTATGATCAACCGTGTGATCGGGAGACGTGTTCCAATATGTGTCAGTTTTCGTCCCCTGGTACTCGGGTGCAACATTCCAGACGCTTTACTAACACTCTCCCGACTTGGAGAGTCAGTGCCTTTAACCTCCTGTTTGGCCCAGTTTGCAATTTCTGCGGAAGATGAACAGGAATAGGGAGAACCAATGACAGACTAGCTGGAGGTGTCTGGACGGGCAAATTTAACTCTCATTTCCCACCAGGAAGAGGAATTAACCAAAGGCTCAGCGTGCCGTGCCGGATCCAGAATAGGGCCTGAAGCCATCCTGCGGTGTTGCGGCCAGCTCACGAGAAAGCGAGTTGAAGAAAGGAGCTCAGGGGCACTGTAATTCACAAACCTGCAGAGTTATAAATGACAGCTATCGTCCAAAAATATACTGAAGTAAGGCTGCCAAGAGGACTTGAAAGCGGGGCAGAATTGCAGGAAACCGATTTCAGGAGGTAGACTGGAATTGCATTTAAAGCATAGGAAAAGAGGCAGAACGTCCACAATGATGCACTTGGCCAAAAAGGGCGTATGCGTTTTTTCCTGAATATATTCAGGAAAAAACGCATACGCCCTTTTTGGCCAACCAAGCAAGCTTGCAAAGGAAATCTGCACTACAATGAAGTCTCACTTCCCCGCGGTCAAAAGGGCCATCTGAAAAAAGTGTAAAATCCAGAAAGGCAGGACAGGCCATGGAGAACTGGGAGCCTTGTTATGCTGATGGGCGGGATGTAAATTGCCAACAGCCACTCGGGAAAAGTGTATGGTGTTTCCTGAAACATCTAAAAAACAAAGCAACAGAGCCTAGGGCACTTCCACTTATGGTCCTATAGCTTAGGGAAATTAAAATCAAAAAGACACAGCCACCCCAACGGTTGGGACGGCTCTGTTTACAAGAACCTGGTTTACGGTACAAGTTCAATATCGCAGAAAGTGAAAAATGGATAAAGAAGTTGTGGTACTTACGTACAATGCAATATCACTCAGCAAGGAAATCTATGTCATCAGGCCCGTAGCAGCATAATGAGTGGATTCAGGTATGATGATTCTAACTGAAATAAGTCACACAGAAAAAGAAACATCATAAGATATCACTAATACACGGAATGTAAACTTGGCTACACAGGAACTGAATTCCAAAACAGAACAGGGTCTCAAATTTAGAAACCCAACTTATGCTTGCTTAAGGGGAAAGGTGAGTTGGGGTGCTGCATAAAACCAGAGATTGAAATGAGCACAGATAAAGTTCCTTAAGCCAAATATGGAATAGACAAGAGCTACTCCTTGCTCAACGAAATGGACTCAACACCCCATATTAAACGCCTAAGAATGTACCTGACTAGGAAGTATCTTAAAACCTATGGACTGCTATGTCTCCGAAAGAGAATCAAGCGTGTGTACAGGGGCATAAACGCAGCAGTGATAGGACTGGAGAGGTTCGGTGAGCACATGAAGACCCTTTGAAGTCATATTGCATGGTACCCATTCCACGGGTCTCAACTCTCCAGGTTTAAGGTATTCTTCCTTCAGCTAAAACATGCATGTGGAACCCAGAGTATGATCAACCATGTGAGCGGGAGACGTGTTCAAATATGTCTCAGTTTTCGTCCCCTGCTACTCGGGTGCAACATTCCAGACGCTTTACTAACACTCTCCCGACTTGGAGAGTCAGTGCCTTTAACCTCCTGATTGGCCCAGTTTGCAATTTCTGCGGAAGATGAACAGGAATAGGGAGAACCAATGACAGACTAGCTGGAGGTGTCTGGACGGGCAAATTTAACTCTCATTTCCCACCAGGAAGAGGAATTAAACAAAGGCTCAGCGTGCTGTGCCGGGACCAGATTAGGGCCTGAAGCAATCCTGCGGTGTTGCGGCCAGCTCACGAGAAAGCGAGGTGAAGAAAGGAGCTCAGGGGCACTGTAATTCACAAACCTGCAGAGTTATAAATGACAGCTATCGTCCAAAAATATACTGAAGTAAGGCTGCCAAGAGGACTTGAATGCGGGGCAGAATTGCAGGAAACCGATTTCAGGAGGTAGACTGGAATTACATTTAAAGCATAGGAAAAGAGGCAGAACGTCCACAATGATGCACTTGGCCAAAAAGGGCGTATGCGTTTTTTCCTGAATATATTCAGGAAAAAACGCATACGCCGTTTTTGGCCAACCAAGCAAGCTTGCAAAGGAAATCTGCACTACAATGAAGTCTCACTTCCCCCCGGTCAAAAGGGCCATCTGAAAAAAGTGTAAAATCCAGAAAGGCAGGACAGGCCATGGAGAACTGGGAGCCTTGTTATGCTGATGGGCGGGATGTAAATTGCCAACAGCCACTCGGGAGAAGTGTATGGTGTTTCCTGAAACATCTAAAAAACAAAGCAACAGAGCCTAGGGCACTTCCACTTATGGTCCTATAGCTTAGGGAAATTAAAATCAAAAAGACACAGCCACCCCAAAGGTTGGGACGGCTCTGTTTACAAGAACCTGGTTTACGGTACAAGTTCAATATCGCAGAAAGTGAAAAATGGATAAAGAAGTTGTGGTACTTAGGTACAATGCAATATCACTCAGCAAGGAAATCTATGTCATCAGGCCCGTAGCAGCATAATGAGTGGATTCAGGTATGATGATTCTAACTGAAATAAGTCACACAGAAAAAGAAACATCATAAGATATCACTAATACACGGAATGTAACCTTGGCTACACAGGAACTGAATTCCAAAACAGAACAGGGTCTCAAATTTAGAAACCCAACTTATGCTTGTTTAAGGGGAAAGGTGAGTTGGGGTGCTGCATAAAACCAGAGATTGAAATGAGCACAGATAAAGTTCCTTAAGCCAAATATGGAATAGACAAGAGCTACTCCTTGCTCAACGAAATGGACTCAACACCCCATATTAAATGCCTAAGAGTGTACCTGACTAGGAAGTATCTTAAAACCTATGGATTGCTATGTCTCCGAAAGAGAATCAAGCGTGTGTACAGGGGCATAAACGCAGCAGTGATAGGATTGGAGAAGTTCGGTGAGCAAATGAAGACCCTTTGAAGTCATATTGCATGGTACCCATTCCACGGGTCTCAACTCTCCAGGTTTAAGGTATTCTTCCTTCAGCTAAAACATGCATGTGGAATCCAGAGTATGATCAACCGTGTGATCGGGAGACGTGTTCCAATATGTGTCAGTTTTCGTCCCCTGGTACTCGGGTGCAACTTTCCAGACGCTTTACTAACACTCTCCCGACTTGGAGAGTCAGTGCCTTTAACCTCCTGATTGGCCCAGTTTGCAATTTCTGCGGAAGATGAACAGGAATAGGGAGAACCAATGACAGACTAGCTGGAGGTGTCTGGACGGGCAAATTTAACTCTCATTTCCCACCAGGAAGAGGAATTAAACAAAGGCTCAGCGTGCTGTGCCGGGACCAGATTAGGGCCTGAAGCAATCCTGCGGTGTTGCGGCCAGCTCACGAGAAAGCGAGGTGAAGAAAGAAGCTCAGGGGCACTGTAATTCACAAACCTGCAGAGTTATAAATGACAGCTATCGTCCAAAAATATACTGAAGTAAGGCTGCCAAGAGGACTTGAATGCGGGGCAGAATTGCAGGAAACCGATTTCAGGAGGTAGACTGGAATTGCATTTAAAGCATAGGAAAAGAGGCAGAACGTCCACAATGATGCACTTGGCCAAAAAGGGCGTATGCGTTTTTTCCTGAATATATTCAGGAAAAAACGCATACGCCCTTTTTGGCCAACCAAGCAAGCTTGCAAAGGAAATCTGCACTACAATGAAGTCTCACTTCCCCCCGGTCAAAAGGGCCATCTGAAAAAAGTGTAAAATCCAGAAAGGCAGGACAGGCCATGGAGAACTGGGAGCCTTGTTATGCTGATGGGCGGGATGTAAATTGCCAACAGCCACTCGGGAGAAGTGTATGGTGTTTCCTGAAACATCTAAAAAACAAAGCAACAGAGCCTAGGGCACTTCCACTTATGGTCCTATAGCTTAGGGAAATTAAAATCAAAAAGACACAGCCACCCCAAAGGTTGGGACGGCTCTGTTTACAAGAACCTGGTTTACGGTACAAGTTCAATATCGCAGAAAGTGAAAAATGGATAAAGAAGTTGTGGTACTTACGTACAATGCAATATCACTCAGCAAGGAAATCTATGTCATCAGGCCCGTAGCAGCATAATGAGTGGATTCAGGTATGATGATTCTAACTGAAATAAGTCACACAGAAAAAGAAACATCATAAGATATCACTAATACACGGAATGTAACCTTGGCTACACAGGAACTGAATTCCAAAACAGAACAGGGTCTCAAATTTAGAAACCCAACTTATGCTTGTTTAAGGGGAAAGGTGAGTTGGGGTGCTGCATAAAACCAGAGATTGAAATGAGCACAGATAAAGTTCCTTAAGCCAAATATGGAATAGACAAGAGCTACTCCTTGCTCAACGAAATGGACTCAACACCCCATATTAAATGCCTAAGAGTGTACCTGACTAGGAAGTATCTTAAAACCTATGGATTGCTATGTCTCCGAAAGAGAATCAAGCGTGTGTACAGGGGCATAAACGCAGCAGTGATAGGATTGGAGAAGTTCGGTGAGCAAATGAAGACCCTTTGAAGTCATATTGCATGGTACCCATTCCACGGGTCTCAACTCTCCAGGTTTAAGGTATTCTTCCTTCAGCTAAAACATGCATGTGGAATCCAGAGTATGATCAACCGTGTGATCGGGAGACGTGTTCCAATATGTGTCAGTTTTCGTCCCCTGGTACTCGGGTGCAACATTCCAGACGCTTTACTAACACTCTCCCGACTTGGAGAGTCAGTGCCTTTAACCTCCTGTTTGGCCCAGTTTGCAATTTCTGCGGAAGATGAACAGGAATAGGGAGAACCAATGACAGACTAGCTGGAGGTGTCTGGACGGGCAAATTTAACTCTCATTTCCCACCAGGAAGGGGAATTAACCAAAGGCTCAGCGTGCCGTGCCGGAACCAGATTAGGGCTTGAAGTAATCCTGCGGTGTTGCGGCCAGCTCACGAGAAAGCGAGTTGAAGAAAGGAGCTCAGGGGCACTGTAATTCACAAACCTGCAGAGTTATAAATGACAGCTATCGTCCAAAAATATACTGAAGTAAGGCTGCCAAGAGGACTTGAAAGCGGGGCAGAATTGCAGGAAACCGATTTCAGGAGGTAGACTGGAATTGCATTTAAAGCATAGGAAAAGAGGCAGAACGTCCACAATGATGCACTTGGCCAAAAAGGGCGTATGCGTTTTTTCCTGAATATATTCAGGAAAAAACGCATACGCCCTTTTTGGCCAACCAAGCAAGCTTGCAAAGGAAATCTGCACTACAATGAAGTCTCACTTCCCCGCGGTCAAAAGGGCCATCTGAAAAAAGTGTAAAATGCAGAAAGGCAGGACAGGCCATGGAGAACTGGGAGCCTTGTTATGCTGATGGGCGGGATGTAAATTGCCAACAGCCACTCGGGAGAAGTGTATGGTGTTTCCTGAAACATCTAAAAAACAAAGCAACAGAGCCTAGGGCACTTCCACTTATGGTCCTATAGCTTAGGGAAATTAAAATCAAAAAGACACAGCCACCCCAAAGGTTGGGACGGCTCTGTTTACAAGAACCTGATTTTCGGTACAAGTTCAACATCGCAGAAAGTGAAAAATGGATAAAGAAGTTGTGGTACTTATGTACAATGCAATATCACTCAGCAAGGAAATCTATGTCATCAGGCCCGTAGCAGCATAATGAGTGGATTCAGGTATGATGATTCTAACTGAAATAAGTCACACAGAAAAAGAAACATCATAAGATATCACTAATACACGGAATGTAACCTTGGCTACACAGAAACTGAATTACAAAACACAACAGGGTCTCAAATTAAGAAAACCAACTTATGCTTGCTTAAGGGGAAAGGTGAGTTGGGGTGCTGCATAAAACCAGAGATTGAAATGAGCACAGATAAAGTTCCTTAAGCCAAATATGGAATAGACAAGAGCTACTCCTTGCTCAACGAAATGGACTCAACACCCCATATTAAACGCCTAAGAATGTACCTGACTAGGAAGTATCTTAAAACCTATGTACTGCTATGTCTCCGAAAGAGAATGAAGCGTGTGTACAGGGGCATAAACGCAGCAGTGATAGGACTGGAGAGGTTCGGTGAGCAAATGAAGACCCTTTGAAGTCATATTGCATGGTACCCATTCCACGGGTCTCAACTTTCCAGGTTTAAGGTATTCTTCCTTCAGCTAAAACATGCATGTGGAACCCAGAGTATGATCAACCATGTGAGCGGGAGACGTGTTCCAATATGTGTCAGTTTTCGTCCCCTGGTACTCGGGTGCAACTTTCCAGACGCTTTACTAACACTCTCCCGACTTGGAGAGTCAGTGCCTTTAACCTCCTGTTTGGCCCAGTTTGCAATTTCTGCGGAAGATGAACAGGAATAGGGAGAACCAATGACAGACTAGCTGGAGGTGTCTGGACGGGCAAATTTAACTCTCATTTCCCACCAGGAAGGGGAATTAACCAAAGGCTCAGCGTGCCGTGCCGGAACCAGATTAGGGCTTGAAGCAATCCTGCGGTGTTGCGGCCAGCTCACGAGAAAGCGAGTTTCAGAAAGGAGCTCAGGGGCACTGTAATTCACAAACCTGCAGAGTTATAAATGACAGCTATCGTCCAAAAATATACTGAAGTAAGGCTGCCAAGAGGACTTGAAAGCGGGGCAGAATTGCAGGAAACCGATTTCAGGAGGTAGACTGGAATTGCATTTAAAGCATAGGAAAAGAGGCAGAACGTCCACAATGATGCACTTGGCCAAAAAGGGCGTATGCGTTTTTTCCTGAATATATTCAGGAAAAAACGCATACGCCCTTTTTGGCCAACCAAGCAAGCATGCAAAGGAAATCTGCACTACAATGAAGTCTCACTTCCCCCCGGTCAAAAGGGCCATCTGAAAAAAGTGTAAAATCCAGAAAGGCAGGACAGGCCATGGAGAACTGGGAGCCTTGTTATGCTGATGGGCGGGATGTAAATTGCCAACAGCCACTCGGGAGAAGTGTATGGTGTTTCCTGAAACATCTAAAAAACAAAGCAACAGAGCCTAGGGCACTTCCACTTATGGTCCTATAGCTTAGGGAAATTAAAATCAAAAAGACACAGCTACCCCAAAGGTTGGGACGGCTCTGTTTACAAGAACCTGATTTACGGTACAAGTTCAATATCGAAGAAAGTGAAAACTGGATAAAGAAGTTGTGGTACTTACGTACAATGCAATATCACTCAGCAAGGAAATCTATGTCATCAGGCCCGTAGCAGCATAATGAGTGGATTCAGGTATGATGATTCTAACTGAAATAAGTCTCACAGAAAAAGAAACATCATAAGATATCACTAATACACGGAATGTAACCTTGGCTACACAGGAACTGAATTACAAAACACAACAGGGTCTCAAGTTAAGAAAACCAACTTATGCTTGCTTAAGGGGAAAGGTGAGTTGGGGTGCTGCATAAAACCAGAGATTGAAATGAGCACAGATAAAGTTCCTTAAGCCAATTATGGAATAGACAAGAGCTACTCCTTGCTCAACGAAATGGACTCAACACCCCATATTAAACGCCTAAGAATGTACCTGACTAGGAAGTATCTTAAAACCTATGGACTGCTATGTCTCCGAAAGAGAACCAAGCGTGTGTACAGGGGCATAAACGCAGCAGTGATAGGACTGGAGAGGTTCGGTGAGCAAATGAAGACCCTTTGAAGTCATATTGCATGGTACCCATTCCACGGGTCTCAACTTTCCAGGTTTAAGGTATTCTTCCTTCAGCTAAAACATGCATGTGGAACCCAGAGTATGATCAACCATGTGAGCGGGAGACGTGTTCAAATATGTCTCAGTTTTCGTCCCCTGGTACTCGGGTGCAACATGCCAGACGCTTTACTAACACTCTCCCGACTTGGAGAGTCAGTGCCTTTAACCTCCTGTTTGGCCCAGTTTGCAATTTCTGCGGAAGATGAACAAGAATAGGGAGAACCAATGACAGACTAGCTGGAGGTGTCTGGACGGGCAAATTTAACTCTCATTTCCCACCAGGAAGAGGAATTAACCAAAGGCTCAGCGTGCCATGCCGGAACCAGATTAGGGCCTGAAGCAATTCTGCGGTGTTGCGGCCAGCTAACAAGAAAGCGAGGTGAAGAAAGGAGCTCAGGGGCACTGTAATTCACAAACCTGCAGAGTTATAAATGACAGCTATCGTCCAAAAATATACTGAAGTAAGGCTGCCAAGAGGACTTGAAAGCGGGGCAGAATTGCAGGAAACCGATTTCAGGAGGTAGACTGGAATTGCATTGAAAGCATAGGAAAAGAGGCAGAACGTCCACAATGATGCACTTGGCCAAAAAGGGCGTATGCGTTTGTTCCTGAATATAATCAGGAAAAAACGCATACGCCCTTTTTGGCCAACCAAGCAAGCTTGCAAAGGAAATCTGCACTACAATGAAGTCTCACTTCCCCGCGGTCAAAAGGGCCATCTGAAAAAAGTGTAAAATCCAGAAAGGCAGGACAGGCCATGGAGAACTGGGAGCCTTGTTATGCTGATGGGCGGGATGTAAGTTGCCAACAGCCACTCGGGAGAAGTGTATGGTGTTTCCTGAAACATCTAAAAAACAAAGCAACAGAGCCTAGGGCACTTCCACTTATGGTCCTATAGCTTAGGGAAATTAAAATCAAAAAGACACAGCCACCCCAAAGGTTGGGACGGCTCTGTTTACAAGAACCTGGTTTACGGTACAAGTTCAATATCGCAGAAAGTGAAAAATGGATAAAGAAGTTGTGGTACTTACGTACAATGCAGTATCACTCAGCAATGAAATCTATGTCATCAGGCCCATAGCAGCATAATGAGTGGATTCAGGTATGATGATTCTAACTGAAATAAGTCACACAGAAAAAGAAACATCATAAGATATCACTAATACACGGAATGTAACCTTGGCTACACAGGAACTGAATTCCAAAACAGAACAGGGTCTCCAATTTAGAAACCCAACTTATGCTTGCTTAAGGGGAAAGGTGAGTTGGGGTGCTGCATAAAACCAGAGATTGAAATGAGCACAGATAAAGTTCCTTAAGCCAAATATGGAATAGACAAGAGCTACTCCTTGCTCAACGAAATGGACTCAACACCCCATATTAAACGCCTAAGAATGTACCTGACTAGGAAGTATCTTAAAACCTATGGACTGCTATGTCTCCGAAAGAGAATGAAGCGTGTGTACAGGGGCATAAACGCAGCAGTGATAGGACTGGAGAGGTTCGGTGAGCAAATGAAGACCCTTTGAAGTCATATTGCATGGTACCCATTCCACGGGTCTCAACTCTCCAGGTTTAAGGTATTCTTCCTTCAGCTAAAACATGCATGTGGAACCCAGAGTATGATCAACCGTGTGATCGGGAGACGTGTTCCAATATGTGTCAGTTTTCGTGCCCTGGTACTCGGGTGCAACATTCCAGACGCTTTACTAACACTCTCCCGATTTGGAGAGTCAGTGCCTTTAACCTCCTGATTGGCCGAGTTTGCAATTTCTGCGGAAGATGAACAGGAATAGGGAGAACCAAGGAGATACTAGCTGGAGCTGTCTGGACGGGCAAATTTAACTATTTCCCACCAGGAAGAGGAATTAACCAAAGGCTCAGCGTGCCATGCCAGGACCAGATTAGGGCCTGAAGCAATCCTGCGGTGTTGCGGCCAGCTCACGAGAAAGCGAGTTGAAGAAAGGAGCTCAGGGGCACTGTAATTCACAAACCTGCAGAGTTATAAATGACAGCTATCGTCCAAAAATATACTGAAGTAAGGCTGCCAAGAGGACTTGAAAGCGGGGCAGAATTGCAGGAAACCGATTTCAGGAGGTAGACTGGAATTGCATTGAAAGCATAGGAAAAGAGGCAGAACGTCCACAATGATGCACTTGGCCAAAAAGGGCGTATGCGTTTTTTCCTGAATATATTCAGGAAAAAACGCATACGCCCTTTTAGGCCAACCAAGCAAGCTTGCAAAGGAAATCTGCACTACAATGAAGTCTCACTTCCCCCCGGTCAAAAGGGCCATCTGAAAAAAGTGTAAAATCCAGAAAGGCAGGACAGGCCATGGAGAACTGGGAGCCTTGTTATGCTGATGGGCGGGATGTAAATTGCCAACAGCCACTCGGGAGAAGTGTATGGTGTTTCCTGAAACATCTAAAAAACAAAGCAACAGAGCCTAGGGCACTTCCACTTATGGTCCTATAGCTTAGGGAAATTAAAATCAAAAAGACACAGACACCCCAACGGTTAAGACGGCTCTGTTTACAAGAACCTGGTTTACGGTACAAGTTCAATATCGCAGAAAG
This sequence comes from Lagenorhynchus albirostris, assembly GCF_949774975.1. Classification (NCBI taxonomy): domain Eukaryota; kingdom Metazoa; phylum Chordata; class Mammalia; order Artiodactyla; family Delphinidae; genus Lagenorhynchus; species Lagenorhynchus albirostris. Next base: position 206,935 of record NW_026783631.1, on the reverse strand, counting down.
TGAAAAATGGATAAAGAAGTTGTGGTACTTACGTACAATGCAGTATCACTCAGCAATGAAATCTATGTCATCAGGCCCGTAGCAGCATAATGAGTGGATTCAGGTATGATGATTCTAACTGGAATAAGTCACACAGAAAAAGAAACATCATAAGATATCACTAATACACGGAATGTAAACTTGGCTACACAGGAACTGAATTACAAAACAGAACAGGGTCTCAAATTTAGAAACCCAACTTATGCTTGCTTAAGGGTAAAGGTGAGTTGGGGTGCTGCATAAAACCAGAGATTGAAATGAGCACAGATAAAGTTCCTTAAGCCAAATATGGAATAGACAAGAGCTACTCCTTGCTCAACGAAATGGACTCAACACCCCATATTAAACGCCTAAGAATGTACCTGACTAGGAAATATCTTAAAACCTACGGATTGCTATGTCCCCGAAAGAGAATCAAGTGTGTGTACAGGGGCATAAACGCAGCAGTGATAGGACTGGAGAGGTTCGGTGAGCAAATGAAGACCCTTTGAAGTCATATTGCATGGTACCCATTCCACGGGTCTCAACTCTCCAGGTTTAAGGTATTCTTCCTTCAGCTAAAACATGCATGTGGAACCCAGAGTATGATCAACCGTGTGATTGGGAGACGTGTTCCAATATGTCTCAGTTTTCGTCCCCTGGTACTCGGGTGCAACATTCCAGACGCTTTACTAACACTCTCCCGACTTGGAGAGTCAGTGCCTTTAACCTCCTGTTTGGCCCAGTTTGCAATTTCTGCGGAAGATGAACAGGAATAGGGAGAACCAATGACAGACTAGCTGGAGGTGTCTGGATGGGCAAATTTAACTCTCATTTCCCACCAGGAAGTGGAATTAACCAAAGGCTCAGCGTGCCGTGCCGGAACCAGATTAGGGCCTGAAGCAATCCTGCGGTGTTGCGGCCAGCTCACGAGAAAGCGAGTTGAAGAAAGGAGCTCAGGGGCACTGTAATTCACAAACCTGCAGAGTTATAAATGACAGCTATCGTCCAAAAATATACTGAAGTAAGGCTGCCAAGAGGACTTGAAAGCGGGGCAGAATTGCAGGAAACCGATTTCAGCAGGTAGACTGGAATTGCATTTAAAGCATAGGAAAAGAGGCAGAACGTCCACAATGATGCACTTGGCCAAAAAGGGCGTATGCGTTTTTTCCTGAATATATTCAGGAAAAAACGCATACGCCCTTTTAGGCCAACCAAGCAAGCTTGCAAAGGAAATCTGCACTACAATGAAGTCTCACTTCCCCCCGGTCAAAAGGGCCATCTGAAAAAAGTGTAAAATCCAGAAAGGCAGGACAGGCCATGGAGAACTGGGAGCCTTGTTATGCTGATGGGCGGGATGCAAATTGCCAACAGCCACTCGGGAGAAGTGTATGGTGTTTCCTGAAACATCTAAAAAACAAAGCAACAGAGCCTAGGGCACTTCCACTTATGGTCCTATAGTTTAGGGAAATTAAAATCAAAAAGACACAGCCACCCCAAAGGTTGGGACGGCTCTGTTTACAAGAACCACGTTTACGGTACAAGTTCAATATTGCAGAAAGTGAAAAATGGATAAAGTAGTTGTGGTACTTACGTACAATGCAATATCACTCAGCAAGCAAATCTATGTCATCAGGCCCATAGCACCATAATGAGTGGATTCAGGTATGATGATTCTAACTGAAATAAGTCACACAGAAAAAGAAACATCATAAGATATCACTAATACACGGAATGTAAACTTGGCTACACAGGAACTGAATTCCAAAACAGAACAGGGTCTCAAATTTAGAAACCCAACTTATGCTTGCTTAAGGGGAAAGGTGAGTTGGGGTGCTGCATAAAACCAGAGATTGAAATGAGCACAGATAAAGTTCCTTAAGCCAAATATGGAATAGACAAGATCTACTCCTTGCTCAACGAAATGGATTCAACACCCCATATTAAACACCTAAGAATATACCTGACTAGGAAGTATCTTAAAACCTATGGATTGCTATGTCTCCGAAAGAGAATCAAGCGTGTGTGCAGGGACATAAACGCAGCAGTGATAGGATTGGAGAGGTTCGGTGAGCAAATGAAGACCCTTTGAAGTCATATTGCATGGTACCCATTCCACGGGTCTCAACTCTCCAGGTTTAAGGTATTCTTCCTTCAGCTAAAACATGCATGTGGAACCCAGAGTATGATCAACCATGTGAGCGGGAGACGTGTTCAAATATGTCTCAGTTTTCGTCCCCTGGTACCCGGGTGCAACATTCCAGACGCTTTACTAACACTCTCCCGACTTGGAGAGTCAGTGCCTTTAACCTCCTGATTGGCCCAGTTTGCAATTTCTGCGGAAGATGAACAGGAATAGGGAGAACCAATGACAGACTAGCTGGAGCTGTCTGGACGGGCAAATTTAACTATTTCCCACCAGGAAGAGGAATTAACCAAAGGCTCAGCGTGCCATGCCAGGACCACATCAGGGCCTGAAGCAATCCTGCGGAGTTGCGGCCAGCTCACGAGAAAGCGAGTTGAAGAAAGGAGCTCAGGGGCACTGTAATTCACAAACCTGCAGAGTTATAAATGACAGCTATCGTCCAAAAATATACTGAAGTAAGGCTGCCAAGAGGACTTGAAAGCGGGGCAGAATTGCAGGAAACCGATTTCAGGAGGTAGACTGGAATTGCATTTAAAGCATAGGAAAAGAGGCAGAACGTCCACAATGATGCACTTGGCCAAAAAGGGCGTATGCGTTTTTTCCTGAATATATTCAGGAAAAAACGCATACGCCCTTTTTGGCCAACCAAGCAAGCTTGCAAAGGAAATCTGCACTGTAATGAAGTCTCACTTCCCCCCGGTCAAAAGGGCCATCTGAAAAAAGTGTAAAATCCAGAAAGGCAGGACAGGCCATGGAGAACTGGGAGCCTTGTTATGCTGATGGGCGGGATGTCAATTGCCAACAGCCACTCGGGAGAAGTGTATGGTGTTTCCTGAAACATCTAAAAAACAAAGCAACAGAGCCTAGGGCACTTCCACTTATGGTCCTATAGCTTAGGGAAATTAAAATCAAAAAGACACAGCCACCCCAACGGTTGGGACGGCTCTGTTTACAAGAACCTGGTTTACGGTACAAGTTCAATATCGCAGAAAGTGAAAAATGGATAAAGAAGTTGTGGTACTTACGTACAATGCAATATCACTCAGCAATGAAATCTATGTCATCAGGCCCGTAGCAGCATAATGAGTGGATTCAGGTATGATGATTCTAACTGAAATAAGTCACACAGAAAAAGAAACATCATAAGATATCACTAATACACGGAATGTAAACTTGGCTACACAGGAACTGAATTCCAAAACAGAACAGGGTCTCAAATTTAGAAACCCAACTTATGCTTGCTTAAGGGGAAAGGTGAGTTGGGGTGCTGCATAAAACCAGAGATTGAAATGAGCACAGAGAAAGTTCCTTATGCCAAATATGGAATAGACAACAGCTACTCCTTGCTCAACGAAATGGACTCAACACCCCATATTAAATGCCTAAGAGTGTACCTGACTAGGAAGTATCTTAAAACCTATGGATTGCTATGTCTCCGAAAGAGAATCAAGCGTGTATACAGGGGCAAAAACGCAGCAGTGATAGGATTGGAGAAGTTCGGTGAGCAAATGAAGACCCTTTGAAGTCATATTGCATGGTACCCATTCCACGGGTCTCAACTCTCCAGGTTTAAGGTATTCTTCCTTCAGCTAAAACATGCATGTGGAACCTAGAGTATGATCAACCGTGTGATCGGGAGACGTGTTCCAATATGTGTCCGTTTTCGTCCCCTGGTACTCGGGTGCAACATTCCAGACGCTTTACTAACACTCTCCCGACTTGGAGAGTCAGTGCCTTTAACCTCCTGTTTGGCCCAGTTTGCAATTTCTGCGGAAGATGAACAGGAATAGGGAGAACCAATGAGAGACTAGCTGGAGGTGTCTGGACGGACAAATTTAACTCTCATTTCCCACCAGGAAGAGGAATTAACCAAAGGCACAGCGTGCCGTGCCGGAACCAGATTAGGGCCTGAAGCCTACATGCGGTGTTGCGGCCAGCTCACGAGAAAGCGAGTTGAAGAAAGGAGCTCAGGGGCACTGTAATTCACAAACCTGCAGAGTTATAAATGACAGCTATCGTCCAAAAATATACTGAAGTAAGGCTGCCAAGAGGACTTGAAAGCGGGGCAGAATTGCAGGAAACCGATTTCAGGAGGTAGACTGGAATTGCATTGAAAGCATAGGAAAAGAGGCAGAACGTCCACAATGATGCACTTGGCCAAAAAGGGCGTATGCGTTTTTTCCTGAATATATTCAGGAAAAAACGCATACGCCCTTTTTGGCCAACCAAGCAAGCTTGCAAAGGAAATCTGCACTACAATGAAGTCTCACTTCCCCCCGGTCAAAAGGGCCATCTGAAAAAAGTGTAAAATCCAGAAAGGCAGGACAGGCCATGGAGAACTGGGAGCCTTGTTATGCTGATGGGCGGGATGTAAATTGCCAACAGCCACTCGGGAGAAGTGTATGGTGTTTCCTGAAACATCTAAAAAACAAAGCAACAGAGCCTAGGGCACTTGCACTTATGGTCCTATAGCTTAGGGAAATTAAAATCAAAAGACACAGCCACCCCAAAGGTTGGGATGGCTCTGTTTACAAGAACCTGGTTTACGGTACAAGTTCAATATCGCAGAAAGTGAAAAATGGATAAAGAAGTTGTGGTACTTACGTACAATGCAATATCACTCAGCAATGAAATCTATGTCATCAGGCCCGTAGCAGCATAATGAGTGGATTCAGGTATGATGATTCTAACTGAAATAAGTCACAAAGAAAAAGAAACATCATAAGATATCACTAATACACGGAATGTAAACTTGTCTACACAGGAACTGAATTCCAAAACAGAACAGGGTCTCAAATTTAGAAACCCAACTTATGCTTGCTTAAGGGGAAAGGTGAGTTGGGGTGCTGCATAAAACCAGAGATTGAAATGAGCACAGATAAAATTCCTTAAGCCAAATATGGAATAGACAAGAGCTACTCCTTGCTCAACGAAATGGACTCAACACCCCATATTAAACGCCTAAGAATGTACCTGACTAGGAAGTATCTTAAAACCTATGGATTGCTATGTCTCCGAAAGAGAATCAAGCGTGTGTAAAGGGGCATAAACGCAGCAGTGTTAGGACTGGAGAGGTTCGGTGAGCAAATGAAGACCCTTTGAAGTCATATTGCATGGTACCCATTCCACGGGTCTAAACTCTCCAGGTTTAAGGTATTCTTCCTTCAGCTAAAACATGCATGTGGAACCCAGAGTATGATCAACCGTGTGATCGGGAGACGTGTTCCAATATGTGTCAGTTTTCGTCCCCTGGTACTCGGGTGCAACTTTCCAGACGCTTTACTAACACTCTCCCGACTTGGAGAGTCAGTGCCTTTAACCTCCTGTTTGGCCCAGTTTGCAATTTCTGCGGAAGATGAACAGGAATAGGGAGAACCAATGACAGACTAGCTGGAGGTGTCTGGACGGGCAAATTTAACTCTCATTTCCCACCAGGAAGGGGAATTAACCAAAGGCTCAGCGTGCCGTGCCGGAACCAGATTAGGGCCTGAAGCCATCCTGCGGTGTTGCGGCCAGCTCACGAGAAAGCGAGTTGAAGAAAGGAGCTCAGGGGCACTGTAATTCACAAACCTGCAGAGTTATAAATGACAGCTATCGTCCAAAAATATACTGAAGTAAGGCTGCCAAGAGGACTAGAAAGCGGGGCAGAATTGCAGGAAACCGATTTCAGGAGGTAGACTGGAATTGCATTTAAAGCATAGGAAAAGAGGCAGAACGTCCACAATGATGCACTTGGCCAAAAAGGGCGTATGCGTTTTTTCCTGAATATATTCAGAAAAAAACGCATACGCCCTTTTTAGCCAACCAAGCAAGCTTGCAAAGGAAATCTGCACTACAATGAAGTCTCACTTCCCCCCGGTCAAAAGGGCCATCTGAAAAAAGTGTAAAATCCAGAAAGGCAGGACAGGCCATGGAGAACTGGGAGCCTTGTTATGCTGATGGGCGGGATGTAAATTGCCAACAGCCACTCCGGAGAAGTGTATGGTGTTTCCTGAAACATCTAAAAAACAAAGCAACAGAGCCTAGGGCACTTCCACTTATGGTCCTATAGCTTAGGGAAATTAAAATCAAAAAGACACAGCCACCCCAAAGGTTGGGACGGCTCTGTTTACAAGAACCTGGTTTACGGTACAAGTTCAATATCGCAGAAAGTGAAAAATGGATAAAGAAGTTGTGGTACTTACGTACAATGCAGTATCACTCAGCAATGAAATCTATGTCATCAGGCCCGTAGCAGCATAATGAGTGGATTCAGGTACGATGATTCTAACTGAAATAAGTCACACAGAAAAAGAAACATCATAAGATATCACTAATACACGGAATGTAAACTTGGCTACACAGGAACTGAATTCCAAAACAGAACAGGGTCTCAAATTTAGAAACCCAACTTATGCTTGCTTAAGGGGAAAGGTGAGTTGGGGTGCTGCATAAAACCAGAGATTGAAATGAGCACAGAGAAAGTTCCTTATGCCAAATATGGAATAGACAACAGCTACTCCTTGCTCAACGAAATGGACTCAACACCCCATATTAAATGCCTAAGAGTGTACCTGACTAGGAAGTATCTTAAAACCTATGGATTGCTATGTCTCCGAAAGAGAATCAAGCGTGTATACAGGGGCAAAAACGCAGCAGTGATAGGATTGGAGAAGTTCGGTGAGCAAATGAAGACCCTTTGAAGTCATATTGCATGGTACCCATTCCACGGGTCTCAACTCTCCAGGTTTAAGGTATTCTTCCTTCAGCTAAAACATGCATGTGGAACCCAGAGTATGATCAACCATGTGATCGGGAGACGTGTTCCAATATGTGTCAGTTTTCGTCCCCTGGTACTCGGGTGCAACATTCCAGACGCTTTACTAACACTCTCCCGACTTGGAGAGTCAGTGCCTTTAACCTCCTGTTTGGCCCAGTTTGCAATTTCTGCGGAAGATGAACAGGAATAGGGAGAACCAATGAGAGACTAGCTGGAGGTGTCTGGACGGACAAATTTAACTCTCATTTCCCACCAGGAAGAGGAATTAACCAAAGGCACAGCGTGCCGTGCCGGAACCAGATTAGGGCCTGAAGCCAACATGCGGTGTTGCGGCCAGCTCACGAGAAAGCGAGTTGAAGAAAGGAGCTCAGGGGCACTGTAATTCACAAACCTGCAGAGTTATAAATGACAGCTATCGTCCAAAAATATACTGAAGTAAGGCTGCCAAGAGGACTTGAAAGCGGGGCAGAATTGCAGGAAACCGATTTCAGGAGGTAGACTGGAATTGCATTTAAAGCATAGGAAAAGAGGCAGAACGTCCACAATGATGCACTTGGCCAAAAAGGGCCTATGCGTTTTTTCCTGAATATATTCAGGAAAAAACGCATAGGCCCTTTTTGGCCAACCAAGCAAGCTGCAAAGGAAATCTGCACTACAATGAAGTCTCACTTCCCCCCGGTCAAAAGGGCCATCTGAAAAAAGTGTAAAATCCAGAAAGGCAGGACAGGCCATGGAGAACTGGGAGCCTTGTTATGCTGATGGGCGGGATGTAAATTGCCAACAGCCACTCGGGAGAAGTGTATGGTGTTTCCTGAAACATCTAAAAAAGAAAGCAACAGAGCCTAGGGCACTTGCACTTATGGTCCTATAGCTTAGGGAAATTAAAATCAAAAGACACAGCCACCCCAAAGGTTGGGACGGCTCTGTTTACAAGAACCTGGTTTACGGTACAAGTTCAATATCGCAGAAAGTGAAAAATGGATAAAGAAGTTGTGGTACTTACGTACAATGCAATATCACTCAGCAATGAAATCTATGTCATCAGGCCCGTAGCAGCATAATGAGTGGATTCAGGTATGATGATTCTAACTGAAATAAGTCACAAAGAAAAAGAAACATCATAAGATATCACTAATACACGGAATGTAAACTTGTCTACACAGGAACTGAATTACAAAACAGAACAGGGTCTCAAATTTAGAAAACCAACTTATGCTTGCTTAAGGGGAAAGGTGAGTTGGGGTGCTGCATAAAACCAGAGATTGAAATGAGCACAGAGAAAGTTCCTTAAGCCAAATATGGAATAGACAAGAGCTACTCCTTGCTCAACGAAATGGACTCAACACCCCATATTAAACGCCTAAGAATGTACCTGACTAGGAAGTATCTTAAAACCTATGGATTGCTATGTCTCCGAAAGAGAATTAAGCCTGTGTACAGGGGCAAAAACGCAGCAGTGTTAGGACTGGAGAGGTTCGGTGAGCAAATGAAGACCCTTTGAAGTCATATTGCATGGTACCCATTCCACGGGTCTAAACTCTCCAGGTTTAAGGTATTCTTCCTTCAGCTAAAACATGCATGTGGAACCCAGAGTATGATCAACCGTGTGATCGGGAGACGTGTTCCAATATGTGTCAGTTTTCGTCCCCTGGTACTCGGGTGCAACTTTCCAGACGCTTTACTAACACTCTCCCGACTTGGAGAGTCAGTGCCTTTAACCTCCTGTTTGGCCCAGTTTGCAATTTCTGCGGAAGATGAACAGGAATAGGGAGAACCAATGACAGACTAGCTGGAGGTGTCTGGACGGGCAAATTTAACTCTCATTTCCCACCAGGAAGGGGAATTAACCAAAGGCTCAGCGTGCCGTGCCGGAACCAGATTAGGGCCTGAAGCCATCCTGCGGTGTTGCGGAAAGCTCACGAGAAAGCGAGTTGAAGAAAGGAGCTCAGGGGCACTGTAATTCACAAACCTGCAGAGTTATAAATGACAGCTATCGTCCAAAAATATACTGAAGTAAGGCTGCCAAGAGGACTTGAAAGCGGGGCAGAATTGCAGGAAACCGATTTCAGGAGGTAGACTGGAATTGCATTTAAAGCATAGGAAAAGAGGCAGAACGTCCACAATGATGCACTTGGCCAAAAAGGGCGTATGCGTTTTCTCCTGAATATATTCAGGAAAAAACGCATACGCCCTTTTTGGCCAACCAAGCAAGCTTGCAAAGGAAATCTGCACTACAATGAAGTCTCACTTCCCCCCGGTCAAAAGGGCCATCTGAAAAAAGTGTAAAATCCAGAAAGGCAGGACAGGCCATGGAGAACTGGGAGCCTTGTTATGCTGATGGGCGGGATGTAAATTGCCAACAGCCACTCGGGAGAAGTGTATGGTGTTTCCTGAAACATCTAAAAAACAAAGCAACAGAGCCTAGGGCACTTCCACTTATGGTCCTATAGCTTAGGGAAATTAAAATCAAAAAGACACAGACACCCCAACGGTTGGGACGGCTCTGTTTACAAGAACCTGGTTTACGGTACAAGTTCAATATCGCAGAAAGTGAAAAATGGATAAAGAAGTTGTGGTACTTACGTACAATGCAGTATCACTCAGCAATGAAATCTATGTCATCAGGCCCGTAGCAGCATAATGAGTGGATTCAGGTATGATGATTCTAACTGAAATAAGTCACACAGAAAAAGAAACATCATAAGATATCACTAATACACGGAATGTAACCTTGGCTACACAGGAACTGAATTCCAAAACACAACAGGGTCTCAAATTGAGAAACCCAACTTATGCTTGCTTAAGGGGAAAGGTGAGTTGGGGTGCTGCATAAAACCAGAGATTGAAATGAGCACAGATAAAGTTCCTTAAGCCAAATATGGAATAGACAAGAGCTACTCCTTGCTCAACGAAATGGACTCAACACCCCATATTAAACGCCTAAGAATGTACCTGACTAGGAAGTATCTTAAAACCTATGGATTGCTATGTCTCTGAAAGAGAATCAAGCGTGTGTACAGGGGCATAAACGCAGCAGTGATAGGACTGGAGATGTTCGGTGAGCAAATGAAGACCCTTTGAAGTCATACTGCATGGTACCCATTCCACGGGTCTCAACTCTCCAGGTTTAAGGTATTCTTCCTTCAGCTAAAACATGCATGTGGAACCCAGAGTATGATCCACCGTGTGATCGGGAGACGTGTTCCAATATGTGTCAGATTTCGTCCCCTGGTACTCGGGTGCAACATTCCAGACTCTTTATTAACACTCTCCCGACTTGGAGAGTCAGTGCCTTTAACCTCCTGTTTGGCCCAGTTTGCAATTTCTGTGGAAGATGAACAGGAATAGGGAGAACCAATGACAGACTAGCTGGAGGTGTCTGGACGGGCAAATTTAACTCTCATTTCCCACCAGGAAGAGGAATTAACCAAAGGCTCAGCATGCCGTCCCGAAACCAGATTAGGGCCTGAAGCCATCCTGCGGTGTTGCGGCCAGCTCACGAGAAAGCGAGTTGAAGAAAGGAGCTCAGGGGCACTGTAATTCACAAACCTGCAGAGTTATAAATGACAGCTATCGTCCAAAAATATACTGAAGTAAGGCTGCCAAGAGGACTTGAAAGCGGGGCAGAATTGCAGGAAACCGATTTCAGGAGGTAGACTGGAATTGCATTTAAAGCATAGGAAAAGAGGTAGAACGTCCACAATGATGCACTTGGCCAAAAAGGGCGTATGCGTTTTTTCCTGAATATATTCAGGAAAAAACGCATACGCCCTTTTTGGCCAACCAAGCAAGCTTGCAAAGGAAATCTGCACTACAATGAAGTCTCACTTCCCCCCGGTCAAAAGGGCCATCTGAAAAAAGTGTAAAATCCAGAAAGGCAGGACAGGCCATGGAGAACTGGGAGCCTTGTTATGCTGATGGGCGGGATGTAAATTGCCAACAGCCACTCGGGAGAACTGTATGGTGTTTCCTGAAACATCTAAAAAACAAAGCAACAGAGCCTAGGGCACTTCCACTTATGGTCCTATAGCTTAGGGAAATTAAAATCAAAAAGACACAGCCACCCCAAAGGTTGGGATGGCTCTGTTTACAAGAACCTGGTTTACGGTACAAGTTCAATATCGCAAAAAGTGAAAAATGGATAAAGAAGTTGTGGTACTTACGTACAATGCAGTATCACACAGCAATGAAATCTATGTCATCAGGCCCGTAGCAGCATAATGAGTGGATTCAGGTATGATGATTCTAACTGAAATAAGTCACACAGAAAAAGAAACATCATAAGATATCACTAATACACGGAATGTAACCTTGGCTACACAGGAACTGAATTACAAAACAGAACAGGGTCTCAAATTTAGAAACACAACTTATGCTTGCTTAAGGGGAAAGGTGAGTTGGGGTACTGCATAAAACCAGAGATTGAAATGAGCACAGATAAAGTTCCTTAAGCCAAATATGGAATAGACAAGAGCTACTCCTTGCTCAACGAAATGGACTCAACACCCCATATTAAACGCCTAAGCATGTACCTGACTAGGAAGTATCTTAAAACCTATGGATTGCTATGTCTCCGAAAGAGAACCAAGCGTGTGTACAGGGGCATAAACGCAGCAGTGATAGGACTGGAGAGGTTCGGTGAGCAAATGAAGACCCTTTGAAGTCATATTGCATGGTACCCATTCCACGGGTCTCAACTCTCCAGGTTTAAGGTATTCTTCCTTCAGCTAAAACATGCATGTGGAACCCAGAGTATGATCAACCGTGTGATCGGGAGACGTGTTCCAATATGTGTCAGTTTTCGTCCCCTGGTACTCGGGTGCAACATTCCAGACGCTTTACTAACACTCTCCCGACTTGGAGAGTCAGTGCCTTTAACCTCCTGTTTGGCCCAGTTTGCAATTTCTGCGGAAGATGAACAGGAATAGGGAGAACCAATGACAGACTAGCTGGAGGTGTCTGGACGGGCAAATTTAACTCTCATTTCCCACCAGGAAGGGGAATTAACCAAAGGCTCAGCGTGCCGTGCCGGAACCAGATTAGGGCCTGAAGCCATCCTGCGGTGTTGCGGCCAGCTCACGAGAAAGCGAGTTGAAGAAAGGAGCTCAGGGGCACTGTAATTCACAAACCTGCAGAGTTATAAATGACAGCTATCGTCCAAAAATATACTGAAGTAAGGCTGCCAAGAGGACTAGAAAGCGGGGCAGAATTGCAGGAAACCGATTTCAGGAGGTAGACTGGAATTGCATTTAAAGCATAGGAAAAGAGGCAGAACGTCCACAATGATGCACTTGGCCAAAAAGGGCGTATGCGTTTTTTCCTGAATATATTCAGGAAAAACGCATACGCCCTTTTTGGCCAACCAAGCAAGCTTGCAAAGGAAATCTGCACTACAATGAAGTCTCACTTCCCCCCGGTCAAAAGGGCCATCTGAAAAAAGTGTAAAATCCAGAAAGGCAGGACAGGCCATGGAGAACTGGGAGCCTTGTTATGCTGATGGGCGGGATGTAAATTGCCAACAGCCACTCGGGAGAAGTGTATGGTGTTTCCTGAAACATCTAAAAAACAAAGCAACAGAGCCTAGGGCAATTCCACTTATGGTCCTATAGCTTAGGGAAATTAAAATCAAAAAGTCACAGCCACCCCAAAAGTTGGCACGGCTCTGTTTACAAGAACCTGGTTTACGGTACAAGTTCAATACCGCAGAAAGTGAAAAATGGATAAAGAAGTTGTGGTACTTACGTACAATGCAGTATCACTCAGCAATGAAATCTATGTCATCAGGCCCGTAGCAGCATAATGAGTGGATTCAGGTATGATGATTCTAACTGAAATAAGTCACACAGAAAAAGAAACATCATAAGATATCACTAATACACGGAATGTAACCTTGGCTACACAGGAACTGAATTCCAAAACAGAACAGGGTCTCAAATTTAGAAACCCAACTTATGCTTGCTTAAGGGGAAAGGTGAGTTGGGGTGCTGCATAAAACCAGAGATTGAAATGAGCACAGATAAAGTTCCTTAAGCCAAATATGGAATAGACAAGAGCTACTCCTTGCTCAACGAAATGGACTCAACACCCCATATTAAACGCCTAAGAATGTACCTGACTAGGAAGTATCTTAAAACCTATGGATTGCTATGTCTCCGAAAGAGAATCAAGCGTGTGTACAGGGGCATAAACGCAGCAGTGATAGGACTGGAGAGGTTCGGTGAGCAAATGAAGACCCTTTGAAGTCATATTGCATGGTACCCATTCCACGGGTCTCAACTCTCCAGGTTTAAGGTATTCTTCCTTCAGCTAAAACATGCATGTGGAACCCAGAGTATGATCAACCGTGTGATCGGGAGACGTGTTCCAATATGTGTCAGTTTTCGTCCCCTGGTACTCGGGTGCAACATTCCAGACGCTTTACTAACACTCTCCCGACTTGGAGAGTCAGTGCCTTTAACCTCCTGTTTGGCCCAGTTTGCAATTTCTGCGGAAGATGAACAGGAATAGGGAGAACCAATGAGAGACTAGCTGGACGTGTCTGGACGGGCAAATTTAACTCTCATTTCCCACCAGGAAGAGGAATTAACCAAAGGCTCAGCGTGCCGTGCCGAAACCAGATTAGGGCCTAAAGACATCCTGCGGTGTTGCGGCCAGCTCACGAGAAAGCGAGTTGAAGAAAGGAGCTCAGGGGCACTGTAATTCACAAACCTGCAGAGTTATAAATGACAGCTATCGTCCAAAAATATACTGAAGTAAGGCTGCCAAGAGGACTAGAAAGCGGGGCAGAATTGCAGGAAACCGATTTCAGGAGGTAGACTGGAATTGCATTTAAAGCATAGGAAAAGAGGCAGAACGTCCACAATGATGCACTTGGCCAAAAAGGGCGTATGCGTTTTTTCCTGAATATATTCAGGAAAAAACGCATACGCCCTTTTTGGCCAACCAAGCAAGCTTGCAAAGGAAATCTGCACTACAATGAAGTCTCACTTCCCCCCGGTCAAAAGGGCCATCTGAAAAAAGTGTAAAATCCAGAAAGGCAGGACAGGCCATGGAGAACTGGGAGCCTTGTTATGCTGATGGGCGGGATGTAAATTGCCAACAGCCACTCGGGAGAAGTGTATGGTGTTTCCTGAAACATCTTAAAAACAAAGCAACAGAGCCTAGGGCACTTCCACTTATGGTCCTATAGCTTAGGGAAATTAAAATCAAAAAGACACAGCCACCCCAAAGGTTGGGACGGCTCTGTTTACAAGAACCTGGTTTACGGTACAAGTTCAATATCGCAGAAAGTGAAAACTGGATAAAGAAGTTGTGGTACTTACGTACAATGCAGTATCACTCAGCAATGAAATCTATGTCATCAGGCCCGTAGCAGCATAATGAGTGGATTCAGGTATGATGATTCTAACTGAAATAAGTCACACAGAAAAAGAAACATCATAAGATATCACTAATACACGGAATGTAACCTTGGCTACACAGGAACTGAATTCCAAAACAGAACAGGGTCTCAAATTTAGAAACCCAACTTATGCTTGCTTAAGGGGAAAGGTGAGTTGGGGTGCTGCATAAAACCAGAGATTGAAATGAGCACAGATAAAGTTCCTTAAGCCAAATATGGAATAGACAAGAGCTACTCCTTGCTCAACGAAATGGACTCAACACCCCATATTAAACGCCTAAGAATGTACCTGACTAGGAAGTATCTTAAAACCTATGGATTGCTATGTCTCCGAAAGAGAATCAAGCGTGTGTACAGGGGCATAAACGCAGCAGTGATAGGACTGGAGAGGTTCGGTGAGCAAATGAAGACCCTTTGAAGTCATATTGCATGGTACCCATTCCCCGGGTCTCAACTCTCCAGGTTTAAGGTATTCTTCCTTCAGCTAAAACATGCATGTGGAACCCAGAGTATGATCAACCATGTGATCGGGAGACGTGTTCCAATATGTCTCAGTTTTCGTCCCCTGGTACTCGGGTGCAACATTCCAGACGCTTTACTAACACTCTCCCGACTTGGAGAGTCAGTGCCTTTAACCTCCTGTTTGGCCCAGTTTGCAATTTCTGCGGAAGATGAACAGGAATAGGGAGAACCAATGACAGACTAGCTGGAGGTGTCTGGACGGGCAAATTTAACTCTCATATCCCACCAGGAAGAGGAATTAACCAAAGGCTCAGCGTGCCGTGCC
Organism: Lagenorhynchus albirostris; assembly: GCF_949774975.1. Taxonomy (NCBI): domain Eukaryota; kingdom Metazoa; phylum Chordata; class Mammalia; order Artiodactyla; family Delphinidae; genus Lagenorhynchus; species Lagenorhynchus albirostris. The sequence goes on along the minus strand of NW_026783631.1, from coordinate 191,823 downwards.
GGAACCAGATTAGGGCCTAAAGCCATCCTGCGGTGTTGCGGCCAGCTCACGAGAAAGCGAGTTGAAGAAAGGAGCTCAGGGGCACTGTAATTCACAAACCTGCAGAGTTATAAATGACAGCTATCGTCCAAAAATATACTGAAGTAAGGCTGCCAAGAGGACTAGAAAGCGGGGCAGAATTGCAGGAAACCGATTTCAGGAGGTAGACTGGAATTGCATTGAAAGCATAGGAAAAGAGGCAGAACGTCCACAATGATGCACTTGGCCAAAAAGGGCGTATGCGTTTTTTCCTGAATATATTCAAGAAAAAACGCATACGCCCCTTTTGGTCAACCAAGCAAGCTTGCAAAGGAAATCTGCACTACAATGAAGTCTCACTTCCCCCCGGTCAAAAGGGCCATCTGAAAAAAGTGTAAAATCCAGAAAGGCAGGACAGGCCATGGAGAACTGGGAGCCTTGTTATGCTGATGGGCGGGATGTAAATTGCCAACAGCCACTCGGGAGAAGTGTATGGTGTTTCCTGAAACATCTAAAAAACAAAGCAACAGAGCCTAGGGCACTTCCACTTATGGTCCTATAGCTTAGGTAAATTAAAATCAAAAAGACACAGCCACCCCAAAGGTTGGGACGGCTCTGTTTACAAGAACCTGGCTTACGGTACAAGTTCAATATCGCAGAAAGTGAAAAATGGATAAAGAAGTTGTGGTACTTACGTACAATGCAGTATCACTCAGCAATGAAATCTATGTCATCAGGCCCGTAGCAGCATAATGAGTGGATTCAGGTATGATGACTCTAACTGAAATATGTCACACAGAAAAAGAAACATCATAAGATATCACTAATACACGGAATGTAACCTTGGCTACACAGGAACTGAATTCCAAAACAGAACAGGGTCTCAAATTTAGAAACCCAACTTATGCTTGCTTAAGGGGAAAGGTGAGTTGGGGTGCTGCATAAAACCAGAGATTGAAATGAGCACAGATAAAGTTCCTTAAGCCAAATATGGAATAGACAAGAGCTACTCCTTGCTCAACGAAATGGACTCAACACCCCATATTAAACGCCTAAGAATGTACCTGACTAGGAAGTATCTTAAAACCTATGGATTGCTATGTCTCCGAAAGAGAATCAAGCGTGTGTACAGGGGCATAAAAGCAGCAGTGATAGGACTGGAGAGGTTCGGTGAGCAAATGAAGACCCTTTGAAGTCATATTGCATGGTACCCATTCCACGGGTCTCAACTCTCCAGGTTTAAGGTATTCTTCCTTCAGCTAAAACATGCATGTGGAACCCAGAGTATGATCAACCGTGTGATGGGGAGACGTGTTCCAATATGTGTCAGTTTTCGTCCCCTGGTACTCGGGTGCAACTTTCCATACGCTTTACTAACACTCTCCCGACTTGGAGAGTCAGTGCCTTTAACCTCCTGTTTGGCCCAGTTTGCAATTTCTGCGGAAGATGAACAGGAATAGGGAGAACCAATGACAGACCAGCTGGAGGTGTCTGGACGGGCAAATTTAACTCTCATTTCCCACCAGGAAGAGGAATTAACCAAAGGCTCAGCGTGCCGTGCCGGAACCAGATTAGGGCCTGAAGCCATCCTGCGGTGTTGCGGCCAGCTCACGAGAAAGCGACTTGAAGAAAGGAGCTCAGGGGCACTGTAATTCACAAACCTGCAGAGTTATAAATGACAGCTATCGTCCAAAAATATACTGAAGTAAGGCTGCCAAGAGGACTAGAAAGCGGGGCAGAATTGCAGGAAACCGATTTCAGGAGGTAGACTGGAATTGCATTTAAAGCATAGGAAAAGAGGCAGAACGTCCACAATGATGCACTTGGCCAAAAAGCGCGTATGCGTTTTTTCCTGAATATATTCAGGAAAAAACGCATACGCCCCTTTTGGCCAACCAAGCAAGCTTGCAAAGGAAATCTGCACTACAATGAAGTCTCACTTCCCCCCGGTCAAAAGGGCCATCTGAAAAAAGTGTAAAATCCAGAAAGGCAGGACAGGCCATGGAGAACTGGGAGCCTTGTTATGCTGATGGGCGGGATGTCAATTGCCAACAGCCACTCGGGAGAAGTGTATGGTGTTTCCTGAAACATCTAAAAAACAAAGCAACAGAGCCTAGGGCACTTCCACTTATGGTCCTATAGCTTAGGGAAGTTAAAATAAAAAAGACACAGCCACCCAAAAGGTTGGGATGGCTCTGTTTACAAGAACCTGGTTTACCGTACAAGTTCAATATCGCAGAAAGTGAAAAATGGATAAAGAAGTTGTGGTACTTACGTACAATGCAGTATCACTCAGCAATGAAATCTATGTCATCAGGCCCGTAGCAGCATAATGAGTGGATTCAGGTATGATGATTCTAACTGAAATAAGTCACACAGAAAAAGAAACATCATAAGATATCACTAATACACGGAATGTAAACTTGGCTACACAGGAACTGAATTCCAAAACAGAACAGGGTCTCAAATTTTGAAACCCAACTTATGCTTGCTTAAGGGGAAAGGTGAGTTGGGGTACTGCATAAAACCAGAGATTGAAATGAGCACAGATAAAGTTCCTTAAGCCAAATATGGAATAGACAACAGCTACTCCTTGCTCAACGAAATGGACTCAACACCCCATATTAAACGCCTAAGAATGTACCTGACTAGGAAGTGTCTTAAAACCTATGGATTGCTATGTCTCCGAAAGAGAATCAAGCGTGTGTACAGGGGCATAAACGCAGCAGTGATAGGACTGGAGAGGTTCAGTGAGCAAATGAAGACCCTTTGAAGTCATATTGCATGGTACCCATTCCACGGGTCTCAACTCTCCAGGTTTAAGGTATTCTTCCTTCAGCTAAAACATGCATGTGGAACCCAGAGTATGATCAACCGTGTGATCGGGAGACGTGTTCCAATATGTGTCAGTTTTCGTCCCCTGGTACTCGGGTGCAACATTCCAGACGCTTTACTAACACTCTCCCGACTTGGAGAGTCAGTGCCTTTAACCTCCTGTTTGGCCCAGTTTGCAATTTCTGCGGAAGATGAACAGGAATAGGGAGAACGAATGAGAGACTAGCTGAGGTGTCTGGACGGGCAAATTTAACTCTCATTTCCCACCAGGAAGAGGAATTAACCAAAGGCTCAGCGTTCCGTGCCGGAACCAGATTAGGGCCTGAAGCACTCCTGCGGTGTTGCGGCCAGCTCACGAGAAAGCGAGTTGAAGAAAGGAGCTCAGGGGCACTGTAATTCACAAACCTGCAGAGTTATAAATGACAGCTATCGTCCAAAAATATACTGAAGTAAGGCTGTCAAGAGGACTTGAAAGCGGGGCAGAATTGCAGGAAACCGATTTCAGGAGGTAGACTGGAATTGCATTTAAAGCATAGGAAAAGAGGCAGAACGTCCACAATGATGCACTTGGCCAAAAAGGGCGTATGCGTTTTTTCCTGAATATATTCAGGAAAAAACGCATACGCCCTTTTTGGCCAACCAAGCAAGCTTGCAAAGGAAATCTGCACTACAATGAAGTCTCACTTCCCGGTGGTCAACAGGGCCATCTGAAAAAAGTGTAAAATCCAGAAAGGCAGAACAGGCCATGGAGAACTGGGAGCCTTGTTATGCTGATGGGCGGGATGTAAATTGCCAACAGCCACTCGGGAGAAGTGTATGGTGTTTCCTGAAAGATCTAAAAAACAAAGCAACAGAGCCTAGGGCACTTCCACTTATGGTCCTATAGCTTAGGGAAATTAAAATCAAAAAGACACAGCCACCCCAAAGGTTGGGATGGCTCTGTTTACTAGAACCTGGTTTACGGTACAAGTTCAATATCGCAGAAAGTGAAAAATGGATAAAGAAGTTGTGGTACTTACGTACAATGCAGTATCATTCAGCAATGAAATCTATGTCATCAGGCCCGTAGCAGCATAATGAGTGGATTCAGGTATGATGATTCTAACTGAAATAAGTCACACAGAAATAGAAACATCATAAGATATCACTAATACACGGAATGTAACCTTGGCTACACAGGAACTGAATTACAAAACACAACAGGGTCTCAAATTAAGAAAACCAACTTATGCTTGCTTAAGGGGAAAGGTGAGTTGGGGTGCTGCATAAAACCAGAGATTGAAATGAGCACATATAAAGTTCCTTAAGCCAAATATGGAATAGACAAGAGCTACTCCTTGCTCAACGAAATGGACTCAACACCCCATATTAAACGCCTAACAATGTACCTGACTAGGAAGTACCTTAAAACCTATGGACTGCTATGTCTCCGAAAGAGAATCAAGCATGTGTACAGGGGCATAAATGCAGCAGTGATAGGATTGGAGAGGTTCGGTGAGCAAATGAAGACCCTTTGAAGTCATATTGCATGGTACCCATTCCACGGGTCTCAACTTTCCAGGTTTAAGGTATTCTTCCTTCAGCTAAAACATGCATGTGGAACCCAGAGTATGATCAACCGTGTGAGCGGGAGACGTGTTCCAATATGTGTCAGTTTTCGTCCCCTGGTACTCGGGTGCAACATTCCAGATGCTTTACTACCACTCTCCCGACTTGGAGAGTCAGTGCCTTTAACCTCCTGTTTGGCCCAGTTTGCAATTTCTGCGGAAGATGAACAGGAATAGGGAGAACGAATGAGAGACTAGCTGGAGGTGTCTGGACGGGCAAATTTAACTCTCATTTCCCACCAGGAAGGGGAATTAACCAAAGGCTCAGCGTGCCGTGCCGGAACCAGATTAGGGCCTGAAGCCATCCTGCGGTGTTGCGGCCAGCTCACGAGAAAGCGAGTTGAAGAAAGGAGCTCAGGGGCACTGTAATTCACAAACCTGCAGAGTTATAAATGACAGCTATCGTCCAAAATTATACTGAAGTAAGGCTGCCAAGAGGACTTGAAAGCGGGGCAGAATTGCAGGAAACCGATTTCAGGAGGTAGACTGGAATTGCATTTAAAGCATAGGAAAATAGGCAGAACGTCCACAATGATGCACTTGGCCAAAAAGGGCGTATGCGTTTTTTCCTGAATATATTCAGGAAAAAACGCATACGCCCTGTTTGGCCAACCAAGCAAGCTTGCAAAGGAAATCTGCACTACAATGAAGTCTCACTTCCCGGTGGTCAACAGGGCCATCTGAAAAAAGTGTAAAATCCAGAAAGGCAGGACAGGCCATGGAGAACTGGGAGCCTTGTTATGCTGATGGGCGGGATGTAAATTGCCAACAGCCACTCGGGAGAAGTGTATGGTGTTTCCTGAAACATCTAAAAAACAAAGCAACAGAGCCTAGGGCACTTCCACTTATGGTCCTATAGCTTAGGGAAATTAAAATCAAAAAGACACAGCCACCCCAAAGGTTGGGACGGCTCTGTTTACAAGAACCTGGCTTACGGTACAAGTTCAATATCGCAGAAAGTGAAAAATGGATAAAGAAGTTGTGGTACTTACGTACAATGCAGTATCACTCAGCAAGGAAATCTATGTCATCAGGCCCGTAGCAGCATAATGAGTGGATTCAGGTATGATGATTCTAACTGAAATAAGTCACACAGAAAAAGAAACATCATAAGATATCACTAATACACGGAATGTAACCTTGGCTACACAGGAACTGAATTCCAAAACAGAACAGGGTCTCAAATTTAGAAACCCAACTTATGCTTGCTTAAGGGGAAAGGTGAGTTGGGGTGCTGCATAAAACCAGAGATTGAAATGAGCACAGATAAAGTTCCTTAAGCCAAATATGGAATAGACAAGAGCTACTCCTTGCTCAACGAAATGGACTCAACACCCCATATTAAATGCCTAAGAATGTACCTGACTAGGAAGTATCTTAAAACCTATGGATTGCTATGTCTCCGAAAGAGAATCAAGCGTGTGTACAGGGGCATAAACGCAGCAGTGATAGGACTGGAGAGGTTCGGTGAGCAAATGAAGACCCTTTGAAGTCATATTGCATGGTACCCATTCCACGGGTCTCAACTCTCCAGGTTTAAGGTATTCTTCCTTCAGCTAAAACATGCATGTGGAACCCAGAGTATGATCAACCGTGTGATCGGGAGACGTGTTCCAATATGTGTCAGTTTTCGTCCCCTGGTACTCGGGTGCAACTTTCCAGACGCTTTACTAACACTCTCCCGACTTGGAGAGTCAGTGCCTTTAACCTCCTGTTTGGCCCAGTTTGCAATTTCTGCGGAAGATGAACAGGAATAGGGAGAACCAATGACAGACTAGCTGGAGGTGTCTGGACGGGCAAATTTAACTCTCATTTCCTACCAGGAAGAGGAATTAACCAAAGGCTCAGCGTGCCGTGCCGGAACCAGATTAGGGCCTAAAGCCATCCTGCGGTGTTGCGGCCAGCTCACGAGAAAGCGAGTTGAAGAAAGGAGCTCAGGGGCACTGTAATTCACAAACCTGCAGAGTTATAAATGACAGCTATCGTCCAAAAATATACTGAAGTAAGGCTGCCAAGAGGACTAGAAAGCGGGGCAGAATTGCAGGAAACCGATTTCAGGAGGTAGACTGGAATTGCATTGAAAGCATAGGAAAAGAGGCAGAACGTCCACAATGATGCACTTGGCCAAAAAGGGCGTATGCGTTTTTTCCTGAATATATTCAGGAAAAAACGCATACGCCCTTTTTGGCCAACCAAGCAAGCTTGCAAAGGAAATCTGCACTACAATGAAGTCTCACTTCCCCCCGGTCAAAAGGGCCATCTGAAAAAAGTGTAAAATCCAGAAAGGCAGGACAGGCCATGGAGAACTGGGAGCCTTGTTATGCTGATGGGCGGGATGTCAATTGCCAACAGCCACTCGGGAGAAGTGTATGGTGTTTCCTGAAACATCTAAAAAACAAAGCAACAGAGCCTAGGGCACTTCCACTTATGGTCCTATAGCTTAGGGAAATTAAAATCAAAAAGACACAGCCACCCCAAAGGTTGGGACGGCTCTGTTTACAAGAACCTGGTTTACGGTACAAGTTCAATATCGCAGAAAGTGAAAACTGGATAAAGAAGTTGTGGTACTTACGTACAATGCAGTATCACTCAGCAATGAAATCTATGTCATCAGGCCCGTAGCAGCATAATGAGTGGATTCAGGTATGATGATTCTAACTGAAATAAGTCACACAGAAAAAGAAACATCATAAGATATCACTAATACACGGAATGTAACCTTGGCTACACAGGAACTGAATTCCAAAACAGAACAGGGTCTCAAATTTAGAAACCCAACTTATGCTTGCTTAAGGGGAAAGGTGAGTTGGGGTGCTGCATAAAACCAGAGATTGAAATGAGCACAGATAAAGTTCCTTAAGCCAAATATGGAATAGACAAGAGCTACTCCTTGCTCAACGAAATGGACTCAACACCCCATATTAAACGCCTAAGAATGTACCTGACTAGGAAGTATCTTAAAACCTATGGATTGCTATGTCTCCGAAAGAGAATCAAGCGTGTGTACAGGGGCATAAACGCAGCAGTGATAGGACTGGAGAGGTTCGGTGAGCAAATGAAGACCCTTTGAAGTCATATTGCATGGTACCCATTCCACGGGTCTCAACTCTCCAGGTTTAAGGTATTCTTCCTTCAGCTAAAACATGCATGTGGAACCCAGAGTATGATCAACCGTGTGATCGGGAGACGTGTTCCAATATGTCTCAGTTTTCGTCCCCTGGTACTCGGGTGCAACATTCCAGACGCTTTACTAACACTCTCCCGACTTGGAGAGTCAGTGCCTTTAACCTCCTGTTTGGCCCAGTTTGCAATTTCTGCGGAAGATGAACAGGAATAGGGAGAACCAATGACAGACTAGCTGGAGGTGTCTGGACGGGCAAATTTAACTCTCATTTCCCACCAGGAAGAGGAATTAACCAAAGGCTCAGCGTGCCGTGCCAGAACCAGATTAGGGCCTAAAGCCATCCTGCGGTGTTGCGGCCAGCTCACGAGAAAGCGAGTTGAAGAAAGGAGCTCAGGGGCACTGTAATTCACAAACCTGCAGAGTTATAAATGACAGCTATCGTCCAAAAATATACTGAAGTAAGGCTGCCAAGAGGACTAGAAAGCGGGGCAGAATTGCAGGAAACCGATTTCAGGAGGTAGACTGGAATTGCATTTAAAACATAGGAAAAGAGGCAGAACGTCCACAATGATGCACTTGGCCAAAAAGGGCGTATGCGTTTTTTCCTGAATATATTCAGGAAAAAACGCATACGCCCCTTTTGGCCAACCAAGCAAGCTTGCAAAGGAAATCTGCACTACAATGAAGTCTCACTTCCCCCCGGTCAAAAGGGCCATCTGAAAAAAGTGTAAAATCCAGAAAGGCAGGACAGGCCATGGAGAACTGGGAGCCTTGTTATGCTGATGGGCGGGATGTAAATTGCCAACAGCCACTCGGGAGAAGTGTATGGTGTTTCCTGAAACATCTAAAAAACAAAGCAACAGAGCCTAGGGCACTTCCACTTATGGTCCTATAGCTTAGGGAAATTAAAATCAAAAAGACACAGCCACCCCAAAGGTTGGGACGGCTCTGTTTACAAGAACCTGGCTTACGGTACAAGTTCAATATCGCAGAAAGTGAAAAATGGATAAAGAAGTTGTGGTACTTACGTACAATGCAGTATCACTCAGCAATGAAATCTATGTCATCAGGCCCATAGCAGCATAATGAGTGGATTCAGGTATGATGATTCTAACTGAAATAAGTCACACAGAAAAAGAAACATCATAAGATATCACTAATACACGGAATGTAACCTTGGCTACACAGGAACTGAATTCCAAAACAGAACAGGGTCTCAAATTTAGAAACCCAACTTATGCTTGCTTAAGGGGAAAGGTGAGTTGGGGTGCTGCATAAAACCAGAGATTGAAATGAGCACAGATAAAGTTCCTTAAGCCAAATATGGAATAGACAAGAGCTACTCCTTGCTCAACGAAATGGACTCAACACCCCATATTAAACGCCTAAGAATGTACCTGACTAGGAAGTATCTTAAAACCTATGGATTGCTATGTCTCCGAAAGAGAATCAAGCATGTGTACAGGGGCATAAAAGCAGCAGTGATAGGACTGGAGAGGTTCGGTGAGCAAATGAAGACCCTTTGAAGTCATATTGCATGGTACCCATTCCACGGGTCTCAACTCTCCAGGTTTAAGGTGTTCTTCCTTCAGCTAAAACATGCATGTGGAACCCAGAGTATGATCAACCGTGTGATGGGGAGACGTGTTCCAATATGTGTCAGTTTTCGTCCCCTGGTACTCGGGTGCAACTTTCCAGACGCTTTACTAACACTCTCCCGACTTGGAGAGTCAGTGCCTTTAACCTCCTGTTTGGCCCAGTTTGCAATTTCTGCGGAAGATGAACAGGAATAGGGAGAACCAATGACAGACCAGCTGGAGGTGTCTGGACTGGCAAATTTAACTCTCATTTCCCACCAGGAAGAGGAATTAACCAAAGGCTCAGCGTGCCGTGCCGGAACCAGATTAGGGCCTGAAGCAATCCTGCGGTGTTGCGGCCAGCTCACGAGAAAGCGAGTTGAAGAAAGGAGCTCAGGGGCACTGTAATTCACAAACCTGCAGAGTTATAAATGACAGCTATCGTCCAAAAATATACTGAAGTAAGGCTGCCAAGAGGACTTGAAAGCGGGGCAGAATTGCAGGAAACCGATTTCAGGAGGTAGACTGGAATTGCATTTAAAGCATAGGAAAAGAGGCAGAACGTCCACAATGATGCACTTGGCCAAAAAGGGCGTATGCGTTTTTTCCTGAATATATTCAGGAAAAAACGCATACGCCCTTTTTGGCCAACCAAGCAAGCTTGCAAAGGAAATCTGCACTACAATGAAGTCTCACTTCCCGGTGGTCAACAGGGCCATCTGAAAAAAGTGTAAAATCCAGAAAGGCAGGACAGGCCATGGAGAACTGGGAGCCTTTTTATGCTGATGGGCGGGATGTAAATTGCCAACAGCCACTCGGGAGAAGTGTATGGTGTTTCCTGAAACATCTAAAAAACAAAGCAACAGAGCCTAGGGCACTTCCACTTATGGTCCTATAGCTTAGGGAAATTAAAATCAAAAAGACACAGCCACCCCAAAGGTTGGGACGGCTCTGTTTACAAGAACCTGGTTTACGGTACAAGTTCAATATCGCAGAAAGTGAAAAATGGATAAAGAAGTTGTGGTACTTACGTACAATGCAGTATCACTCAGCAAGGAAATCTATGTCATCAGGCCCGTAGCAGCATAATGAGTGGATTCAGGTATGATGATTCTAACTGAAATAAGTCACACAGAAATAGAAACATCATAAGATATCACTAATACACGGAATGTAACCTTGGCTACACAGGAACTGAATTACAAAACACTACAGGGTCTCAAATTAAGAAAACCAACTTATGCTTGCTTAAGGGGAAAGGTGAGTTGGGGTGCTGCATAAAACCAGAGATTGAAATGAGCACAGATAAAGTTCCTTAAGCCAAATATGGAATAGACAAGAGCTACTCCTTGCTCAACGAAATGGACTCAACACCCCATATTAAACGCCTAACAATGTACCTGACTAGGAAGTACCTTAAAACCAATGGACTGCTATGTCTCCGAAAGAGAATCAAGCATGTGTACAGGGGCATAAATGCAGCAGTGATAGGATTGGAGAGGTTCGGTGAGCAAATGAAGACCCTTTGAAATCATATTGCATGGTACCCATTCCACGGGTCTCAACTTTCCAGGTTTAAGGTATTCTTCCTTCAGCTAAAACATGCATGTGGAACCCAGAGTATGATCAACCATGTGAGCGGGAGACGTGTTCCAGTATGTGTCAGTTTTCGTCCCCTGGTACTCGGGTGCAACATTCCAGACGCTTTACTAACACTCTCCCGACTTGGAGAGTCAGTGCCTTTAACCTCCTGTTTGGCCCAGTTTGCAATTTCTGCGGAAGATGAACAGGAATAGGGAGAACCAATGACAGACTAGCTGGAGGTGTCTGGACGGGCAAATTTAACTCTCATTTCCCACCAGGAAGAGGAATTAACCAAAGGCTCAGCGTGCCGTGCCGGAACCAGATTAGGGCCTGAAGCACTCCTGCGGTGTTGCGGCCAGCTCACGAGAAAGCGAGTTGAAGAAAGGAGCTCAGGGGCACTGTAATTCACAAACCTGCAGAGTTATAAGTGATAGCTATCGTCCAAAAATGTACTGAAGTAAGGCTGCCAAGAGGACTTGAAAGCGGGGCAGAATTGCAGGAAACCTATTTCAGGAGGTAGACTGGAATTGCATTTAAAGCATAGGAAAAGAGGCAGAACGTCCACAATGATGCACTTGGCCAAAAAGGGCGTATGCGTTTTTTCCTGAATATATTCAGGAAAAAACGCATACGCCCTTTTTGGCCAACCAAGCAAGCTTGCAAAGGAAATCTGCACTACAATGAAGTCTCACTTCCCCCCGGTCAAAAGGGCCATCTGAAAAAAGTGTAAAATCCAGAAAGGCAGGACAGGCCATGGAGAACTGGGAGCCTTGTTATGCTGATGGGCGGGATGTAAATTGCCAACAGCCACTCGGGAGAAGTGTATGGTGTTTCCTGAAACATCTAAAAAAGAAAGCAACAGAGCCTAGGGCACTTCCACTTATGGTCCTATAGCTTAGGGAAATTAAAATCAAAACGACACAGCCACCCCAAAGGTTGGGACGGCTCTGTTTACAAGAACCTGGTTTACGGTACAAGTTCAATATCGCAGAAAGTGAAAAATGGATAAAGAAGTTGTGGTACTTACGTACAATGCAATATCACTCAGCAAGGAAATCTATGTCATCAGGCCCGTAGCAGCATAATGAGTGGATTCAGGTATGATGATTCTAACTGAAATAAGTCACACAGAAAAAGAAACATCATAAGATATCACTAATACACGGAATGTAACCTTGGCTACACAGGAACTGAATTCCAAAACAGAAAAGGGTCTCAAATTAAGAAAACTAACTTATGCTTGCTTAAGGGGAAAGGTGAGTTGGGGTGCTGCATAAAACCAGAGATTGAAATGAGCACAGATAAAGTTCCTTAAGCCAAATATGGAATAGACAAGAGCTACTCCTTGCTCAACGAAATGGACTCAACACCCCATATTAAACGCCTAAGAATGTACCTGACTAGGAAGTATCTTAAAACCTATGGATTGCTATGTCTCCGAAAGAGAACCAAGCGTGTGTACAGGGGCATAAACGCAGCAGTGATAGGACTGGAGAGGTTCGGTGAGCAAATGAAGGCCCTTTGAAGTCATATTGCATGGTACCCATTCCACGGGTCTCAACTCTCCAGGTTTAAGGTACTCTTCCTTCAGATAAAACATGCATGTGGAACCCAGAGTATGATCAACCGTGTGATCGGGAGACGTGTTCCAATATGTCTCAGTTTTCGTCCCCTGGTACTCGGGTGCAACATTCCAGACGCTTTACTAACACTCTCCCGACTTGGAGAGTCAGTGCCTTTAACCTCCTGTTTGGCCCAGTTTGCAATTTCTGCGGAAGATGAACAGGAATAGGGAGAACCAATGACAGACTAGCTGGAGGTGTCTGGACGGGCAAATTTAACTCTCATTTCCCACCAGGAAGAGGAATTAACCAAAGGCTCAGCGTGCCGTGCCGGAACCAGATTACGGCCTGAAGCACTCCTGCGGTGTTGCGGCCAGCTCACGAGAAAGCGAGTTGAAGAAAGGAGCTCAGGGGCACTGTAATTCACAAACCTGCAGAGTTATAAATGACAGCTATCGTCCAAAAATATACTGAAGTAAGGCTGCCAAGAGGACTTGAAAGTGGGGCAGAATTGCAGGAAACCGATTTCAGGAGGTAGACTGGAATTGCATTTAAAGCATAGGAAAAGAGGCAGAACGTCCACAATGATGCACTTGGCCAAAAAGGGCGTATGCGTTTTTTCCTGAATATATTCAGGAAAAAACGCATACGCACTTTTTGGCCAACCAAGCAAGCTTGCAAAGGAAATCTGCACTACAATGAAGTCTCACTTCCCCGCGGTCAAAAGGGCCATCTGAAAAAAGTGTAAAATCCAGAAAGGCAGGACAGGCCATGGAGAACTGGGAGCCTTGTTATGCTGATGGGCGGGATGTAAATTGCCAACAGCCACTCGGGAGAAGTGTATGGTGTTTCCTGAAACATCTAAAAAACAAAGCAACAGAGCCTAGGGCACTTCCACTTATGGTCCTATAGCTTAGGGAAATTAAAATCAAAAAGACACAGCCACCCCAAAGGTTGGGACGGCTCTGTTTACAAGAACCTGGTTTACGGTACAAGTTCAATATCGCAGAAAGTGAAAAATGGATAAAGAATTTGTGGTACTTACGTACAATGCAATATCACTCAGCAAGGAAATCTATGTCATCAGGCCCGTAGCAGCATAATGAGTGGATTCAGGTATGATGATTCTAACTGAAATAAGTCACACAGAAAAAGAAACATCATAAGATATCACTAATACACGGAATGTAACCTTGGCTACACAGGAACTGAATTCCAAAACAGAACAGGGTCTCAAATTAAGAAACCCAACTTATGCTTGCTTAAGGGGAAAGGTGAGTAGGGGTGCTGCATAAAACCAGAGATTGAAATGAGCACAGATAAAGTTCCTTAAGCCAAATATGGAATAGACAAGAGCTACTCCTTGCTCAACGAAATGGACTCAACACCCCATATTAAACGCCTAAGAATGTACCTGACTAGGAAGTATCTTAAAACCTATGGATTGCTATGTCTCCGAAAGAGAACCAAGCGTGTGTACAGGGGCATAAACGCAGCAGTGATAGGACTGGAGAGGTTCGGTGAGCAAATGAAGACCCTTTGAAGTCATATTGCATGGTACCCATTCCAAGGGTCTCAACTCTCCAGGTTTAAGGTACTCTTCCTTCAGCTAAAACATGCATGTGGAACCCAGAGTATGATCAACCGTGTGATCGGGAGACGTGTTCCAATATGTGTCAGTTTTCGTCCCCTGGTACTCGGGTGCAACATTCCAGACGCTTTACTAACACTCTCCCGACTTGGAGAGTCAGTGCCTTTAACCTCCTGTTTGGCCCAGTTTGCAATTTCTGCGGAAGATGAACAGGAATAGGGAGAACCAATGACAGAGTAGCTGGAGGTGTCTGGACGGGCAAATTTAACTCTCATTTCCCACCAGGAAGGGGAATTAACCAAAGGCTCAGCGTGCCGTGCCGGAACCAGATTAGGGCCTGAAGCACTCCTGCGGTGTTGCGGCCAGCTCACGAGAAAGCGAGTTGAAGAAAGGAGCTCAGGGGCACTGTAATTCACAAACCTGCAGAGTTATAAATGACAGCTATCGTCCAAAAATATACTGAAGTAAGGCTGCCAAGAGGACTTGAAAGCGGGGCAGAATTGCAGGAAACCGATTTCAGGAGGTAGACTGGAATTGCATTTAAAGCATAGGAAAAGAGGCAGAACGTCCACAATGATGCACTTGGCCAAAAAGGGCGTATGCGTTTTTTCCTGAATATATTCAGGAAAAAACGCATACGCCCTTTTTGGCCAACCAAGCAAGCTTGCAAAGGAAATCTGCACTACAATGAAGTCTCACTTCCCCGTGGTCAACAGGGCCATCTGAAAAAAGTGTAAAATCCAGAAAGGCAGGACAGGCCATGGAGAACTGGGAGCCTTGTTATGCTGATGGGCGGGATGTAAATTGCCAACAGCCACTCGGGAGAAGTGTATGGTGTTTCCTGAAACATCTAAAAAACAAAGCAACAGAGCCTAGGGCACTTCCACTTATGGTCCTATAGCTTAGGGAAATTAAAATCAAAAAGACACAGCCACCCCAACGGTTGGGACGGCTCTGTTTACAAGAACCTGGTTTACGGTACAAGTTCAATATCGCAGAAAGTGAAAAATGGATAAAGAAGTTGTGGTACTTACGTACAATGCAATATCACTCAGCAAGGAAATCTATGTCATCAGGCCCGTAGCAGCATAATGAGTGGATTCAGGTACGATGATTCTAACTGAAATAAGTCACACAGAAAAAGAAACATCATAAGATATCACTAATACACGGAATGTAACCTTGGCTACACAGGAACTGAATTCCAAAACAGAACAGGGTCTCAAATTTAGAAACCCAACTTATGCTTGCTTAAGGGGAAAGGTGAGTTGGGGTGCTGCATAAAACCAGAGATTGAAATGAGCACAGATAAAATTCCTTAAGCCAAATATGGAATAGACAAGAGCTACTCCTTGCTCAACGAAATGGACTCAACACCCCATATTAAACGCCTAAGCATGTACCTGACTAGGAAGTATCTTAAAACCTATGGATTGCTATGTCTCCGAAAGAGAACCAAGCGTGTGTACAGGGCATAAACGCAGCAGTGATAGGACTGGAGAGGTTCGGTGAGCAAATGAAGACCCTTTGAAGTCATATTGCATGGTACCCATTCCCCGGGTCTCAACTCTCCAGGTTTAAGGTATTCTTCCTTCAGCTAAAACATGCATGTGGAACCCAGAGTATGATCAACCGTGTGATCGGGAGACGTGTTCCAATATGTCTCAGTTTTCGTCCCCTGGTACTCGGGTGCAACATTCCAGACGCTTTACTAACACTCTCCCGACTTGGAGAGTCAGTGCCTTTAACCTCCTGTTTGGCCCAGTTTGCAATTTCTGCGGAAGATGAACAGGAATAGGGAGAACCAATGACAGACTAGCTGGAGGTGTCTGGACGGGCAAATTTAACTCTCATTTCCCACCAGGAAGAGGAATTAACCAAAGGCTCAGCGTGCCGTGCCGGAACCAGATTAGGGCCTGAAGCACTCCTGCGGTGTTGCGGCCAGCTCACGAGAAAGCGAGTTGAAGAAAGGAGCTCAGGGGCACTGTAATTCACAAACCTGCAGAGTTATAAGTGATAGCTATCGTCCAAAAATGTACTGAAGTAAGGCTGCCAAGAGGACTTGAAAGCGGGGCAGAATTGCAGGAAACCTATTTCAGGAGGTAGACTGGAATTGCATTTAAAGCATAGGAAAAGAGGCAGAACGTCCACAATGATGCACTTGGCCAAAAAGGGCGTATGCGTTTTTTCCTGAATATATTCAGGAAAAAACGCATACGCCCTTTTTGGCCAACCAAGCAAGCTTGCAAAGGAAATCTGCACTACAATGAAGTCTCACTTCCCCCCGGTCAAAAGGGCCATCTGAAAAAAGTGTAAAATCCAGAAAGGCAGGACAGGCCATGGAGAACTGGGAGCCTTGTTATGCTGATGGGCGGGATGTAAATTGCCAACAGCCACTCGGGAGAAGTGTATGGTGTTTCCTGAAACATCTAAAAAAGAAAGCAACAGAGCCTAGGGCACTTCCACTTATGGTCCTATAGCTTAGGGAAATTAAAATCAAAACGACACAGCCACCCCAAAGGTTGGGACGGCTCTGTTTACAAGAACCTGGTTTACGGTACAAGTTCAATATCGCAGAAAGTGAAAAATGGATAAAGAAGTTGTGGTACTTACGTACAATGCAATATCACTCAGCAAGGAAATCTATGTCATCAGGCCCGTAGCAGCATAATGAGTGGATTCAGGTATGATGATTCTAACTGAAATAAGTCACACAGAAAAAGAAACATCATAAGATATCACTAATACACGGAATGTAACCTTGGCTACACAGGAACTGAATTCCAAAACAGAAAAGGGTCTCAAATTAAGAAAACTAACTTATGCTTGCTTAAGGGGAAAGGTGAGTTGGGGTGCTGCATAAAACCAGAGATTGAAATGAGCACAGATAAAGTTCCTTAAGCCAAATATGGAATAGACAAGAGCTACTCCTTGCTCAACGAAATGGACTCAACACCCCATATTAAACGCCTAAGAATGTACCTGACTAGGAAGTATCTTAAAACCTATGGATTGCTATGTCTCCGAAAGAGAACCAAGCGTGTGTACAGGGGCATAAACGCAGCAGTGATAGGACTGGAGAGGTTCGGTGAGCAAATGAAGGCCCTTTGAAGTCATTTTGCATGGTACCCATTCCACGGGTCTCAACTCTCCAGGTTTAAGGTACTCTTCCTTCAGATAAAACATGCATGTGGAACCCAGAGTATGATCAACCGTGTGATCGGGAGACGTGTTCCAATATGTGTCAGTTTTCGTCCCCTGGTACTCGGGTGCAACATTCCAGACGCTTTACTAACACTCTCCCGACTTGGAGAGTCAGTGCCTTTAACCTCCTGTTTGGCCCAGTTTGCAATTTCTGCGGAAGATGAACAGGAATAGGGAGAACCAATGACAGACTAGCTGGAGGTGTCTGGACGGGCAAATTTAACTCTCATTTCCCACCAGGAAGGGGAATTAACCAAAGGCTCAGCGTGCCGTGCCGGAACCAGATTAGGGCCTGAAGCACTCCTGCAGAGTTGCGGCCAGCTCACGAGAAAGCGAGTTGAAGAAAGGAGCTCAGGGGCACTGTAATTCACAAACCTGCAGAGTTATAAATGACAGCTATCGTCCAAAAATATACTGAAGTAAGGCTGCCAAGAGGACTTGAAAGCGGGGCAGAATTGCAGGAAACCGATTTCAGGAGGTAGACTGGAATTGCATTTAAAGCATAGGAAAAGAGGCAGAACGTCCACAATGATGCACTTGGCCAAAAAGGGCGTATGCGTTTTTTCCTGAATATATTCAGGAAAAAACGCATACGCCCTTTTTGGCCAACCAAGCAAGCTTGCAAAGGAAATCTGCACTACAATGAAGTCTCACTTCCCCGTGGTCAACAGGGCCATCTGAAAAAAGTGTAAAATCCAGAAAGGCAGGACAGGCCATGGAGAACTGGGAGCCTTGTTATGCTGATGGGCGGGATGTAAATTGCCAACAGCCACTCGGGAGAAGTGTATGGTGTTTCCTGAAACATCTAAAAAACAAAGCAACAGAGCCTAGGGCACTTCCACTTATGGTCCTATAGCTTAGGGAAATTAAAATCAAAAAGACACAGCCACCCCAACGGTTGGGACGGCTCTGTTTACAAGAACCTGGTTTACGGTACAAGTTCAATATCGCAGAAAGTGAAAAATGGATAAAGAAGTTGTGGTACTTACGTACAATGCAATATCACTCAGCAAGGAAATCTATGTCATCAGGCCCGTAGCAGCATAATGAGTGGATTCAGGTACGATGATTCTAACTGAAATAAGTCACACAGAAAAAGAAACATCATAAGATATCACTAATACACGGAATGTAACCTTGGCTACACAGGAACTGAATTCCAAAACAGAACAGGGTCTCAAATTTAGAAACCCAACTTATGCTTGCTTAAGGGGAAAGGTGAGTTGGGGTGCTGCATAAAACCAGAGATTGAAATGAGCACAGATAAAATTCCTTAAGCCAAATATGGAATAGACAAGAGCTACTCCTTGCTCAACGAAATGGACTCAACACCCCATATTAAACGCCTAAGCATGTACCTGACTAGGAAGTATCTTAAAACCTATGGATTGCTATGTCTCCGAAAGAGAACCAAGCGTGTGTACAGGGCATAAACGCAGCAGTGATAGGACTGGAGAGGTTCGGTGAGCAAATGAAGACCCTTTGAAGTCATATTGCATGGTACCCATTCCCCGGGTCTCAACTCTCCAGGTTTAAGGTATTCTTCCTTCAGCTAAAACATGCATGTGGAACCCAGAGTATGATCAACCGTGTGATCGGGAGACGTGTTCCAATATGTCTCAGTTTTCGTCCCCTGGTACTCGGGTGCAACATTCCAGACGCTTTACTAACACTCTCCCGACTTGGAGAGTCAGTGCCTTTAACCTCCTGTTTGGCCCAGTTTGCAATTTCTGCGGAAGATGAACAGGAATAGGGAGAACCAATGACAGACTAGCTGGAGGTGTCTGGACGGGCAAATTTAACTCTCATTTCCCACCAGGAAGAGGAATTAACCAAAGGCTCAGCGTGCCGTGCCGGAACCAGATTACGGCCTGAAGCACTCCTGCGGTGTTGCGGCCAGCTCACGAGAAAGCGAGTTGAAGAAAGGAGCTCAGGGGCACTGTAATTCACAAACCTGCAGAGTTATAAATGACAGCTATCGTCCAAAAATATACTGAAGTAAGGCTGCCAAGAGGACTTGAAAGTGGGGCAGAATTGCAGGAAACCGATTTCAGGAGGTAGACTGGAATTGCATTTAAAGCATAGGAAAAGAGGCAGAACGTCCACAATGATGCACTTGGCCAAAAAGGGCGTATGCGTTTTTTCCTGAATATATTCAGGAAAAAACGCATACGCACTTTTTGGCCAACCAAGCAAGCTTGCAAAGGAAATCTGCACTACAATGAAGTCTCACTTCCCCGCGGTCAAAAGGGCCATCTGAAAAAAGTGTAAAATCCAGAAAGGCAGGACAGGCCATGGAGAACTGGGAGCCTTGTTATGCTGATGGGCGGGATGTAAATTGCCAACAGCCACTCGGGAGAAGTGTATGGTGTTTCCTGAAACATCTAAAAAACAAAGCAACAGAGCCTAGGGCACTTCCACTTATGGTCCTATAGCTTAGGGAAATTAAAATCAAAAAGACACAGCCACCCCAAAGGTTGGGACGGCTCTGTTTACAAGAACCTGGTTTACGGTACAAGTTCAATATCGCAGAAAGTGAAAAATGGATAAAGAAGTTGTGGTACTTACGTACAATGCAATATCACTCAGCAAGGAAATCTATGTCATCAGGCCCGTAGCAGCATAATGAGTGGATTCAGGTATGATGATTCTAACTGAAATAAGTCACACAGGAAAAGAAACATCATAAGATATCACTAATACACGGAATGTAACCTTGGCTACACAGGAACTGAATTCCAAAACAGAACAGGGTCTCAAATTAAGAAACCCAACTTATGCTTGCTTAAGGGGAAAGGTGAGTAGGGGTGCTGCATAAAACCAGAGATTGAAATGAGCACAGATAAAGTTCCTTAAGCCAAATATGGAATAGACAAGAGCTACTCCTTGCTCAACGAAATGGACTCAACACCCCATATTAAACGCCTAAGAATGTACCTGACTAGGAAGTATCTTAAAACCTATGGATTGCTATGTCTCCGAAAGAGAACCAAGCGTGTGTACAGGGGCATAAACGCAGCAGTGATAGGACTGGAGAGGTTCGGTGAGCAAATGAAGACCCTTTGAAGTCATATTGCATGGTACCCATTCCAAGGGTCTCAACTCTCCAGGTTTAAGGTACTCTTCCTTCAGCTAAAACATGCATGTGGAACCCAGAGTATGATCAACCGTGTGATCGGGAGACGTGTTCCAATATGTGTCAGTTTTCGTCCCCTGGTACTCGGGTGCAACATTCCAGACGCTTTACTAACACTCTCCCGACTTGGAGAGTCAGTGCCTTTAACCTCCTGTTTGGCCCAGTTTGCAATTTCTGCGGAAGATGAACAGGAATAGGGAGAACCAATGACAGAGTAGCTGGAGGTGTCTGGACGGGCAAATTTAACTCTCATTTCCCACCAGGAAGGGGAATTAACCAAAGGCTCAGCGTGCCGTGCCGGAACCAGATTAGGGCCTGAAGCACTCCTGCGGTGTTGCGGCCAGCTCACGAGAAAGCGAGTTGAAGAAAGGAGCTCAGGGGCACTGTAATTCACAAACCTGCAGAGTTATAAATGACAGCTATCGTCCAAAAATATACTGAAGTAAGGCTGCCAAGAGGACTTGAAAGCGGGGCAGAATTGCAGGAAACCGATTTCAGGAGGTAGACTGGAATTGCATTTAAAGCATAGGAAAAGAGGCAGAACGTCCACAATGATGCACTTGGCCAAAAAGGGCGTATGCGTTTTTTCCTGAATATATTCAGGAAAAAACGCATACGCACTTTTTGGCCAACCAAGCAAGCTTGCAAAGGAAATCTGCACTACAATGAAGTCTCACTTCCCCGTGGTCAACAGGGCCATCTGAAAAAAGTGTAAAATCCAGAAAGGCAGGACAGGCCATGGAGAACTGGGAGCCTTGTTATGCTGATGGGCGGGATGTAAATTGCCAACAGCCACTCGGGAGAAGTGTATGGTGTTTCCTGAAACATCTAAAAAACAAAGCAACAGAGCCTAGGGCACTTCCACTTATGGTCCTATAGCTTAGGGAAATTAAAATCAAAAAGACACAGCCACCCCAACGGTTGGGACGGCTCTGTTTACAAGAACCTGGTTTACGGTACAAGTTCAATATCGCAGAAAGTGAAAAATGGATAAAGAAGTTGTGGTACTTACGTACAATGCAATATCACTCAGCAAGGAAATCTATGTCATCAGGCCCGTAGCAGCATAATGAGTGGATTCAGGTACGATGATTCTAACTGAAATAAGTCACACAGAAAAAGAAACATCATAAGATATCACTAATACACGGAATGTAACCTTGGCTACACAGGAACTGAATTCCAAAACAGAACAGGGTCTCAAATTTAGAAACCCAACTTATGCTTGCTTAAGGGGAAAGGTGAGTTGGGGTGCTGCATAAAACCAGAGATTGAAATGAGCACAGATAAAATTCCTTAAGCCAAATATGGAATAGACAAGAGCTACTCCTTGCTCAACGAAATGGACTCAACACCCCATATTAAACGCCTAAGCATGTACCTGACTAGGAAGTATCTTAAAACCTATGGATTGCTATGTCTCCGAAAGAGAACCAAGCGTGTGTACAGGGCATAAACGCAGCAGTGATAGGACTGGAGAGGTTCGGTGAGCAAATGAAGACCCTTTGAAGTCATATTGCATGGTACCCATTCCCCGGGTCTCAACTCTCCAGGTTTAAGGTATTCTTCCTTCAGCTAAAACATGCATGTGGAACCCAGAGTATGATCAACCGTGTGATCGGGAGACGTGTTCCAATATGTCTCAGTTTTCGTCCCCTGGTACTCGGGTGCAACATTCCAGACGCTTTACTAACACTCTCCCGACTTGGAGAGTCAGTGCCTTTAACCTCCTGTTTGGCCCAGTTTGCAATTTCTGCGGAAGATGAACAGGAATAGGGAGAACCAATGACAGACTAGCTGGAGGTGTCTGGACGGGCAAATTTAACTCTCATTTCCCACCAGGAAGAGGAATTAACCAAAGGCTCAGCGTGCCGTGCCGGAACCAGATTAGGGCCTGAAGCACTCCTGTGGTGTTGCGGCCAGCTCACGAGAAAGCGAGTTGAAGAAAGGAGCTCAGGGGCACTGTAATTCACAAACCTGCAGAGTTATAAATGACAGCTATCGTCCAAAAATATACTGAAGTAAGGCTGCCAAGAGGACTTGAAAGTGGGGCAGAATTGCAGGAAACCGATTTCAGGAGGTAGACTGGAATTGCATTTAAAGCATAGGAAAAGAGGCAGAACGTCCACAATGATGCACTTGGCCAAAAAGGGCGTATGCGTTTTTTCCTGAATATATTCAGGAAAAAACGCATACGCCCTTTTTGGCCAACCAAGCAAGCTTGCAAAGGAAATCTGCACTACAATGAAGTCTCACTTCCCCGCGGTCAAAAGGGCCATCTGAAAAAAGTGTAAAATCCAGAAAGGCAGGACAGGCCATGGAGAACTGGGAGCCTTGTTATGCTGATGGGCGGGATGTCAATTGCCAACAGCCACTCGGGAGAAGTGTATGGTGTTTCCTGAAACATCTAAAAAACAAAGCAACAGAGCCTAGGGCACTTCCACTTATGGTCCTATAGCTTAGGGAAATTAAAATCAAAAAGACACAGCCACCCCAAAGGTTGGGACGGCTCTGTTTACAAGAACCTGGTTTACGGTACAAGTTCAATATCGCAGAAAGTGAAAAATGGATAAAGAATTTGTGGTACTTACGTACAATGCAATATCACTCAGCAAGGAAATCTATGTCATCAGGCCCGTAGCAGCATAATGAGTGGATTCAGGTATGATGATTCTAACTGAAATAAGTCACACAGAAAAAGAAACATCATAAGATATCACTAATACACGGAATGTAACCTTGGCTACACAGGAACTGAATTCCAAAACAGAACAGGGTCTCAAATTAAGAAACCCAACTTATGCTTGCTTAAGGGGAAAGGTGAGTTGGGGTGCTGCATAAAACCAGAGATTGAAATGAGCACAGATAAAGTTCCTTAAGCCAAATATGGAATAGACAAGAGCTACTCCTTGCTCAACGAAATGGACTCAACACCCCATATTAAACGCCTAAGAATGTACCTGACTAGGAAGTATCTTAAAACCTATGGATTGCTATGTCTCCGAAAGAGAACCAAGCGTGTGTACAGGGGCATAAACGCAGCAGTGATAGGACTGGAGAGGTTCGGTGAGCAAATGAAGACCCTTTGAAGTCATATTGCATGGTACTCATTCCAAGGGTCTCAACTCTCCAGGTTTAAGGTACTCTTCCTTCAGCTAAAACATGCATGTGGAACCCAGAGTATGATCAACCGTGTGATCGGGAGACGTGTTCCAATATGTGTCAGTTTTCGTCCCCTGGTACTCGGGTGCAACATTCCAGACGCTTTACTAACACTCTCCCGACTTGGAGAGTCAGTGCCTTTAACCTCCTGTTTGGCCCAGTTTGCAATTTCTGCGGAAGATGAACAGGAATAGGGAGAACCAATGACAGAGTAGCTGGAGGTGTCTGGACGGGCAAATTTAACTCTCATTTCCCACCAGGAAGGGGAATTAACCAAAGGCTCAGCGTGCCGTGCCGGAACCAGATTAGGGCCTGAAGCACTCCTGCGGTGTTGCGGCCAGCTCACGAGAAAGCGAGTTGAAGAAAGGAGCTCAGGGGCACTGTAATTCACAAACCTGCAGAGTTATAAATGACAGCTATCGTCCAAAAATATACTGAAGTAAGGCTGCCAAGAGGACTTGAAAGCGGGGCAGAATTGCAGGAAACCGATTTCAGGAGGTAGACTGGAATTGCATTTAAAGCATAGGAAAAGAGGCAGAACGTCCACAATGATGCACTTGGCCAAAAAGGGCGTATGCGTTTTTTCCTGAATATATTCAGGAAAAAACGCATACGCCCTTTTTGGCCAACCAAGCAAGCTTGCAAAGGAAATCTGCACTACAATGAAGTCTCACTTCCCCGTGGTCAACAGGGCCATCTGAAAAAAGTGTAAAATCCAGAAAGGCAGGACAGGCCATGGAGAACTGGGAGCCTTGTTATGATGATGGGCGGGATGTAAATTGCCAACAGCCACTCGGGAGAAGTGTATGGTGTTTCCTGAAACATCTAAAAAACAAAGCAACAGAGCCTAGGGCACTTCCACTTATGGTCCTATAGCTTAGGGAAATTAAAATCAAAAAGACACAGCCACCCCAACGGTTGGGACGGCTCTGTTTACAAGAACCTGATTTACGGTACAAGTTCAACATCGCAGAAAGTGAAAAATGGATAAAGAAGTTGTGGTACTTATGTACAATGCAATATCACTCAGCAAGGAAATCTATGTCATCAGGCCCGTAGCAGCATGATGAGTGGATTCAGGTATGATGATTCTAACTGAAATAAGTCACACAGAAAAAGAAACATCATAAGATATCACTAATACACGGAATGTAACCTTGGCTACACAGGAACTGAATTTCAAAACACAACAGGGTCTCAAATTAAGAAACCCAACTTATGCTTGCTTAAGGGGAAAGGTGAGTTGGGGTGCTGCATAAAACCAGAGATTGAAATGAGCACAGATAAAGTTCCTTAAGCCAAATATGGAATAGACAAGAGCTACTCCTTGCTCAAGGAAATGGACTCAGCACCCCATATTAAACGCCTAAGAATGTACCTGACTAGGAAGTATCTTAAAACCTATGGACTGCTATGTCTCCGAAAGAGAATCAAGCGTGTGTACAGGGGCATAAACGCAGCAGTGATAGGATTGGAGAGGTTCGGTGAGCAAATGAAGACCCTTTGAAGTCATATTGCATGGTACCCATTCCACGGGTCTCAACTCTCCAGGTTTAAGGTATTCTTCCTTCAGCTAAAACATGCATGTGGAACCCAGAGTATGATCAACCATGTGAGCGGGAGACGTGTTCAAATATGTCTCAGTTTTCGTCCCCTGGTACTCGGGTGCAACATTCCAGACGCTTTACTAACACTCTCCCGACTTGGAGAGTCAGTGCCTTTAACCTCCTGTTTGGCCCAGTTTGCAATTTCTGCGGAAGATGAACAGGAATAGGGAGAACCAATGACAGACTAGCTGGAGGTGTCTGGACGGGCAAATTTAACTCTCATTTCCCACCAGGAAGAGGAATTATCCAAAGGCTGCGCGTGCCGTGCCGGAACCAGATTAGGGCCTGAAGCAATCCTGCGGTGTTGCGGCCAGCTCACGAGAAAGCGAGTTGAAGAAAGGAGCTCAGGGGCACTGTAATTCACAAACCTGCAGAGTTATAAGTGATAGCTATCGTCCAAAAATATACTGAAGTAAGGCTGCCAAGAGGACTTGAAAGCGGGGCAGAATTGCAGGAAACCGATTTCAGGAGGTAGACTGGAATTGCATTTAAAGCATAGGAAAAGAGGCAGAACGTCCACAATGATGCACTTGGCCAAAAAGGGCGTATGCGTTTTTTCCTGAATATATTCAGGAAAAAACGCATACGCCCTTTTTGGCCAACCAAGCAAGCTTGCAAAGGAAATCTGCACTACAATGAAGTCTCACTTCCCCGTGGTCAACAGGGCCATCTGAAAAAAGTGTAAAATCCAGAAAGGCAGGACAGGCCATGGAGAACTGGGAGCCTTGTTATGCTGATGGGCGGGATGTAAATTGCCAACAGCCACTCGGGAGAAGTGTATGGTGTTTCCTGAAACATCTAAAAAACAAAGCAACAGAGCCTAGGGCACTTCCACTTATGGTCCTATAGCTTAGGGAAATTAAAATCAAAAAGACACAGCCACCCCAACGGTTGGGACGGCTCTGTTTATAAGAACCTGGTTTACGGTACAAGTTCAATATCGCAGAAAGTGAAAAATGGATAAAGAAGTTGTGGTACTTACGTAAAATGCAATATCACTCAGCAAGGAAATCTATGTCATCAGGCCCGTAGCAGCATAATGAGTGGATTCAGGTATGATGATTCTAACTGAAATAAGTCACACAGAAAAAGAAACATCATAAGATATCACTAATACACGGAATGTAACCTTGGCTACACAGGAACTGAATTCCAAAACAGAACAGGGTCTCAAATTTAGAAACCCAACTTATGCTTGCTTAAGGGGAAAGGTGAGTTGGGGTGCTGCATAAAACCAGAGATTGAAATGAGCACAGATAAAGTTCCTTAAGCCAAATATGGAATAGACAAGAGCTACTCCTTGCTCAACGAAATGGACTCAACACCCCATATTAAACGTCTAAGAATGTACCTGACTAGGAAGTAGCTTAAGAACTATGGACTGCTATGTCTCCAAAAGAGAATCAACCGTGTGTGCAGGGGCATAAACGCAGCAGTGATAGGATTGGAGAGGTTCGGTGAGCAAATGAAGACCCTTTGAAGTCATATTGCATGGTACCCATTCCACGGGTCTCAACTCTCCAGGTTTAAGGTATTCTTCCTTCAGCTAAAACATGCATGTGGAACCCAGAGTATGATCAACCGTGTGATCGGGAGACGTGTTCCAATATGTGTCAGTTTTCGTCCCCTGGTACTCGGGTGCAACATTCCAGACGCTTTACTAACACTCTCCCGACTTGGAGAGTCAGTGCCTTTAACCTCCTGTTTGGCCCAGTTTGCAATTTCTGCGGAAGATGAACAGGAATAGGGAGAACCAATGACAGACCAGCTGGAGGTGTCTGGACGGGCAAATTTAACTCTCATTTCCCACCAGGAAGAGGAATTAACCAAAGGCTCAGCGTGCCGTGCCGGAACCAGATTAGGGCCTGAAGCCATCCTGCGGTGTTGCGGCCAGCTCACGAGAAAGCGAGTTGAAGAAAGGAGCTCAGGGGCACTGTAATTCACAAACCTGCAGAGTTATAAATGACAGCTATCGTCCAAAAATATACTGAAGTAAGGCTGCCAAGAGGACTTGAAAGCGGGGCAGAATTGCAGGAAACCGATTTCAGGAGGTAGACTGGAATTGCATTGAAAGCATAGGAAAAGAGGCAGAACGTCCACAATGATGCACTTGGCCAAAAAGGGCGTATGCGTTTTTTCCTGAATATATTCAGGAAAAAACGCATACGCCCTTTTTGGCCAACCAAGCAAGCTTGCAAAGGAAATCTGCACTACAATGAAGTCTCACTTCCCCCCGGTCAAAAGGGCCATCTGAAAAAAGTGTAAAATCCAGAAAGGCAGGACAGGCCATGGAGAACTGGGAGCCTTGTTATGCTGATGGGCGGGATGTCAATTGCCAACAGCCACTCGGGAGAAGTGTATGGTGTTTCCTGAAACATCTAAAAAACAAAGCAACAGAGCCTAGGGCACTTCCACTTATGGTCCTATAGCTTAGGGAAATTAAAATCAAAAAGACACAGCCACCCCAAAGGTTGGGACGGCTCTGTTTACAAGAACCTGGTTTACGGTACAAGTTCAATATCGCAGAAAGTGAAAAATGGATAAAGAAGTTGTGGTACTTACGTACAATGCAGTATCACTCAGCAATGAAATCTATGTCATCAGGCCCGTAGCAGCATAATGAGTGGATTCAGGTACGATGATTCTAACTGAAATAAGTCACACAGAAAAAGAAACATCATAAGATATCACTAATACACGGAATGTAACCTTGGCTACACAGGAACTGAATTACAAAACAGAACAGGGTCTCCAATTTAGAAAACCAACTTATGCTTGCTTAAGGGGAAAGGTGAGTTGGGGTGTTGCATGAAACCAGAGATTGAAATGAGCACAGATAAAGTTCCTTAAGCCAAATATGGAATAGACAAGAGCTACTCCTTGCTCAACGAAATGGACTCAAAACCCCATATTAAACGCCTAAGAGTGTACCTGACTAGGAAGTATCTTAAAACCTATGGACTGCTATGTCTCCGAAAGAGAATCAAGCGTGTGTGCAGGGGCATAAACGCAGCAGTGATAGGATTGGAGAGGTTCGGTGAGGAAATGAAGACCCTTTGAAGTCATATTGCATGGTACCCATTCCACGGGTCTCAACTCTCCAGGTTTAAGGTATTCTTCCTTCAGCTAAAACATGCATGTGGAACCCAGAGTATGATCAACCGTGTGATCGGGAGACGTGTTCCAATATGTGTCAGTTTTCGTCCCCTGGTACTCGGGTGCAACATTCCAGACGCTTTACTAACACTCTCCCGACTTGGAGAGTCAGTGCCTTTAACCTCCTGTTTGGCCCAGTTTGCAATTTCTGCGGAAGATGAACAGGAATAGGGAGAACCAATGACAGACTAGCTGGAGGTGTCTGGACGGGCAAATTTAACTCTCATTTCCCACCAGGAAGAGGAATTAACCAAAGGCTCAGCGTGCCGTGCCGGAACCAGATTAGGGCCTGAAGCCATCCTGCGGTGTTGCGGCCAGCTCACGAGAAAGCGAGTTGAAGAAAGGAGCTCAGGGGCACTGTAATTCACAAACCTGCAGAGTTATAAATGACAGCTATCGTCCAAAAATATACTGAAGTAAGGCTGCCAAGAGGACTTGAAAGCGGGGCACAATTGCAGGAAACCGATTTCAGGAGGTAGACTGGAATTGCATTTAAAGCATAGGAAAAGAGGCAGAACGTCCACAATGATGCACTTGGCCAAAAAGGGCGTATGCGTTTTTTCCTGAATATATTCAGGAAAAAACGCATACGCCCTTTTTGGCCAACCAAGCAAGCTTGCAATGGAAATCTGCACTACAATGAAGTCTCACTTCCCCCCGGTCAAAAGGGCCATCTGAAAAAAGTGTAAAATCCAGAAAGGCAGGACAGGCCATGGAGAACTGGGAGCCTTGTTATGCTGATGGGCGGGATGTAAATTGCCAACAGCCACTCGGGAGAAGTGTATGGTGTTTCCTGAAACATCTAAAAAACAAAGCAACAGAGCCTAGGGCACTTCCACTTATGGTCCTATAGCTTAGGGAAATTAAAATCAAAAAGACACAGCCACCCCAAAGGTTGGGACGGCTCTGTTTACAAGAACCTGGTTTACGGTACAAGTTCAATATCGCAGAAAGTGAAAAATGGATAAAGAAGTTGTGGTACTTACGTGCAATGCAATATCACTCAGCAATGAAATCTATGTCATCAGGCCCATAGCAGCATAATGAGTGGATTCAGGTATGATGATTCTAACTGAAATAAGTCACACAGAAAAAGAAAAATCATAAGATATCACTAATACACGGAATGTAAACTTGGCTACACAGGAACTGAATTACAAAACAGAACAGGGTCTCAAATTTAGAAACCCAACTTATGCTTGCTTAAGGGGAAAGGTGAGTTGGGGTGCTGCATAAAACCAGAGATTGAAATGAGCACAGATAAAGTTCCTTAAGCCAAATATGGAATAGAAAAGAGCTACTCCTTGCTCAACGAAATGGACTCAACACCCCATATTAAACGCCTAAGAGTGTACCTGACTAGGAAGTATCTTAAAACCTATGGATTGCTATGTCTCCGAAAGAGAATCAAGTGTGTGTACAGGGGCATAAACGCAGCAGTGATAGGACTGGAGAGGCTCGGTGAGCAAATGAAGACCCTTTGAAGTCATATTGCATGGTACCCATTCCACGGGTCTCAACTCTCCAGGTTTAAGGTATTCTTCCTTCAGCTAAAACATGCATGTGGAACCCAGAGTATGATCAACCGTGTGATCGGGAGACGTGTTCCAATATGTGTCAGTTTTCGTCCCCTGGTACTCGGGTGCAACATTCCAGATGCTTTACTAACACTCTCCCGACTTGGAGAGTCAGTGCCTTTAACCTCCTGTTTGGCCCATTTCACAATTTCTGCGGAAGATGAACAGGAATAGGGAGAACCAATGACAGACTAGCTGGAGGTGCGTGGACGGGCAAATTTAACTCTCATTTCCCACCAGGAAGAGGAATTAACCAAAGGCTCAGCATGCCGTGCCGGAACCAGATTAGGGCCTGAAGCAATCCTGCGGTGTTGCGGCCAGCTCACGAGAAAGCGAGTTGAAGAAAGGAGCTCAGGGTCACTGTAATTCACAAACGTGCAGAGTTATAAATGACAGCTATCGTCCAAAAATATACTGAAGTAAGGCTGCCAAGAGGACTTGAAAGCGGGGCAGAATTGCAGGAAACCGATTTCAGGAGGTAGACTGGAATTGCATTGAAAGCATAGGAAAAGAGGCAGAACGTCCACAATGATGCACTTGGCCCAAAAGGGCGTATGCGTTTTTTCCTGAATATATTCAGGAAAAAACGCATACGCCCTTTTTGGCCAACCAAGCAAGCTTGCAGAGGAAATCTGCACTACAATGAAGTCTCACTTCCCCCCGGTCAAAAGGGCCATCTGAAAAAAGTGTAAAATCCAGAAAGGCAGGACAGGCCATGGAGAACTGGGAGCCTTGTTATGCTGATGGGCGGGATGTAAATTGCCAACAGCCACTCGGGAGAAGTGTATGGTGCCTCCTGAAACATCTAAAAAACAAAGCAACAGAGCCTAGGGCACTTCCACTTATGGTCCTATAGCTTAGGGAAATTAAAATCAAAAAGACACAGCCACCCCAACGTTTGGCACGGCTGTGTTTACAAGAACCACGTTTACGGTACAAGTTCAATATCGCAGAAAGTGAAAAATGGATAAAGAAGTTGTGGTACTTACGTACAATGCAATATCACTCAGCAAGGAAATCTATGTCATCAGGCCTGTAGCAGCATAATGAGTGGATTCAGGTATGATGATTCTAACTGAAATAAGTCACACAGAAAAAGAAACATCATAAGATATCACTAATACACGGAATGTAACCTTGGCTACACAGGAACTGAATTCCAAAACAGAACAGGGTCTCAAATTTAGAAACCCAACTTATGCTTGCTTAAGGGGAAAGGTGAGTTGGGGTGCTGCATAAAACCAGAGATTGAAATGAGCACAGATAAAGTTCCTTAAGCCAAATATGGAATAGACAAGAGCTACTCCTTGCTCAACGAAATGGACTCAACACCCCATATTAAACGTCTAAGAATGTACCTGACTAGGAAGTAGCTTAAGAACTATGGAGTGCTATGTCTCCAAAAGAGAATCAACCGTGTGTGCAGGGGCATAAACGCAGCAGTGATAGGATTGGAGAGGTTCGGTGAGCAAATGAAGACCCTTTGAAGTCATATTGCATGGTACCCATTCCACGGGTCTCAACTCTCCAGGTTTAAGGTATTCTTCCTTCAGCTAAAACATGCATGTGGAACCCAGAGTATGATCAACCGTGTGATCGGGAGACGTGTTCCAATATGTGTCAGTTTTCGTCCCCTGGTACTCGGGTGCAACATTCCAGACGCTTTACTAACACTCTCCCGACTTGGAGAGTCAGTGCCTTTAACCTCCTGTTTGGCCCAGTTTGCAATTTCTGCGGAAGATGAACAGGAATAGGGAGAACCAATGACAGACCAGCTGGAGGTGTCTGGACGGGCAAATTTAACTCTCATTTCCCACCAGGAAGAGGAATTAACCAAAGGCTCAGCGTGCCGTGCCGGAACCAGATTAGGGCCTGAAGCCATCCTGCGGTGTTGCGGCCAGCTCACGAGAAAGCGAGTTGAAGAAAGGAGCTCAGGGGCACTGTAATTCACAAACCTGCAGAGTTATAAATGACAGCTATCGTCCAAAAATATACTGAAGTAAGGCTGCCAAGAGGACTTGAAAGCGGGGCAGAATTGCAGGAAACCGATTTCAGGAGGTAGACTGGAATTGCATTGAAAGCATAGGAAAAGAGGCAGAACGTCCACAATGATGCACTTGGCCAAAAAGGGCGTATGCGTTTTTTCCTGAATATATTCAGGAAAAAACGCATACGCCCTTTTTGGCCAACCAAGCAAGCTTGCAAAGGAAATCTGCACTACAATGAAGTCTCACTTCCCCCCGGTCAAAAGGGCCATCTGAAAAAAGTGTAAAATCCAGAAAGGCAGGACAGGCCATGGAGAACTGGGAGCCTTGTTATGCTGATGGGCGGGATGTCAATTGCCAACAGCCACTCGGGAGAAGTGTATGGTGTTTCCTGAAACATCTAAAAAACAAAGCAACAGAGCCTAGGGCACTTCCACTTATGGTCCTATAGCTTAGGGAAATTAAAATCAAAAAGACACAGCCACCCCAAAGGTTGGGACGGCTCTGTTTACAAGAACCTGGTTTACGGTACAAGTTCAATATCGCAGAAAGTGAAAAATGGATAAAGAAGTTGTGGTACTTACGTACAATGCAGTATCACTCAGCAATGAAATCTATGTCATCAGGCCCGTAGCAGCATAATGAGTGGATTCAGGTACGATGATTCTAACTGAAATAAGTCACACAGAAAAAGAAACATCATAAGATATCACTAATACACGGAATGTAACCTTGGCTACACAGGAACTGAATTACAAAACAGAACAGGGTCTCCAATTTAGAAAACCAACTTATGCTTGCTTAAGGGGAAAGGTGAGTTGGGGTGTTGCATGAAACCAGAGATTGAAATGAGCACAGATAAAGTTCCTTAAGCCAAATATGGAATAGACAAGAGCTACTCCTTGCTCAACGAAATGGACTCAAAACCCCATATTAAACGCCTAAGAGTGTACCTGACTAGGAAGTATCTTAAAACCTATGGACTGCTATGTCTCCGAAAGAGAATCAAGCGTGTGTGCAGGGGCATAAACGCAGCAGTGATAGGATTGGAGAGGTTCGGTGAGGAAATGAAGACCCTTTGAAGTCATATTGCATGGTACCCATTCCACGGGTCTCAACTCTCCAGGTTTAAGGTATTCTTCCTTCAGCTAAAACATGCATGTGGAACCCAGAGTATGATCAACCGTGTGATCGGGAGACGTGTTCCAATATGTGTCAGTTTTCGTCCCCTGGTACTCGGGTGCAACATTCCAGACGCTTTACTAACACTCTCCCGACTTGGAGAGTCAGTGCCTTTAACCTCCTGTTTGGCCCAGTTTGCAATTTCTGCGGAAGATGAACAGGAATAGGGAGAACCAATGAGAGACTAGATGGAGGTGTCTGGACGGGCAAATTTAACTCTCATTTCCCACCAGGAAGAGGAATTAACCAAAGGCTCAGCGTGCCGTGCCGGAACCAGATTAGGGCCTGAAGCCATCCTGCGGTGTTGCGGCCAGCTCACGAGAAAGCGAGTTGAAGAAAGGAGCTCAGGGGCACTGTAATTCACAAACCTGCAGAGTTATAAATGACAGCTATCGTCCAAAAATATACTGAAGTAAGGCTGCCAAGAGGACTTGAAAGCGGGGCAGAATTGCAGGAAACCGATTTCAGGAGGTAGACTGGAATTGCATTGAAAGCATAGGAAAAGAGGCAGAACGTCCACAATGATGCACTTGGCCAAAAAGGGCGTATGCGTTTTTTCCTGAATATATTCAGGAAAAAACGCATACACCCTTTTCGGCCAACCAAGCAAGCTTGCAATGGAAATCTGCACTACAATGAAGTCTCACTTCCCCCCGGTCAAAAGGGCCATCTGAAAAAAGTGTAAAATCCAGAAAGGCAGGACAGGCCATGGAGAACTGGGAGCCTTGTTATGCTGATGGGCGGGATGTAAATTGCCAACAGCCACTCGGGAGAAGTGTATGGTGTTTCCTGAAACATCTAAAAAACAAAGCAACAGAGCCTAGGGCACTTCCACTTATGGTCCTATAGCTTAGGGAAATTAAAATCAAAAAGACACAGCCACCCCAAAGGTTGGGACGGCTCTGTTTACAAGAACCTGGTTTACGGTACAAGTTCAATATCGCAGAAAGTGAAAAATGGATAAAGAAGTTGTGGTACTTACGTGCAATGCAATATCACTCAGCAATGAAATCTATGTCATCAGGCCCATAGCAGCATAATGAGTGGATTCAGGTATGATGATTCTAACTGAAATAAGTCACACAGAAAAAGAAAAATCATAAGATATCACTAATACACGGAATGTAAACTTGGCTACACAGGAACTGAATTCCAAAACAGAACAGGGTCTCAAATTTAGAAACCCAACTTATGCTTGCTTAAGGGGAAAGGTGAGTTGGGGTGCTGCATAAAACCAGAGATTGAAATGAGCACAGATAAAGTTCCTTAAGCCAAATATGGAATAGAAAAGAGCTACTCCTTGCTCAACGAAATGGACTCAACACCCCATATTAAACGCCTAAGAGTGTACCTGACTAGGAAGTATCTTAAAACCTATGGATTGCTATGTCTCCGAAAGAGAATCAAGTGTGTGTACAGGGGCATAAACGCAGCAGTGATAGGACTGGAGAGGCTCGGTGAGCAAATGAAGACCCTTTGAAGTCATATTGCATGGTACCCATTCCACGGGTCTCAACTCTCCAGGTTTAAGGTATTCTTCCTTCAGCTAAAACATGCATGTGGAACCCAGAGTATGATCAACCGTGTGATCGGGAGACGTGTTCCAATATGTGTCAGTTTTCGTCCCCTGGTACTCGGGTGCAACATTCCAGATGCTTTACTAACACTCTCCCGACTTGGAGAGTCAGTGCCTTTAACCTCCTGTTTGGCCCATTTCACAATTTCTGCGGAAGATGAACAGGAATAGGGAGAACCAATGACAGACTAGCTGGAGGTGCGTGGACGGGCAAATTTAACTCTCATTTCCCACCAGGAAGAGGAATTAACCAAAGGCTCAGCATGCCGTGCCGGAACCAGATTAGGGCCTGAAGCAATCCTGCGGTGTTGCGGCCAGCTCACGAGAAAGCGAGTTGAAGAAAGGAGCTCAGGGTCACTGTAATTCACAAACGTGCAGAGTTATAAATGACAGCTATCGTCCAAAAATATACTGAAGTAAGGCTGCCAAGAGGACTTGAAAGCGGGGCAGAATTGCAGGAAACCGATTTCAGGAGGTAGACTGGAATTGCATTGAAAGCATAGGAAAAGAGGCAGAACGTCCACAATGATGCACTTGGCCCAAAAGGGCGTATGCGTTTTTTCCTGAATATATTCAGGAAAAAACGCATACGCCCTTTTTGGCCAACCAAGCAAGCTTGCAGAGGAAATCTGCACTACAATGAAGTCTCACTTCCCCCCGGTCAAAAGGGCCATCTGAAAAAAGTGTAAAATCCAGAAAGGCAGGACAGGCCATGGAGAACTGGGAGCCTTGTTATGCTGATGGGCGGGATGTAAATTGCCAACAGCCACTCGGGAGAAGTGTATGGTGCCTCCTTAAACATCTAAAAAACAAAGCAACAGAGCCTAGGGCACTTCCACTTATGGTCCTATAGCTTAGGGAAATTAAAATCAAAAAGACACAGCCACCCCAACGTTTGGCACGGCTGTGTTTACAAGAACCACGTTTACGGTACAAGTTCAATATCGCAGAAAGTGAAAAATGGATAAAGAAGTTGTGGTACTTACGTACAATGCAGTATCACTCAGCAATGAAATCTATGTCATCAGGCCCGTAGCAGCATAATGAGTGGATTCAGGTACGATGATTCTAACTGAAATAAGTCACACAGAAAAAGAAACATCATAAGATATCACTAATACACGGAATGTAACCTTGGCTACACAGGAACTGAATTACAAAACAGAACAGGGTCTCCAATTTAGAAAACCAACTTATGCTTGCTTAAGGGGAAAGGTGAGTTGGGGTGTTGCATGAAACCAGAGATTGAAATGAGCACAGATAAAGTTCCTTAAGCCAAATATGGAATAGACAAGAGCTACTCCTTGCTCAACGAAATGGACTCAAAACCCCATATTAAACGCCTAAGAGTGTACCTGACTAGGAAGTATCTTAAAACCTATGGACTGCTATGTCTCCGAAAGAGAATCAAGCGTGTGTGCAGGGGCATAAACGCAGCAGTGATAGGATTGGAGAGGTTCGGTGAGGAAATGAAGACCCTTTGAAGTCATATTGCATGGTACCCATTCCACGGGTCTCAACTCTCCAGGTTTAAGGTATTCTTCCTTCAGCTAAAACATGCATGTGGAACCCAGAGTATGATCAACCGTGTGATCGGGAGACGTGTTCCAATATGTGTCAGTTTTCGTCCCCTGGTACTCGGGTGCAACATTCCAGACGCTTTACTAACACTCTCCCGACTTGGAGAGTCAGTGCCTTTAACCTCCTGTTTGGCCCAGTTTGCAATTTCTGCGGAAGATGAACAGGAATAGGGAGAACCAATGAGAGACTAGATGGAGGTGTCTGGACGGGCAAATTTAACTCTCATTTCCCACCAGGAAGAGGAATTAACCAAAGGCTCAGCGTGCCGTGCCGGAACCAGATTAGGGCCTGAAGCCATCCTGCGGTGTTGCGGCCAGCTCACGAGAAAGCGAGTTGAAGAAAGGAGCTCAGGGGCACTGTAATTCACAAACCTGCAGAGTTATAAATGACAGCTATCGTCCAAAAATATACTGAAGTAAGGCTGCCAAGAGGACTTGAAAGCGGGGCAGAATTGCAGGAAACCGATTTCAGGAGGTAGACTGGAATTGCATTGAAAGCATAGGAAAAGAGGCAGAACGTCCACAATGATGCACTTGGCCAAAAAGGGCGTATGCGTTTTTTCCTGAATATATTCAGGAAAAAACGCATACACCCTTTTCGGCCAACCAAGCAAGCTTGCAATGGAAATCTGCACTACAATGAAGTCTCACTTCCCCCCGGTCAAAAGGGCCATCTGAAAAAAGTGTAAAATCCAGAAAGGCAGGACAGGCCATGGAGAACTGGGAGCCTTGTTATGCTGATGGGCGGGATGTAAATTGCCAACAGCCACTCGGGAGAAGTGTATGGTGTTTCCTGAAACATCTAAAAAACAAAGCAACAGAGCCTAGGGCACTTCCACTTATGGTCCTATAGCTTAGGGAAATTAAAATCAAAAAGACACAGCCACCCCAAAGGTTGGGACGGCTCTGTTTACAAGAACCTGGTTTACGGTACAAGTTCAATATCGCAGAAAGTGAAAAATGGATAAAGAAGTTGTGGTACTTACGTGCAATGCAATATCACTCAGCAATGAAATCTATGTCATCAGGCCCATAGCAGCATAATGAGTGGATTCAGGTATGATGATTCTAACTGAAATAAGTCACACAGAAAAAGAAAAATCATAAGATATCACTAATACACGGAATGTAAACTTGGCTACACAGGAACTGAATTACAAAACAGAACAGGGTCTCAAATTTAGAAACCCAACTTATGCTTGCTTAAGGGGAAAGGTGAGTTGGGGTGCTGCATAAAACCAGAGATTGAAATGAGCACAGATAAAGTTCCTTAAGCCAAATATGGAATAGAAAAGAGCTACTCCTTGCTCAACGAAATGGACTCAACACCCCATATTAAACGCCTAAGAGTGTACCTGACTAGGAAGTATCTTAAAACCTATGGATTGCTATGTCTCCGAAAGAGAATCAAGTGTGTGTACAGGGGCATAAACGCAGCAGTGATAGGACTGGAGAGGCTCGGTGAGCAAATGAAGACCCTTTGAAGTCATATTGCATGGTACCCATTCCACGGGTCTCAACTCTCCAGGTTTAAGGTATTCTTCCTTCAGCTAAAACATGCATGTGGAACCCAGAGTATGATCAACCGTGTGATCGGGAGACGTGTTCCAATATGTGTCAGTTTTCGTCCCCTGGTACTCGGGTGCAACATTCCAGATGCTTTACTAACACTCTCCCGACTTGGAGAGTCAGTGCCTTTAACCTCCTGTTTGGCCCATTTCACAATTTCTGCGGAAGATGAACAGGAATAGGGAGAACCAATGACAGACTAGCTGGAGGTGCGTGGACGGGCAAATTTAACTCTCATTTCCCACCAGGAAGAGGAATTAACCAAAGGCTCAGCATGCCGTGCCGGAACCAGATTAGGGCCTGAAGCAATCCTGCGGTGTTGCGGCCAGCTCACGAGAAAGCGAGTTGAAGAAAGGAGCTCAGGGTCACTGTAATTCACAAACGTGCAGAGTTATAAATGACAGCTATCGTCCAAAAATATACTGAAGTAAGGCTGCCAAGAGGACTTGAAAGCGGGGCAGAATTGCAGGAAACCGATTTCAGGAGGTAGACTGGAATTGCATTGAAAGCATAGGAAAAGAGGCAGAACGTCCACAATGATGCACTTGGCCCAAAAGGGCGTATGCGTTTTTTCCTGAATATATTCAGGAAAAAACGCATACGCCCTTTTTGGCCAACCAAGCAAGCTTGCAGAGGAAATCTGCACTACAATGAAGTCTCACTTCCCCCCGGTCAAAAGGGCCATCTGAAAAAAGTGTAAAATCCAGAAAGGCAGGACAGGCCATGGAGAACTGGGAGCCTTGTTATGCTGATGGGCGGGATGTAAATTGCCAACAGCCACTCGGGAGAAGTGTATGGTGCCTCCTTAAACATCTAAAAAACAAAGCAACAGAGCCTAGGGCACTTCCACTTATGGTCCTATAGCTTAGGGAAATTAAAATCAAAAAGACACAGCCACCCCAACGTTTGGCACGGCTGTGTTTACAAGAACCACGTTTACGGTACAAGTTCAATATCGCAGAAAGTGAAAAATGGATAAAGAAGTTGTGGTACTTACGTACAATGCAGTATCACTCAGCAATGAAATCTATGTCATCAGGCCCGTAGCAGCATAATGAGTGGATTCAGGTACGATGATTCTAACTGAAATAAGTCACACAGAAAAAGAAACATCATAAGATATCACTAATACACGGAATGTAACCTTGGCTACACAGGAACTGAATTACAAAACAGAACAGGGTCTCCAATTTAGAAAACCAACTTATGCTTGCTTAAGGGGAAAGGTGAGTTGGGGTGTTGCATGAAACCAGAGATTGAAATGAGCACAGATAAAGTTCCTTAAGCCAAATATGGAATAGACAAGAGCTACTCCTTGCTCAACGAAATGGACTCAAAACCCCATATTAAACGCCTAAGAGTGTACCTGACTAGGAAGTATCTTAAAACCTATGGACTGCTATGTCTCCGAAAGAGAATCAAGCGTGTGTGCAGGGGCATAAACGCAGCAGTGATAGGATTGGAGAGGTTCGGTGAGGAAATGAAGACCCTTTGAAGTCATATTGCATGGTACCCATTCCACGGGTCTCAACTCTCCAGGTTTAAGGTATTCTTCCTTCAGCTAAAACATGCATGTGGAACCCAGAGTATGATCAACCGTGTGATCGGGAGACGTGTTCCAATATGTGTCAGTTTTCGTCCCCTGGTACTCGGGTGCAACATTCCAGACGCTTTACTAACACTCTCCCGACTTGGAGAGTCAGTGCCTTTAACCTCCTGTTTGGCCCAGTTTGCAATTTCTGCGGAAGATGAACAGGAATAGGGAGAACCAATGAGAGACTAGATGGAGGTGTCTGGACGGGCAAATTTAACTCTCATTTCCCACCAGGAAGAGGAATTAAACAAAGGCTCAGCGTGCCGTGCCGGAACCAGATTAGGGCCTGAAGCCATCCTGCGGTGTTGCGGCCAGCTCACGAGAAAGCGAGTTGAAGAAAGGAGCTCAGGGGCACTGTAATTCACAAACCTGCAGAGTTATAAATGACAGCTATCGTCCAAAAATATACTGAAGTAAGGCTGCCAAGAGGACTTGAAAGCGGGGCAGAATTGCAGGAAACCGATTTCAGGAGGTAGACTGGAATTGCATTGAAAGCATAGGAAAAGAGGCAGAACGTCCACAATGATGCACTTGGCCAAAAAGGGCGTATGCGTTTTTTCCTGAATATATTCAGGAAAAAACGCATACACCCTTTTCGGCCAACCAAGCAAGCTTGCAATGGAAATCTGCACTACAATGAAGTCTCACTTCCCCCCGGTCAAAAGGGCCATCTGAAAAAAGTGTAAAATCCAGAAAGGCAGGACAGGCCATGGAGAACTGGGAGCCTTGTTATGCTGATGGGCGGGATGTCAATTGCCAACAGCCACTCGGGAGAAGTGTATGGTGTTTCCTGAAACATCTAAAAAACAAAGCAACAGAGCCTAGGGCACTTCCACTTATGGTCCTATAGCTTAGGGAAATTAAAATCAAAAAGACACAGCCACCCCAAAGGTTGGGACGGCTCTGTTTACAAGAACCTGGTTTACGGTACAAGTTCAATATCGCAGAAAGTGAAAAATGGATAAAGAAGTTGTGGTACTTACGTGCAATGCAATATCACTCAGCAATGAAATCTATGTCATCAGGCCCATAGCAGCATAATGAGTGGATTCAGGTATGATGATTCTAACTGAAATAAGTCACACAGAAAAAGAAAAATCATAAGATATCACTAATACACGGAATGTAAACTTGGCTACACAGGAACTGAATTACAAAACAGAACAGGGTCTCAAATTTAGAAACCCAACTTATGCTTGCTTAAGGGGAAAGGTGAGTTGGGGTGCTGCATAAAACCAGAGATTGAAATGAGCACAGATAAAGTTCCTTAAGCCAAATATGGAATAGAAAAGAGCTACTCCTTGCTCAACGAAATGGACTCAACACCCCATATTAAACGCCTAAGAGTGTACCTGACTAGGAAGTATCTTAAAACCTATGGATTGCTATGTCTCCGAAAGAGAATCAAGTGTGTGTACAGGGGCATAAACGCAGCAGTGATAGGACTGGAGAGGCTCGGTGAGCAAATGAAGACCCTTTGAAGTCATATTGCATGGTACCCATTCCACGGGTCTCAACTCTCCAGGTTTAAGGTATTCTTCCTTCAGCTAAAACATGCATGTGGAACCCAGAGTATGATCAACCGTGTGATCGGGAGACGTGTTCCAATATGTGTCAGTTTTCGTCCCCTGGTACTCGGGTGCAACATTCCAGATGCTTTACTAACACTCTCCCGACTTGGAGAGTCAGTGCCTTTAACCTCCTGTTTGGCCCATTTCACAATTTCTGCGGAAGATGAACAGGAATAGGGAGAACCAATGACAGACTAGCTGGAGGTGCGTGGACGGGCAAATTTAACTCTCATTTCCCACCAGGAAGAGGAATTAACCAAAGGCTCAGCATGCCGTGCCGGAACCAGATTAGGGCCTGAAGCAATCCTGCGGTGTTGCGGCCAGCTCACGAGAAAGCGAGTTGAAGAAAGGAGCTCAGGGTCACTGTAATTCACAAACGTGCAGAGTTATAAATGACAGCTATCGTCCAAAAATATACTGAAGTAAGGCTGCCAAG
Organism: Lagenorhynchus albirostris; assembly: GCF_949774975.1. Classification (NCBI taxonomy): domain Eukaryota; kingdom Metazoa; phylum Chordata; class Mammalia; order Artiodactyla; family Delphinidae; genus Lagenorhynchus; species Lagenorhynchus albirostris. Next base: position 150,590 of record NW_026783631.1, on the reverse strand, counting down.
AGGACTTGAAAGCGGGGCAGAATTGCAGGAAACCGATTTCAGGAGGTAGACTGGAATTGCATTGAAAGCATAGGAAAAGAGGCAGAACGTCCACAATGATGCACTTGGCCCAAAAGGGCGTATGCGTTTTTTCCTGAATATATTCAGGAAAAAACGCATACGCCCTTTTTGGCCAACCAAGCAAGCTTGCAGAGGAAATCTGCACTACAATGAAGTCTCACTTCCCCCCGGTCAAAAGGGCCATCTGAAAAAAGTGTAAAATCCAGAAAGGCAGGACAGGCCATGGAGAACTGGGAGCCTTGTTATGCTGATGGGCGGGATGTAAATTGCCAACAGCCACTCGGGAGAAGTGTATGGTGTTTCCTGAAACATCTAAAAAACAAAGCAACAGAGCCTAGGGCACTTCCACTTATGGTCCTATAGCTTAGGGAAATTAAAATCAAAAAGACACAGCCACCCCAAAGGTTGGGACGGCTCTGTTTACAAGAACCTGGTTTACGGTACAAGTTCAATATCGCAGAAAGTGAAAAATGGATAAAGAAGTTGTGGTACTTACGTACAATGCAGTATCACTCAGCAAGGAAATCTATGTCATCAGGCCCGTAGCAGCATAATGAGTGGATTCAGGTACGATGATTCTAACTGAAATAAGTCACACAGAAAAAGAAACATCATAAGATATCACTAATACACGGAATGTAACCTTGGCTACACAGGAACTGAATTACAAAACAGAACAGGGTCTCCAATTTAGAAAACCAACTTATGCTTGCTTAAGGGGAAAGGTGAGTTGGGGTGTTGCATGAAACCAGAGATTGAAATGAGCACAGATAAAGTTCCTTAAGCCAAATATGGAATAGACAAGAGCTACTCCTTGCTCAACGAAATGGACTCAAAACCCCATATTAAACGCCTAAGAGTGTACCTGACTAGGAAGTATCTTAAAACCTATGGACTGCTATGTCTCCGAAAGAGAATCAAGCGTGTGTGCAGGGGCATAAACGCAGCAGTGATAGGATTGGAGAGGTTCGGTGAGGAAATGAAGACCCTTTGAAGTCATATTGCATGGTACCCATTCCACGGGTCTCAACTCTCCAGGTTTAAGGTATTCTTCCTTCAGCTAAAACATGCATGTGGAACCCAGAGTATGATCAACCGTGTGATCGGGAGACGTGTTCCAATATGTGTCAGTTTTCGTCCCCTGGTACTCGGGTGCAACATTCCAGACGCTTTACTAACACTCTCCCGACTTGGAGAGTCAGTGCCTTTAACCTCCTGTTTGGCCCAGTTTGCAATTTCTGCGGAAGATGAACAGGAATAGGGAGAACCAATGAGAGACTAGATGGAGGTGTCTGGACGGGCAAATTTAACTCTCATTTCCCACCAGGAAGAGGAATTAACCAAAGGCTCAGCGTGCCGTGCCGGAACCAGATTAGGGCCTGAAGCCATCCTGCGGTGTTGCGGCCAGCTCACGAGAAAGCGAGTTGAAGAAAGGAGCTCAGGGGCACTGTAATTCACAAACCTGCAGAGTTATAAATGACAGCTATCGTCCAAAAATATACTGAAGTAAGGCTGCCAAGAGGACTTGAAAGCGGGGCAGAATTGCAGGAAACCGATTTCAGGAGGTAGACTGGAATTGCATTGAAAGCATAGGAAAAGAGGCAGAACGTCCACAATGATGCACTTGGCCAAAAAGGGCGTATGCGTTTTTTCCTGAATATATTCAGGAAAAAACGCATACACCCTTTTCGGCCAACCAAGCAAGCTTGCAATGGAAATCTGCACTACAATGAAGTCTCACTTCCCCCCGGTCAAAAGGGCCATCTGAAAAAAGTGTAAAATCCAGAAAGGCAGGACAGGCCATGGAGAACTGGGAGCCTTGTTATGCTGATGGGCGGGATGTAAATTGCCAACAGCCACTCGGGAGAAGTGTATGGTGTTTCCTGAAACATCTAAAAAACAAAGCAACAGAGCCTAGGGCACTTCCACTTATGGTCCTATAGCTTAGGGAAATTAAAATCAAAAAGACACAGCCACCCCAAAGGTTGGGACGGCTCTGTTTACAAGAACCTGGTTTACGGTACAAGTTCAATATCGCAGAAAGTGAAAAATGGATAAAGAAGTTGTGGTACTTACGTGCAATGCAATATCACTCAGCAATGAAATCTATGTCATCAGGCCCATAGCAGCATAATGAGTGGATTCAGGTATGATGATTCTAACTGAAATAAGTCACACAGAAAAAGAAAAATCATAAGATATCACTAATACACGGAATGTAAACTTGGCTACACAGGAACTGAATTACAAAACAGAACAGGGTCTCAAATTTAGAAACCCAACTTATGCTTGCTTAAGGGGAAAGGTGAGTTGGGGTGCTGCATAAAACCAGAGATTGAAATGAGCACAGATAAAGTTCCTTAAGCCAAATATGGAATAGAAAAGAGCTACTCCTTGCTCAACGAAATGGACTCAACACCCCATATTAAACGCCTAAGAGTGTACCTGACTAGGAAGTATCTTAAAACCTATGGATTGCTATGTCTCCGAAAGAGAATCAAGTGTGTGTACAGGGGCATAAACGCAGCAGTGATAGGACTGGAGAGGCTCGGTGAGCAAATGAAGACCCTTTGAAGTCATATTGCATGGTACCCATTCCACGGGTCTCAACTCTCCAGGTTTAAGGTATTCTTCCTTCAGCTAAAACATGCATGTGGAACCCAGAGTATGATCAACCGTGTGATCGGGAGACGTGTTCCAATATGTGTCAGTTTTCGTCCCCTGGTACTCGGGTGCAACATTCCAGATGCTTTACTAACACTCTCCCGACTTGGAGAGTCAGTGCCTTTAACCTCCTGTTTGGCCCATTTCACAATTTCTGCGGAAGATGAACAGGAATAGGGAGAACCAATGACAGACTAGCTGGAGGTGCGTGGACGGGCAAATTTAACTCTCATTTCCCACCAGGAAGAGGAATTAACCAAAGGCTCAGCATGCCGTGCCGGAACCAGATTAGGGCCTGAAGCAATCCTGCGGTGTTGCGGCCAGCTCACGAGAAAGCGAGTTGAAGAAAGGAGCTCAGGGTCACTGTAATTCACAAACGTGCAGAGTTATAAATGACAGCTATCGTCCAAAAATATACTGAAGTAAGGCTGCCAAGAGGACTTGAAAGCGGGGCAGAATTGCAGGAAACCGATTTCAGGAGGTAGACTGGAATTGCATTGAAAGCATAGGAAAAGAGGCAGAACGTCCACAATGATGCACTTGGCCCAAAAGGGCGTATGCGTTTTTTCCTGAATATATTCAGGAAAAAACGCATACGCCCTTTTTGGCCAACCAAGCAAGCTTGCAGAGGAAATCTGCACTACAATGAAGTCTCACTTCCCCCCGGTCAAAAGGGCCATCTGAAAAAAGTGTAAAATCCAGAAAGGCAGGACAGGCCATGGAGAACTGGGAGCCTTGTTATGCTGATGGGCGGGATGTAAATTGCCAACAGCCACTCGGGAGAAGTGTATGGTGCCTCCTTAAACATCTAAAAAACAAAGCAACAGAGCCTAGGGCACTTCCACTTATGGTCCTATAGCTTAGGGAAATTAAAATCAAAAAGACACAGCCACCCCAACGTTTGGCACGGCTGTGTTTACAAGAACCACGTTTACGGTACAAGTTCAATATCGCAGAAAGTGAAAAATGGATAAAGAAGTTGTGGTACTTACGTACAATGCAATATCACTCAGCAAGGAAATCTATGTCATCAGGCCTGTAGCAGCATAATGAGTGGATTCAGGTATGATGATTCTAACTGAAATAAGTCACACAGAAAAAGAAACATCATAAGATATCACTAATACACGGAATGTAACCTTGGCTACACAGGAACTGAATTCCAAAACAGAACAGGGTCTCAAATTTAGAAACCCAACTTATGCTTGCTTAAGGGGAAAGGTGAGTTGGGGTGCTGCATAAAACCAGAGATTGAAATGAGCACAGATAAAGTTCCTTAAGCCAAATATGGAATAGACAAGAGCTACTCCTTGCTCAACGAAATGGACTCAACACCCCATATTAAACGTCTAAGAATGTACCTGACTAGGAAGTAGCTTAAGAACTATGGACTGCTATGTCTCCAAAAGAGAATCAACCGTGTGTGCAGGGGCATAAACGCAGCAGTGATAGGATTGGAGAGGTTCGGTGAGCAAATGAAGACCCTTTGAAGTCATATTGCATGGTACCCATTCCACGGGTCTCAACTCTCCAGGTTTAAGGTATTCTTCCTTCAGCTAAAACATGCATGTGGAACCCAGAGTATGATCAACCGTGTGATCGGGAGACGTGTTCCAATATGTGTCAGTTTTCGTCCCCTGGTACTCGGGTGCAACATTCCAGACGCTTTACTAACACTCTCCCGACTTGGAGAGTCAGTGCCTTTAACCTCCTGTTTGGCCCAGTTTGCAATTTCTGCGGAAGATGAACAGGAATAGGGAGAACCAATGACAGACCAGCTGGAGGTGTCTGGACGGGCAAATTTAACTCTCATTTCCCACCAGGAAGAGGAATTAACCAAAGGCTCAGCGTGCCGTGCCGGAACCAGATTAGGGCCTGAAGCCATCCTGCGGTGTTGCGGCCAGCTCACGAGAAAGCGAGTTGAAGAAAGGAGCTCAGGGGCACTGTAATTCACAAACCTGCAGAGTTATAAATGACAGATATCGTCCAAAAATATACTGAAGTAAGGCTGCCAAGAGGACTTGAAAGCGGGGCAGAATTGCAGGAAACCGATTTCAGGAGGTAGACTGGAATTGCATTGAAAGCATAGGAAAAGAGGCAGAACGTCCACAATGATGCACTTGGCCAAAAAGGGCGTATGCGTTTTTTCCTGAATATATTCAGGAAAAAACGCATACGCCCTTTTTGGCCAACCAAGCAAGCTTGCAAAGGAAATCTGCACTACAATGAAGTCTCACTTCCCCCCGGTCAAAAGGGCCATCTGAAAAAAGTGTAAAATCCAGAAAGGCAGGACAGGCCATGGAGAACTGGGAGCCTTGTTATGCTGATGGGCGGGATGTCAATTGCCAACAGCCACTCGGGAGAAGTGTATGGTGTTTCCTGAAACATCTAAAAAACAAAGCAACAGAGCCTAGGGCACTTCCACTTATGGTCCTATAGCTTAGGGAAATTAAAATCAAAAAGACACAGCCACCCCAAAGGTTGGGACGGCTCTGTTTACAAGAACCTGGTTTACGGTACAAGTTCAATATCGCAGAAAGTGAAAAATGGATAAAGAAGTTGTGGTACTTACGTACAATGCAGTATCACTCAGCAATGAAATCTATGTCATCAGGCCCGTAGCAGCATAATGAGTGGATTCAGGTACGATGATTCTAACTGAAATAAGTCACACAGAAAAAGAAACATCATAAGATATCACTAATACACGGAATGTAACCTTGGCTACACAGGAACTGAATTACAAAACAGAACAGGGTCTCCAATTTAGAAAACCAACTTATGCTTGCTTAAGGGGAAAGGTGAGTTGGGGTGTTGCATGAAACCAGAGATTGAAATGAGCACAGATAAAGTTCCTTAAGCCAAATATGGAATAGACAAGAGCTACTCCTTGCTCAACGAAATGGACTCAAAACCCCATATTAAACGCCTAAGAGTGTACCTGACTAGGAAGTATCTTAAAACCTATGGACTGCTATGTCTCCGAAAGAGAATCAAGCGTGTGTGCAGGGGCATAAACGCAGCAGTGATAGGATTGGAGAGGTTCGGTGAGGAAATGAAGACCCTTTGAAGTCATATTGCATGGTACCCATTCCACGGGTCTCAACTCTCCAGGTTTAAGGTATTCTTCCTTCAGCTAAAACATGCATGTGGAACCCAGAGTATGATCAACCGTGTGATCGGGAGACGTGTTCCAATATGTGTCAGTTTTCGTCCCCTGGTACTCGGGTGCAACATTCCAGACGCTTTACTAACACTCTCCCGACTTGGAGAGTCAGTGCCTTTAACCTCCTGTTTGGCCCAGTTTGCAATTTCTGCGGAAGATGAACAGGAATAGGGAGAACCAATGAGAGACTAGCTGGAGGTGCGTGGACGGGCAAATTTAACTCTCATTTCCCACCAGGAAGAGGAATTAACCAAAGGCTCAGCGTGCCGTGCCGGAACCAGATTAGGGCCTGAAGCCATCCTGCGGTGTTGCGGCCAGCTCACGAGAAAGCGAGTTGAAGAAAGGAGCTCAGGGTCACTGTAATTCACAAACGTGCAGAGTTATAAATGACAGCTATCGTCCAAAAATATACTGAAGTAAGGCTGCCAAGAGGACTTGAAAGCGGGGCAGAATTGCAGGAAACCGATTTCAGGAGGTAGACTGGAATTGCATTGAAAGCATAGGAAAAGAGGCAGAACGTCCACAATGATGCACTTGGCCAAAAAGGGCGTATGCGTTTTTTCCTGAATATATTCAGGAAAAAACGCATACACCCTTTTCGGCCAACCAAGCAAGCTTGCAATGGAAATCTGCACTACAATGAAGTCTCACTTCCCCCCGGTCAAAAGGGCCATCTGAAAAAAGTGTAAAATCCAGAAAGGCAGGACAGGCCATGGAGAACTGGGAGCCTTGTTATGCTGATGGGCGGGATGTCAATTGCCAACAGCCACTCGGGAGAAGTGTATGGTGTTTCCTGAAACATCTAAAAAACAAAGCAACAGAGCCTAGGGCACTTCCACTTATGGTCCTATAGCTTAGGGAAATTAAAATCAAAAAGACACAGCCACCCCAAAGGTTGGGACGGCTCTGTTTACAAGAACCTGGTTTACGGTACAAGTTCAATATCGCAGAAAGTGAAAAATGGATAAAGAAGTTGTGGTACTTACGTGCAATGCAATATCACTCAGCAATGAAATCTATGTCATCAGGCCCATAGCAGCATAATGAGTGGATTCAGGTATGATGATTCTAACTGAAATAAGTCACACAGAAAAAGAAAAATCATAAGATATCACTAATACACGGAATGTAAACTTGGCTACACAGGAACTGAATTACAAAACAGAACAGGGTCTCAAATTTAGAAACCCAACTTATGCTTGCTTAAGGGGAAAGGTGAGTTGGGGTGCTGCATAAAACCAGAGATTGAAATGAGCACAGATAAAGTTCCTTAAGCCAAATATGGAATAGAAAAGAGCTACTCCTTGCTCAACGAAATGGACTCAACACCCCATATTAAACGCCTAAGAGTGTACCTGACTAGGAAGTATCTTAAAACCTATGGATTGCTATGTCTCCGAAAGAGAATCAAGTGTGTGTACAGGGGCATAAACGCAGCAGTGATAGGACTGGAGAGGCTCGGTGAGCAAATGAAGACCCTTTGAAGTCATATTGCATGGTACCCATTCCACGGGTCTCAACTCTCCAGGTTTAAGGTATTCTTCCTTCAGCTAAAACATGCATGTGGAACCCAGAGTATGATCAACCGTGTGATCGGGAGACGTGTTCCAATATGTGTCAGTTTTCGTCCCCTGGTACTCGGGTGCAACATTCCAGATGCTTTACTAACACTCTCCCGACTTGGAGAGTCAGTGCCTTTAACCTCCTGTTTGGCCCATTTCACAATTTCTGCGGAAGATGAACAGGAATAGGGAGAACCAATGACAGACTAGCTGGAGGTGCGTGGACGGGCAAATTTAACTCTCATTTCCCACCAGGAAGAGGAATTAACCAAAGGCTCAGCATGCCGTGCCGGAACCAGATTAGGGCCTGAAGCAATCCTGCGGTGTTGCGGCCAGCTCACGAGAAAGCGAGTTGAAGAAAGGAGCTCAGGGTCACTGTAATTCACAAACGTGCAGAGTTATAAATGACAGCTATCGTCCAAAAATATACTGAAGTAAGGCTGCCAAGAGGACTTGAAAGCGGGGCAGAATTGCAGGAAACCGATTTCAGGAGGTAGACTGGAATTGCATTGAAAGCATAGGAAAAGAGGCAGAACGTCCACAATGATGCACTTGGCCCAAAAGGGCGTATGCGTTTTTTCCTGAATATATTCAGGAAAAAACGCATACGCCCTTTTTGGCCAACCAAGCAAGCTTGCAGAGGAAATCTGCACTACAATGAAGTCTCACTTCCCCCCGGTCAAAAGGGCCATCTGAAAAAAGTGTAAAATCCAGAAAGGCAGGACAGGCCATGGAGAACTGGGAGCCTTGTTATGCTGATGGGCGGGATGTAAATTGCCAACAGCCACTCGGGAGAAGTGTATGGTGCCTCCTTAAACATCTAAAAAACAAAGCAACAGAGCCTAGGGCACTTCCACTTATGGTCCTATAGCTTAGGGAAATTAAAATCAAAAAGACACAGCCACCCCAACGTTTGGCACGGCTGTGTTTACAAGAACCACGTTTACGGTACAAGTTCAATATCGCAGAAAGTGAAAAATGGATAAAGAAGTTGTGGTACTTACGTACAATGCAATATCACTCAGCAAGGAAATCTATGTCATCAGGCCTGTAGCAGCATAATGAGTGGATTCAGGTATGATGATTCTAACTGAAATAAGTCACACAGAAAAAGAAACATCATAAGATATCACTAATACACGGAATGTAACCTTGGCTACACAGGAACTGAATTCCAAAACAGAACAGGGTCTCAAATTTAGAAACCCAACTTATGCTTGCTTAAGGGGAAAGGTGAGTTGGGGTGCTGCATAAAACCAGAGATTGAAATGAGCACAGATAAAGTTCCTTAAGCCAAATATGGAATAGACAAGAGCTACTCCTTGCTCAACGAAATGGACTCAACACCCCATATTAAACGTCTAAGAATGTACCTGACTAGGAAGTAGCTTAAGAACTATGGACTGCTATGTCTCCAAAAGAGAATCAACCGTGTGTGCAGGGGCATAAACGCAGCAGTGATAGGATTGGAGAGGTTCGGTGAGCAAATGAAGACCCTTTGAAGTCATATTGCATGGTACCCATTCCACGGGTCTCAACTCTCCAGGTTTAAGGTATTCTTCCTTCAGCTAAAACATGCATGTGGAACCCAGAGTATGATCAACCGTGTGATCGGGAGACGTGTTCCAATATGTGTCAGTTTTCGTCCCCTGGTACTCGGGTGCAACATTCCAGACGCTTTACTAACACTCTCCCGACTTGGAGAGTCAGTGCCTTTAACCTCCTGTTTGGCCCAGTTTGCAATTTCTGCGGAAGATGAACAGGAATAGGGAGAACCAATGACAGACCAGCTGGAGGTGTCTGGACGGGCAAATTTAACTCTCATTTCCCACCAGGAAGAGGAATTAACCAAAGGCTCAGCGTGCCGTGCCGGAACCAGATTAGGGCCTGAAGCCATCCTGCGGTGTTGCGGCCAGCTCACGAGAAAGCGAGTTGAAGAAAGGAGCTCAGGGGCACTGTAATTCACAAACCTGCAGAGTTATAAATGACAGCTATCGTCCAAAAATATACTGAAGTAAGGCTGCCAAGAGGACTTGAAAGCGGGGCAGAATTGCAGGAAACCGATTTCAGGAGGTAGACTGGAATTGCATTTAAAGCATAGGAAAAGAGGCAGAACGTCCACAATGATGCACTTGGCCAAAAAGGGCGTATGCGTTTTTTCCTGAATATATTCAGGAAAAAACGCATACGCCCTTTTTGGCCAACCAAGCAAGCTTGCAAAGGAAATCTGCACTACAATGAAGTCTCACTTCCCCCCGGTCAAAAGGGCCATCTGAAAAAAGTGTAAAATCCAGAAAGGCAGGACAGGCCATGGAGAACTGGGAGCCTTGTTATGCTGATGGGCGGGATGTCAATTGCCAACAGCCACTCGGGAGAAGTGTATGGTGTTTCCTGAAACATCTAAAAAACAAAGCAACAGAGCCTAGGGCACTTCCACTTATGGTCCTATAGCTTAGGGAAATTAAAATCAAAAAGACACAGCCACCCCAAAGGTTGGGACGGCTCTGTTTACAAGAACCTGGTTTACGGTACAAGTTCAATATCGCAGAAAGTGAAAAATGGATAAAGAAGTTGTGGTACTTACGTACAATGCAGTATCACTCAGCAATGAAATCTATGTCATCAGGCCCGTAGCAGCATAATGAGTGGATTCAGGTACGATGATTCTAACTGAAATAAGTCACACAGGAAAAGAAACATCATAAGATATCACTAATACACGGAATGTAACCTTGGCTACACAGGAACTGAATTACAAAACAGAACAGGGTCTCCAATTTAGAAAACCAACTTATGCTTGCTTAAGGGGAAAGGTGAGTTGGGGTGCTGCATAAAACCAGAGATTGAAATGAGCACAGATAAAGTTCCTTAAGCCAAATATGGAATAGACAAGAGCTACTCCTTGCTCAACGAAATGGACTCAACACCCCATATTAAACGCCTAAGAGTGTACCTGACTAGGAAGTATCTTAAAACCTATGGATTGCTATGTCTCTGAAAGAGAATCAAGTGTGTGTACAGGGGCATAAACGCAGCAGTGATAGGATTGGAGAGGTTCGGTGAGCAAATGAAGACCCTTTGAAGTCATATTGCATGGTACCCATTCCACGGGTCTCAACTCTCCAGGTTTAAGGTATTCTTCCTTCAGCTAAAACATGCATGTGGAACCCAGAGTATGATCAACCGTGTGATCGGGAGACGTGTTCCAATATGTGTCAGTTTTCGTCCCCTGGTACTCGGGTGCAACATTCCAGACGCTTTACTAACACTCTCCCGACTTGGAGAGTCAGTGCCTTTAACCTCCTGTTTGGCCCAGTTTGCAATTTCTGCGGAAGATGAACAGGAATAGGGAGAACCAATGACAGACCAGCTGGAGGTGTCTGGACGGGCAAATTTAACTCTCATTTCCCACCAGGAAGAGGAATTAACCAAAGGCTCAGCGTGCCGTGCCGGAACCAGATTAGGGCCTGAAGCCATCCTGCGGTGTTGCGGCCAGCTCACGAGAAAGCGAGTTGAAGAAAGGAGCTCAGGGGCACTGTAATTCACAAACCTGCAGAGTTATAAATGACAGCTATCGTCCAAAAATATACTGAAGTAAGGCTGCCAAGAGGACTTGAAAGCAGGGCAGAATTGCAGGAAACCGATTTCAGGAGGTAGACTGGAATTGCATTGAAAGCATAGGAAAAGAGGCAGAACGTCCACAATGATGCACTTGGCCAAAAAGGGCGTATGCGTTTTTTCCTGAATATATTCAGGAAAAAACGCATACGCCCTTTTTGGCCAACCAAGCAAGCTTGCAAAGGAAATCTGCACTACAATGAAGTCTCACTTCCCCCCGGTCAAAAGGGCCATCTGAAAAAAGTGTAAAATCCAGAAAGGCAGGACAGGCCATGGAGAACTGGGAGCCTTGTTATGCTGATGGGCGGGATGTCAATTGCCAACAGCCACTCGGGAGAAGTGTATGGTGTTTCCTGAAACATCTAAAAAACAAAGCAACAGAGCCTAGGGCACTTCCACTTATGGTCCTATAGCTTAGGGAAATTAAAATCAAAAAGACACAGCCACCCCAAAGGTTGGGACGGCTCTGTTTACAAGAACCTGGTTTACGGTACAAGTTCAATATCGCAGAAAGTGAAAAATGGATAAAGAAGTTGTGGTACTTACGTACAATGCAGTATCACTCAGCAATGAAATCTATGTCATCAGGCCCATAGCAGCATAATGAGTGGATTCAGGTACGATGATTCTAACTGAAATAAGTCACAGAGAAAAAGAAACATCATAAGATATCACTAATACACGGAATGTAACCTTGGCTACACAGGAACTGAATTACAAAAAAGAACATGTTCTCAAATTTAGAAACCCAACTTATTCTTGCTTAAGGGGAAAGGTGAGTTGGGGTGCTGCATAAAACCAGAGATTGAAATGAGCACAGATAAAGTTCCTTAAGCCAAATATGGAATAGACAAGAGCTACTCCTTGCTCAACGAAATGGACTCAACACCCCATATTAAATGCCTAAGAGTGTACCTGACTAGGAAGTATCTTAAAACCTATGGATTGCTATGTCTCTGAAAGAGAATCAAGTGTGTGTACAGGGGCATAAACGCAGCAGTGATAGGATTGGAGAGGTTCGGTGAGCAAATGAAGACCCTTTGAAGTCATATTGCATGGTACCCATTCCACGGGTCTCAACTCTCCAGGTTTAAGGTATTCTTCCTTCAGCTAAAACATGCATGTGGAACCCAGAGTATGATCAACCGTGTGATCGGGAGACGTGTTCCAATATGTGTCAGTTTTCGTCCCCTGGTACTCGGGTGCAACATTCCAGACGCTTTACTAACACTCTCCCGACTTGGAGAGTCAGTGCCTTTAACCTCCTGTTTGGCCCAGTTTGCAATTTCTGCGGAAGATGAACAGGAATAGGGAGAACCAATGACAGACCAGCTGGAGGTGTCTGGACGGGCAAATTTAACTCTCATTTCCCACCAGGAAGAGGAATTAACCAAAGGCTCAGCGTGCCGTGCCGGAACCAGATTAGGGCCTGAAGCCATCCTGCGGTGTTGCGGCCAGCTCACGAGAAAGCGAGTTGAAGAAAGGAGCTCAGGGGCACTGTAATTCACAAACCTGCAGAGTTATAAATGACAGCTATCGTCCAAAAATATACTGAAGTAAGGCTGCCAAGAGGACTTGAAAGCGGGGCAGAATTGCAGGAAACCGATTTCAGGAGGTAGACTGGAATTGCATTGAAAGCATAGGAAAAGAGGCAGAACGTCCACAATGATGCACTTGGCCAAAAAGGGCGTATGCGTTTTTTCCTGAATATATTCAGGAAAAAACGCATACGCCCTTTTTGGCCAACCAAGCAAGCTTGCAAAGGAAATCTGCACTACAATGAAGTCTCACTTCCCCCCGGTCAAAAGGGCCATCTGAAAAAAGTGTAAAATCCAGAAAGGCAGGACAGGCCATGGAGAACTGGGAGCCTTGTTATGCTGATGGGCGGGATGTCAATTGCCAACAGCCACTCGGGAGAAGTGTATGGTGTTTCCTGAAAGATCTAAAAAACAAAGCAACAGAGCCTAGGGCACTTCCACTTATGGTCCTATAGCTTAGGGAAATTAAAATCAAAAACACACAGCCACCCCAAAGGTTGGGACGGCTCTGTTTACAAGAACCTGGTTTACAGTTCAAGTTCAATATCGCAGAAAGTGAAAAATGGATAAAGAAGTTGTGGTACTTACGTACAATGCAGTATCACTCAGCAATGAAATCTATGTCATCAGGCCCATAGCAGCATAATGAGTGGATTCAGGTACGATGATTCTAACTGAAATAAGTCACACAGGAAAAGAAACATCATAAGATATCACTAATACACGGAATGTAACCTTGGCTACACAGGAACTGAATTACAAAACAGAACATGTTCTCAAATTTAGAAACCCAACTTATGCTTGCTTAAGGGGAAAGGTGAGTTGGGGTGCTGCATAAAACCAGAGATTGAAATGAGCACAGATAAAGTTCCTTAAGCCAAATATGGAATAGACAAGAGCTACTCCTTGCTCAACGAAATGGACTCAACACCCCATATTAAATGCCTAAGAGTATACCTGACTAGGAAGTATCTTAAAACCTATGGATTGCTATGTCTCTGAAAGAGAATCAAGTGTGTGTACAGGGGCATAAACGCAGCAGTGATAGGATTGGAGAGGTTCGGTGAGCAAATGAAGACCCTTTGAAGTCATATTGCATGGTACCCATTCCACGGGTCTCAACTCTCCAGGTTTAAGGTATTCTTCCTTCAGCTAAAACATGCATGTGGAACCCAGAGTATGATCAACCATGTGATCGGGAGACGTGTTCCAATATGTGTCAGTTTTCGTCCCCTGGTACTCGGGTGCAACATTCCAGACGCTTTACTAACACTCTCCCGACTTGGAGAGTCAGTGCCTTTAACCTCCTGTTTGGCCCAGTTTGCAATTTCTGCGGAAGATGAACAGGAATAGGGAGAACCAATGACAGACCAGCTGGAGGTGTCTGGACGGGCAAATTTAACTCTCATTTCCCACCAGGAAGAGGAATTAACCAAAGGCTCAGCGTGCCGTGCCGGAACCAGATTAGGGCCTGAAGCCATCCTGCGGTGTTGCGGCCAGCTCACGAGAAAGCGAGTTGAAGAAAGGAGCTCAGGGGCACTGTAATTCACAAACCTGCAGAGTTATAAATGACAGCTATCGTCCAAAAATATACTGAAGTAAGGCTGCCAAGAGGACTTGAAAGCGGGGCAGAATTGCAGGAAACCGATTTCAGGAGGTAGACTGGAATTGCATTGAAAGCATAGGAAAAGAGGCAGAACGTCCACAATGATGCACTTGGCCAAAAAGGGCGTATGCGTTTTTTCCTGAATATATTCAGGAAAAAACGCATACGCCCTTTTTGGCCAACCAAGCAAGCTTGCAAAGGAAATCTGCACTACAATGAAGTCTCACTTCCCCCCGGTCAAAAGGGCCATCTGAAACAAGTGTAAAATCCAGAAAGGCAGGACAGGCCATGGAGAACTGGGAGCCTTGTTATGCTGATGGGCGGGATGTCAATTGCCAACAGCCACTCGGGAGAAGTGTATGGTGTTTCCTGAAACATCTAAAAAACAAAGCAACAGAGCCTAGGGCACTTCCACTTATGGTCCTATAGCTTAGGGAAATTAAAATCAAAAAGACACAGCCACCCCAAAGGTTGGGATGGCTCTGTTTACAAGAACCTGGTTTACGGTACAAGTTCAATATCGCAGAAAGTGAAAAATGGATAAAGAAGTTGTGGTACTTACGTACAATGCAGTATCACTCAGCAATGACATCTATGTCATCAGGCCCGTAGCAGCATAATGAGTGGATTCAGGTACGATGATTCTAACTGAAATAAGTCACACAGGAAAAGAAACATCATAAGATATCACTAATACACGGAATGTAACCTTGGCTACACAGGAACTGAATTACAAAACAGAACAGGGTCTCAAATTTAGAAACCCAACTTATGCTTGCTTAAGGGGAAAGGTGAGTTGGGGTGCTGCATAAAACCAGAGATTGAAATGAGCACAGATAAAGTTCCTTAAGCCAAATAAGGAATAGACAAGAGCTACTCCTTGCTCAACGAAATGGACTCAACACCCCATATTAAACGCCTAAGAGTGTACCTGACTAGGAAGTATCTTAAAACCTATGGATTGCTATGTCTCTGAAAGAGAATCAAGTGTGTGTACAGGGGCATAAACGCAGCAGTGATAGGATTGGAGAGGTTCGGTGAGCAAATGAAGACCCTTTGAAGTCATATTGCATGGTACCCATTCCACGGGTCTCAACTCTCCAGGTTTAAGGTATTCTTCCTTCAGCTAAAACATGCATGTGGAACCCAGAGTATGATCAACCGTGTGATCGGGAGACGTGTTCCCATATGTGTCAGTTTTCGTCCCCTGGTACTCGGGTGCAACATTCCAGACGCTTTACTAACACTCTCCCGACTTGGAGAGTCAGTGCCTTTAACCTCCTGTTTGGCCCAGTTTGCAATTTCTGCGGAAGATGAACAGGAATAGGGAGAACCAATGACAGACCAGCTGGAGGTGTCTGGACGGGCAAATTTAACTCTCATTTCCCACCAGGAAGAGGAATTAACCAAAGGCTCAGCGTGCCGTGCCGGAACCAGATTAGGGCCTGAAGCCATCCTGCGGTGTTGCGGCCAGCTCACGAGAAAGCGAGTTGAAGAAAGGAGCTCAGGGGCACTGTAATTCACAAACCTGCAGAGTTATAAATGACAGCTATCGTCCAAAAATATACTGAAGTAAGCCTGCCAAGAGGACTTGAATGTGGGGCAGAATTGCAGGAAACCGATTTCAGGAGGTAGACTGGAATTGCATTGAAAGCATAGGAAAAGAGGCAGAACGTCCACAATGATGCACTTGGCCAAAAAGGGCGTATGCGTTTTTTCCTGAATATATTCAGGAAAAAATGCATACGCCCTTTTTGGCCAACCAAGCAAGCTTGCAAAGGAAATCTGCACTACAATGAAGTCTCACTTCCCCCCGGTCAAAAGGGCCATCTGAAAAAAGTGTAAAATCCAGAAAGGCAGGACAGGCCATGGAGAACTGGGAGCCTTGTTATGCTGATGGGCGGGATGTCAATTGCCAACAGCCACTCGGGAGAAGTGTATGGTGTTTCCTGAAACATCTAAAAAACAAAGCAACAGAGCCTAGGGCACTTCCACTTATGGTCCTATAGCTTAGGGAAATTAAAATCAAAAAGACACAGCCACCCCAACGGTTGGGACGGCTCTGTTTACAAGAACCTGGTTTACGGTACAAGTTCAATATCGCAGAAAGTGAAAAATGGATAAAGAAGTTGTGGTACTTACGTACAATGCAGTATCACTCAGCAATGAAATCTATGTCATCAGGCCCGTAGCAGCATAATGAGTGGATTCAGGTACGATGATTCTAACTGAAATAAGTCACACAGGAAAAGAAACATCATAAGATATCACTAATACACGGAATGTAACCTTGGCTACACAGGAACTGAATTACAAAACAGAACAGGGTCTCCAATTTAGAAACCCAACTTATGCTTGCTTAAGGGGAAAGGTGAGTTGGGGTGCTGCATAAAACCAGAGATTGAAATGAGCACAGATAAAGTTCCTTAAGCCAAATATGGAATAGACAAGAGCTACTCCTTGCTCAACGAAATGGACTCAACACCCCATATTAAATGCCTAAGAGTGTACCTGACTAGGAAGTATCTTAAAACCTATGGATTGCTATGTCTCTGAAAGAGAATCAAGTGTGTGTACAGGGGCATAAACGCAGCAGTGATAGGATTGGAGAGGTTCGGTGAGCAAATGAAGACCCTTTGAAGTCATATTGCATGGTACCCATTCCACGGGTCTCAACTCTCCAGGTTTAAGGTATTCTTCCTTCAGCTAAAACATGCATGTGGAACCCAGAGTATGATCAACCGTGTGATCGGGAGACGTGTTCCAATATGTGTCAGTTTTCGTCCCCTGGTACTCGGGTGCAACATTCCAGACGCTTTACTAACACTCTCCCGACTTGGAGAGTCAGTGCCTTTAACCTCCTGTTTGGCCCAGTTTGCAATTTCTGTGGAAGATGAACAGGAATAGGGAGAACCAATGACAGACCAGCTGGAGGTGTCTGGACGGGCAAATTTAACTCTCATTTCCCACCAGGAAGAGGAATTAACCAAAGGCTCAGCGTGCCGTGCCGGAACCAGATTAGGGCCTGAAGCCATCCTGCGGTGTTGCGGCCAGCTCACGAGAAAGCGAGTTGAAGAAAGGAGCTCAGGGGCACTGTAATTCACAAACCTGCAGAGTTATAAATGACAGCTATCGTCCAAAAATATACTGAAGTAAGGCTGCCAAGAGGACTTGAAAGCGGGGCAGAATTGCAGGAAACCGATTTCAGGAGGTAGACTGGAATTGCATTTAAAGCATAGGAAAAGAGGCAGAACGTCCACAATGATGCACTTGGCCAAAAAGGGCGTATGCGTTTTTTCCTGAATATATTCAGGAAAAAACGCATACGCCCTTTTTGGCCAACCAAGCAAGCTTGCAAAGGAAATCTGCACTACAATGAAGTCTCACTTCCCCCCGGTCAAAAGGGCCATCTGAAAAAAGTGTAAAATCCAGAAAGGCAGGACAGGCCATGGAGAACTGGGAGCCTTGTTATGCTGATGGGCGGGATGTCAATTGCCAACAGCCACTCGGGAGAAGTGTATGGTGTTTCCTGAAACATCTAAAAAACAAAGCAACAGAGCCTAGGGCACTTCCACTTATGGTCCTGTCGCTTAGGGAAATTAAAATCAAAAAGACACAGCCACCCCAAAGGTTGGGACGGCTCTGTTTACAAGAACCTGGTTTACGGTACAAGTTCAATATCGCAGAAAGTGAAAAATGGATAAAGATGTTGTGGTACTTACGTACAATGCAATATCACACAGCAATGAAATCTATGTCATCAGGCCCGTAGCAGCATAATGAGTGGATTCAGGTATGATGATTCTAACTGAAATAAGTCACACAGAAAAAGAAACATCATAAGATATCACTAATACACGGAATGTAAACTTGGCTACACAGGAACTGACTTACAAAACAGAACAGGGTCTCAAATTTAGAAAACCAACTTATGCTTGCTTAAGGGGAAAGGTGAGTTGGGGTGCTGCATAAAACCAGAGATTGAAATGAGCACAGATAAAGTTCCTTAAGCCAAATATGGAATAGACAAGAGCTACTCCTTGCTCAACGAAATGGACTCAACACCCCATATTAAACGCCTAAGAATGTACCTGACTAGGAAGTATCTTAAAACCTATGGATTGCTATGTCTCCGAAAGAGAATCAAGCGTGTGTGCAGGGGCATAAACGCAGCAGTGATAGGACTGGAGAGGTTCGGTGAGCAAATGAAGACCCTTTGAAGTCATATTGCATGGTACCCATTCCACGGGTCTCAACTCTCCAGGTTTAAGGTATTCTTCCTTCAGCTAAAACATGCATGTGGAACCCAGAGTATGATCAACCGTGTGATCGGGAGACGTGTTCCAATATGTGTCAGTTTTCGTCCCCTGGTACTCGGGTGCAACATTCCAGACGCTTTACTAACACTCTCCCGACTTGGAGAGTCAGTGCCTTTAACCTCCTGTTTGGCCCAGTTTGCAATTTCTGCGGAAGATAAACAGGAATAGGGAGAACCAATGACAGACTAGCTGGAGGTGTCTGGACGGGAAAATTTAACTCTCATTTCCCACCAGGAAGAGGAATTAACCAAAGGCTCAGCGTGCCGTGCCGGAACCAGATTAGGGCCTGAAGCCATCCTGCGGTGTTGCGGCCAGCTCACGAGAAAGCGAGTTGAAGAAAGGAGGTCAGGGGCACTGTAATTCACAAACCTGAAGAGTTATAAATGACAGCTATCGTCCAAAAATATACTGAAGTAAGGCTGCCAAGAGGACTTGAAAGCGGGGCAGAATTGCAGGAAACCGATTTCAGGAGGTAGACTGGAATTGCATTGAAAGCATAGGAAAAGAGGCAGAACGTCCACAATGATGCACTTGGCCAAAAAGGGCGTATGCGTTTTTTCCTGAATATATTCAGGAAAAAACGCATACGCCCTTTTTGGCCAACCAAGCAAGCTTGCAAAGGAAATCTGCACTACAATGAAGTCTCACTTCCCCCCGGTCAAAAGGGCCATCTGAAAAAAGTGTAAAATCCAGAAAGGCAGGACAGGCCATGGAGAACTGGGAGCCTTGTTATGCTGATGGGCGGGATGAAAATTGCCAACAGCCACTCGGGAGAAATGTATGGTGTTTCCTGAAACATCTAAAAAACAAAGCAACAGAACCTAGGGCAATCCAATTATGGTCCTATAGCTTAGGGAAATTAAAATCAAAAAGACACAGCCACCCCAAAATTTGGGACGGCTCTGTTTACAAGAACCTGGTTTACGGTACAAGTTCAATATCGCAGAAAGTGAAAAATGGATAAAGAAGTTGTGGTACCTATGTACAATGCAATATCACACAGCAATGAAATCTATGTCATCAGGCCCGTAGCAGCATAATGAGTGGATTCAGGTACGATGATTCTAACTGAAATAAGTCACACAGAAAAAGAAACATCATAAGATATCACTAATACACGGAATGTAAACTTGGCTACACAGGAACTGAATTACAAAACAGAACAGGGTCTCCAATTTAGAAACCCAACTTATGCTTTCTTAAGGGGAAAGGTGAGTTGGGGTGCTGCATAAAACCAGAGATTGAAATGAGCACAGATAAAGTTCCTTAAGCCAAATATGGAATAGACAAGAGCTACTCCTTGCTCAACGAAATGGACTCAACACCCCATATTAAATGCCTAAGAGTGTACCTGACTAGGAAGTATCTTAAAACCTATGGATTGCTATGTCTCTGAAAGAGAATCAAGTGTGTGTACAGGGGCATAAACGCAGCAGTGATAGGATTGGAGAAGTTCGGTGAGCAAATGAAGACCCTTTGAAGTCATATTGCATGGTACCCATTCCACGGGTCTCAACTCTCCAGGTTTAAGGTATTCTTCCTTCAGCTAAAACATGCATGTGGAACCCAGAATATGATCAACCGTGTGATCGGGAGACGTGTTCCAATATGTGTCAGTTTTCGTCCCCTGGTACTCGGGTGCAACATTCCAGACGCTTTACTAACACTCTCCCGACTTGGAGAGTCAGTGCCTTTAACCTCCTGTTTGGCCCAGTTTGCAATTTCTGCGGAAGATGAACAGGAATAGGGAGAACCAATGACAGACTAGCTGGAGGTGTCTGGACGGGCAAATTTAACTCTCATTTCCCACCAGGAAGAGGAATTAACCAAAGGCTCAGCGTGCCGTGCCAGAACCAGATTAGGGCCTGAAGCCATCCTGCGGTGTTGCGGCCAGCTCACGAGAAAGCGAGTTGAAGAAAGGAGCTCAGGGGCACTGTAATTCACAAACCTGCAGAGTTATAAATGACAGCTATCGTCCAAAAATATACTGAAGTAAGGCTGCCAAGAGGACTTGAAAGCGGGGCAGAATTGCAGGAAACCGATTTCAGGAGGTAGACTGGAATTGCATTTAAAGCATAGGAAAAGAGGCAGAACGTCCACAATGATGCACTTGGTCCAAAAGGGCGTATGTGTTTTTTCCTGAATATATTCAGGAAAAAACGCATACGCCCTTTTTGGCCAACCAAGCAAGCTTGCAAAGGAAATCTGCACTACAATGAAGTCTCACTTCCCCCCGGTCAAAAGGGCCATCTGAAAAAAGTGTAAAATCCAGAAAGGCAGGACAGGCCATGGAGAACTGGGAGCCTTGTTATGCTGATGGGCGGGATGTCAATTGCCAACAGCCACTCGGGAGAAGTGTATGGTGTTTCCTGAAACATCTAAAAAACAAAGCAACAGAGCCTAGGGCACTTCCACTTATGGTCCTGTCGCTTAGGGAAATTAAAATCAAAAAGACACAGCCACCCCAAAGGTTGGGACGGCTCTGTTTACAAGAACCTGGTTTACGGTACAAGTTCAATATCGCAGAAAGTGAAAAATGGATAAAGAAGTTGTGGTACTTACGTACAATGCAGTATCACTCAGCAATGAAATCTATGTCCTCAGGCCCGTAGCAGCATAATGAGTGGATTCAGGTACGATGATTCTAACTGAAATAAGTCACACAGGAAAAGAAACATCATAAGATATCACTAATACACGGAATGTAACCTTGGCTACACAGGAACTGAATTACAAAACAGAACAGGGTCTCCAATTTAGAAAACCAACTTATGCTTGCTTAAGGGGAAAGGTGAGTTGGGGTGCTGCATAAAACCAGAGATTGAAATGAGCACAGATAAAGTTCCTTAAGCCAAATATGGAATAGACAAGAGCTACTCCTTGCTCAACGAAATGGACTCAACACCCCATATTAAACGCCTAAGAATGTACCTGACTAGGAAGTATCTTAAAACCTATGGATTGCTATGTCTCCGAAAGAGAATCAAGCGTGTGTGCAGGGGCATAAACGCAGCAGTGATAGGACTGGAGAGGTTCGGTGAGCAAATGAAGACCCTTTGAAGTCATATTGCATGGTACCCATTCCACGGGTCTCAACTCTCCAGGTTTAAGGTATTCTTCCTTCAGCTAAAACATGCATGTGGAACCCAGAGTATGATCAACCGTGTGATCGGGAGACGTGTTCCAATATGTGTCCGTTTTCGTCCGCTGGTACTCGGGTGCAACATTCCAGACGCTTTACTAACACTCTCCCGACTTGGAGAGTCAGTGCCTTTAACCTCCTGTTTGGCCCAGTTTGCAATTTCTGCGGAAGATGAACAGGAATAGGGAGAACCAATGACAGACCAGCTGGAGGTGTCTGGACGGGCAAATTTAACTCTCATTTCCCACCAGGAAGAGGAATTAACCAAAGGCTCAGCGTGCCGTGCCGGAACCAGATTAGGGCCTGAAGCCATCCTGCGGTGTTGCGGCCAGCTCACGAGAAAGCGAGTTGAAGAAAGGAGCTCAGGGGCACTGTAATTCACAAACCTGCAGAGTTATAAATGACAGCTATCGTCCAAAAATATACTGAAGTAAGGCTGCCAAGAGGACTTGAAAGCGGGGCAGAATTGCAGGAAACCGATTTCAGGAGGTAGACTGGAATTGCATTGAAAGCATAGGAAAAGAGGCAGAACGTCCACAATGATGCACTTGGCCAAAAAGGGCGTATGCGTTTTTTCCTGAATATATTCAGGAAAAAACGCATACGCCCTTTTTGGCCAACCAAGCAAGCTTGCAAAGGAAATCTGCACTACAATGAAGTCTCACTTCCCCCCGGTCAAAAGGGCCATCTGAAAAAAGTGTAAAATCCAGAAAGGCAGGACAGGCCATGGAGAACTGGGAGCCTTGTTATGCTGATGGGCGGGATGTCAATTGCCAACAGCCACTCGGGAGAAGTGTATGGTGTTTCCTGAAACATCTAAAAAACAAAGCAACAGAGCCTAGGGCACTTCCACTTATGGTCCTATAGCTTAGGGAAATTAAAATCAAAAAGACACAGCCACCCCAAAGGTTGGGACGGCTCTGTTTACAAGAACCTGGTTTACGGTACAAGTTCAATATCGCAGAAAGTGAAAAATGGATAAAGATGTTGTGGTACTTACGTACAATGCAGTATCACTCAGCAATGACATCTATGTCATCAGGCCCGTAGCAGCATAATGAGTGGATTCAGGTACGATGATTCTAACTGAAATAAGTCACACAGGAAAAGAAACATCATAAGATATCACTAATACACGGAATGTAACCTTGGCTACACAGGAACTGAATTACAAAACAGAACAGGGTCTCCAATTTAGAAAACCAACTTATGCTTGCTTAAGGGGAAAGGTGAGTTGGGGTGCTGCATAAAACCAGAGATTGAAATGAGCACAGATAAAGTTCCTTAAGCCAAATATGGAATAGACAAGAGCTACTCCTTGCTCAACGAAATGGACTCAACACCCCATATTAAACGCCTAAGAGTGTACCTGACTAGGAAGTATCTTAAAACCTATGGATTGCTATGTCTCTGAAAGAGAATCAAGTGTGTGTACAGGGGCATAAACGCAGCAGTGATAGGATTGGAGAGGTTCGGTGAGCAAATGAAGACCCTTTGAAGTCATATTGCATGGTACCCATTCCACGGGTCTCAACTCTCCAGGTTTAAGGTATTCTTCCTTCAGCTAAAACATGCATGTGGAACCCAGAGTATGATCAACCGTGTGATCGGGAGACGTGTTCCAATATGTGTCAGTTTTCGTCCCCTGGTACTCGGGTGCAACATTCCAGACGCTTTACTAACACTCTCCCGACTTGGAGAGTCAGTGCCTTTAACCTCCTGTTTGGCCCAGTTTGCAATTTCTGCGGAAGATGAACAGGAATAGGGAGAACCAATGACAGACCAGCTGGAGGTGTCTGGACGGGCAAATTTAACTCTCATTTCCCACCAGGAAGAGGAATTAACCAAAGGCTCAGCGTGCCGTGCCGGAACCAGATTAGGGCCTGAAGCCATCCTGCGGTGTTGCGGCCAGCTCACGAGAAAGCGAGTTGAAGAAAGGAGCTCAGGGGCACTGTAATTCACAAACCTGCAGAGTTATAAATGACAGCTATCGTCCAAAAATATACTGAAGTAAGGCTGCCAAGAGGACTTGAAAGCGGGGCAGAATTGCAGGAAACCGATTTCAGGAGGTAGACTGGAATTGCATTGAAAGCATAGGAAAAGAGGCAGAACGTCCACAATGATGCACTTGGCCAAAAAGGGCGTATGCGTTTTTTCCTGAATATATTCAGGAAAAAACACATACGCCCTTTTTGGCCAACCAAGCAAGCTTGCAAAGGAAATCTGCACTACAATGAAGTCTCACTTCCCCCCGGTCAAAAGGGCCATCTGAAAAAAGTGTAAAATCCAGAAAGGCAGGACAGGCCATGGAGAACTGGGAGCCTTGTTATGCTGATGGGCGGGATGTCAATTGCCAACAGCCACTCGGGAGAAGTGTATGGTGTTTCCTGAAACATCTAAAAAACAAAGCAACAGAGCCTAGGGCACTTCCACTTATGGTCCTATAGCTTAGGGAAATTAAAATCAAAAAGACACAGCCACCCCAAAGGTTGGGACGGCTCTGTTTACAAGAACCTGGTTTACGGTACAAGTTCAATATCGCAGAAAGTGAAAAATGGATAAAGAAGTTGTGGTACTTACGTACAATGCAGTATCACTCAGCAATGAAATCTATGTCCTCAGGCCCGTAGCAGCATAATGAGTGGATTCAGGTACGATGATTCTAACTGAAATAAGTCACACAGGAAAAGAAACATCATAAGATATCACTAATACACGGAATGTAACCTTGGCTACACAGGAACTGAATTACAAAACAGAACAGGGTCTCAAATTTAGAAACCCAACTTATGCTTGCTTAAGGGGAAAGGTGAGTTGGGGTGCTGCATAAAACCAGAGATTGAAATGAGCACAGATAAAGTTCCTTAAGCCAAATATGGAATAGACAAGAGCTACTCCTTGCTCAACGAAATGGACTCAACACCCCATATTAAACGCCTAAGAGTGTACCTGACTAGGAAGTATCTTAAAACCTATGGATTGCTATGTCTCTGAAAGAGAATCAAGTGTGTGTACAGGGGCATAAACGCAGCAGTGATAGGATTGGAGAGGTTCGGTGAGCAAATGAAGACCCTTTGAAGTCATATTGCATGGTACCCATTCCACGGGTCTCAACTCTCCAGGTTTAAGGTATTCTTCCTTCAGCTAAAACATGCATGTGGAACCCAGAGTATGATCAACCGTGTGATCGGGAGACGTGTTCCAATATGTGTCAGTTTTCGTCCCCTGGTACTCGGGTGCAACATTCCATACGCTTTACTAACACTCTCCCGACTTGGAGAGTCAGTGCCTTTAACCTCCTGTTTGGCCCAGTTTGCAATTTCTGCGGAAGATGAACAGGAATAGGGAGAACCAATGAGAGACCAGCTGGAGGTGTCTGGACGGGCAAATTTAACTCTCATTTCCCACCAGGAAGAGGAATTAACCAAAGGCTCAGCGTGCCGTGCCGGAACCAGATTAGGGCCTGAAGCCATCCTGCGGTGTTGCGGCCAGCTCACGAGAAAGCGAGTTGAAGAAAGGAGCTCAGGGGCACTGTAATTCACAAACCTGCAGAGTTATAAATGACAGCTATCGTCCAAAAATATACTGAAGTAAGGCTGCCAAGAGGACTTGAAAGCGGGGCACAATTGCAGGAAACCGATTTCAGGAGGTAGACTGGAATTGCATTGAAAGCATAGGAAAAGAGGCAGAACGTCCACAATGATGCACTTGGCCAAAAAGGGCGTATGCGTTTTTTCCTGAATATATTCAGGAAAAAACGCATACGCCCTTTTTGGCCAACCAAGCAAGCTTGCAAAGGAAATCTGCACTACAATGAAGTCTCACTTCCCCCCGGTCAAAAGGGCCATCTGAAAAAAGTGTAAAATCCAGAAAGGCAGGACAGGCCATGGAGAACTGGGAGCCTTGTTATGCTGATGGGCGGGATGTCAATTGCCAACAGCCACTCGGGAGAAGTGTATGGTGCCTCCTTAAACATCTAAAAAACAAAGCAACAGAGCCTAGGGCACTTCCACTTATGGTCCTATAGCTTAGGGAAATTAAAATCAAAAAGACACAGCCACCCCAACGGTTGGGACGGCTCTGTTTACAAGAACCTGGTTTACGGTACAAGTTCAATATCGCAGAAAGTGAAAAATGGATAAAGAAGTTGTGGTACTTACGTACAATGCAGTATCACTCAGCAATGAAATCTATGTCATCAGGCCCGTAGCAGCATAATGAGTGGATTCAGGTACGATGATTCTAACTGAAATAAGTCACACAGGAAAAGAAACATCATAAGATATCACTAATACACGGAATGTAACCTTGGCTACACAGGAACTGAATTACAAAACAGAACAGGGTCTCCAATTTAGAAAACCAACTTATGCTTGCTTAAGGGGAAAGGTGAGTTGGGGTGCTGCATAAAACCAGAGATTGAAATGAGCACAGATAAAGTTCCTTAAGCCAAATATGGAATAGACAAGAGCTACTCCTTGCTCAACGAAATGGACTCAACACCCCATATTAAACGCCTAAGAGTGTACCTGACTAGGAAGTATCTTAAAACCTATGGATTGCTATGTCTCTGAAAGAGAATCAAGTGTGTGTACAGGGGCATAAACGCAGCAGTGATAGGATTGGAGAGGTTCGGTGAGCAAATGAAGACCCTTTGAAGTCATATTGCATGGTACCCATTCCACGGGTCTCAACTCTCCAGGTTTAAGGTATTCTTCCTTCAGCTAAAACATGCATGTGGAACCCAGAGTATGATCAACCGTGTGATCGGGAGACGTGTTCCAATATGTGTCAGTTTTCGTCCCCTGGTACTCGGGTGCAACATTCCAGACGCTTTACTAACACTCTCCCGACTTGGAGAGTCAGTGCCTTTAACCTCCTGTTTGGCCCAGTTTGCAATTTCTGCGGAAGATGAACAGGAATAGGGAGAACCAATGACAGACCAGCTGGAGGTGTCTGGACGGGCACATTTAACTCTCATTTCCCACCAGGAAGAGGAATTAACCAAAGGCTCAGCGTGCCGTGCCGGAACCAGATTAGGGCCTGAAGCCATCCTGCGGTGTTGCGGCCAGCTCACGAGAAAGCGAGTTGAAGAAAAGAGCTCAGGGGCACTGTAATTCACAAACCTGCAGAGTTATAAATGACAGCTATCGTCCAAAAATATACTGAAGTAAGGCTGCCAAGAGGACTTGAAAGCGGGGCAGAATTGCAGGAAACCGATTTCAGGAGGTAGACTGGAATTGCATTGAAAGCATAGGAAAAGAGGCAGAACGTCCACAATGATGCACTTGGCCAAAAAGGGCGTATGCGTTTTTTCCTGAATATATTCAGGAAAAAACGCATACGCCCTTTTTGGCCAACCAAGCAAGCTTGCAAAGGAAATCTGCACTACAATGAAGTCTCACTTCCCCCCGGTCAAAAGGGCCATCTGAAAAAAGTGTAAAATCCAGAAAGGCAGGACAGGCCATGGAGAACTGGGAGCCTTGTTATGCTGATGGGCGGGATGTCAATTGCCAACAGCCACTCGGGAGAAGTGTATGGTGTTTCCTGAAACATCTAAAAAACAAAGCAACAGAGCCTAGGGCACTTCCACTTATGGTCCTATAGCTTAGGGAAATTAAAATCAAAAAGACACAGCCACCCCAAAGGTTGGGACGGCTCTGTTTACAAGAACCTGGTTTACGGTACAAGTTCAATATCGCAGAAAGTGAAAAATGGATAAAGAAGTTGTGGTACTTACGTACAATGCAGTATCACTCAGCAATGAAATCTATGTCATCAGGCCCGTAGCAGCATAATGAGTGGATTCAGGTACGATGATTCTAACTGAAATAAGTCACACAGGAAAAGAAACATCATAAGATATCACTAATACACGGAATGTAACCTTGGCTACACAGGAACTGAATTACAAAACAGAACAGGGTCTCCAATTTAGAAAACCAACTTATGCTTGCTTAAGGGGAAAGGTGAGTTGGGGTGCTGCATAAAACCAGAGATTGAAATGAGCACAGATAAAGTTCCTTAAGCCAAATATGGAATAGACAAGAGCTACTCCTTGCTCAACGAAATGGACTCAACACCCCATATTAAACGCCTAAGAGTGTACCTGACTAGGAAGTATCTTAAAACCTATGGATTGCTATGTCTCTGAAAGAGAATCAAGTGTGTGTACGGGGGCATAAACGCAGCAGTGATAGGATTGGAGAGGTTCGGTGAGCAAATGAAGACCCTTTGAAGTCATATTGCATGGTACCCATTCCACGGGTCTCAACTCTCCAGGTTTAAGGTATTCTTCCTTCAGCTAAAACATGCATGTGGAACCCAGAGTATGATCAACCGTGTGATCGGGAGACGTGTTCCAATATGTGTCAGTTTTCGTCCCCTGGTACTCGGGTGCAACATTCCAGACGCTTTACTAACACTCTCCCGACTTGGAGAGTCAGTGCCTTTAACCTCCTGTTTGGCCCAGTTTGCAATTTCTGCGGAAGATGAACAGGAATAGGGAGAACCAATGACAGACCAGCTGGAGGTGTCTGGACGGGCAAATTTAACTCTCATTTCCCACCAGGAAGAGGAATTAACCAAAGGCTCAGCGTGCCGTGCCGGAACCAGATTAGGGCCTGAAGCCATCCTGAGGTGTTGCGGCCAGCTGACGAGAAAGTGACTTGAAGAAAGGAGCTCAGGGGCACTGTAATTCACAAACCTGCAGAGTTATAAATGACAGCTATCGTCCAAAAATATACTGAAGTAAGGCTGCCAAGAGGACTTGAAAGCGGGGCAGAATTGCAGGAAACCGATTTCAGGAGGTAGACTGGAATTGCATTGAAAGCATAGGAAAAGAGGCAGAACGTCCACAATGATGCACTTGGCCAAAAAGGGTGTATGCGTTTTTTCCTGAATATATTCAGGAAAAAACGCATACGCCCTTTTTGGCCAACCAAGCAAGCTTGCAAAGGAAATCTGCACTACAATGAAGTCTCACTTCCCCCCGGTCAAAAGGGCCATCTGAAAAAAGTGTAAAATCCAGAAAGGCAGGACAGGCCATGGAGAACTGGGAGCCTTGTTATGCTGATGGGCGGGATGTAAATTGCCAACAGCCACTCGGGAGAAGTGTATGGTGTTTCCTGAAACATCTAAAAAACAAAGCAACAGAGCCTAGGGCACTTCCACTTATGGTCCTATAGCTTAGGGAAATTAAAAACAAAAAGACACAGCCACCCCAAAGGTGGGGACGGCTCTGTTTACAAGAACCTGGTTTACGGTACAAGTTCAATATCGCAGAAAGTGAAAAATGGATAAAGAAGTTGTGGTACTTACGTACAATGCAGTATCACTCAGCAATGAAATCTATGTCCTCAGGCCCGTAGCAGCATAATGAGTGGATTCAGGTACGATGATTCTAACTGAAATAAGTCACACAGGAAAAGAAACATCATAAGATATCACTAATACACGGAATGTAACCTTGGCTACACAGGAACTGAATTACAAAACAGAACAGGGTCTCCAATTTAGAAAACCAACTTATGCTTGCTTAAGGGGAAAGGTGAGTTGGGGTGCTGCATAAAACCAGAGATTGAAATGAGCACAGATAAAGTTCCTTAAGCCAAATATGGAATAGACAAGAGCTACTCCTTGCTCAACGAAATGGACTCAACACCCCATATTAAACGCCTAAGAGTGTACCTGACTAAGAAGTATTTTAAAACCTATGGATTGCTATGTCTCTGAAAGAGAATCAAGTGTGTGTACAGGGGCATAAACGCAGCAGTGATAGGATTGGAGAGGTTCGGTGAGCAAATGAAGACCCTTTGAAGTCATATTGCATGGTACCCATTCCACGGGTCTCAACTCTCCAGGTTTAAGGTATTCTTCCTGCAGCTAAAACATGCATGTGGAACCCAGAGTATGATCAACCGTGTGATCGGGAGACGTGTTCCAATATGTCTCAGTTTTCGTCCCCTGGTACTCGGGTGCAACATTCCAGACGCTTTACTAACACTCTCCCGACTTGGAGAGTCAGTGCCTTTAACCTCCTGTTTGGCCCAGTTTGCAATTTCTGCGGAAGATGAACAGGAATAGGGAGAACCAATGACAGACCAGCTGGAGGTGTCTGGACGGGCAAATTTAACTCTCATTTCCCACCAGGAAGAGGAATTAACCAAAGGCTCAGCGTGCCGTGCCGGAACCAGATTAGGGCCTGAAGCCATCCTGCAGTGTTGCGGCCAGCTCACGAGAAAGCGAGTTGAAGAAAGGAGCTCAGGGGCACTGTAATTCACAAACCTGCAGAGTTATAAATGACAGCTATCGTCCAAAAATATACTGAAGTAAGGCTGCCAAGAGGACTTGAAAGCGGGGCAGAATTGCAGGAAACCGATTTCAGGAGGTAGACTGGAATTGCATTGAAAGCATAGGAAAAGAGGCAGAACGTCCACAATGATGCACTTGGCCAAAAAGGGCGTATGCGTTTTATCCTGAATATATTCAGGAAAAAACGCATACGCCCTTTTTGGCCAACCAAGCAAGCTTGCAAAGGAAATCTGCACTACAATGAAGTCTCACTTCACCCCGGTCAAAAGGGCCATCTGAAAAAAGTGTAAAATCCAGAAAGGCAGGACAGGCCATGGAGAACTGGGAGCCTTGTTATGCTCAAGGCCGGGATGTCAATTGCCAACAGCCACTCGGGAGAAGTGTATGGTGTTTCCTGAAACATCTAAAAAACAAAGCAACAGAGCCTAGGGCACTTCCACTTATGGTCCTATAGCTTAGGGAAATTAAAATCAAAAAGACACAGCCACCCCAAAGGTGGGGACGGCTCTGTTTACAAGAACCTGGTTTACGGTACAAGTTCAATATCGCAGAAAGTGAAAAATGGATAAAGAAGTTGTGGTACTTACGTACAATGCAGTATCACTCAGCAATGAAATCTATGTCATCAGGCCCGTAGCAGCATAATGAGTGGATTCAGGTACGATGATTCTAACTGAAATATGTCACACAGAAAAAGACACATCATAAGATATCACTAATACACGGAATGTAACCTTGGCTACACAGGAACTGAATTACAAAACAGAACAGGGTCTCCAATTTAGAAAACCAACTTATGCTTGCTTAAGGGGAAAGGTGAGTTGGGGTGCTGCATAAAACCAGAGATTGAAATGAGCACAGATAAAGTTCCTTAAGCCAAATATGGAATAGACAAGAGCTACTCCTTGCTCAACGAAATGGACTCAACACCCCATATTAAATGCCTAAGAGTGTACCTGACTAGGAAGTATCTTAAAACCTATGGATTGCTATGTCTCTGAAAGAGAATCAAGTGTGTGTACAGGGGCATAAACGCAGCAGTGATAGGATTGGAGAGGTTCGGTGAGCAAATGAAGACCCTTTGAAGTCATATTGCATGGTACCCATTCCACGGGTCTCAACTCTCCAGGTTTAAGGTATTCTTCCTTCAGCTAAAACATGCATGTGGAACCCAGAGTATGATCAACCGTGTGATCGGGAGACGTGTTCCAATATGTGTCAGTTTTCGTCCCCTGGTACTCGGGTGCAACATTCCAGACGCTTTACTAACACTCTCCCGACTTGGAGAGTCAGTGCCTTTAACCTCCTGTTTGGCCCAGTTTGCAATTTCTGCGGAAGATGAACAGGAATAGGGAGAACCAATGACAGACCAGCTGGAGGTGTCTGGACGGGCACATTTAACTCTCATTTCCCACCAGGAAGAGGAATTAACCAAAGGCTCAGCGTGCCGTGCCGGAACCAGATTAGGGCCTGAAGCCATCCTGCGGTGTTGCGGCCAGCTCACGAGAAAGCGAGTTGAAGAAAGGAGCTCAGGGGCACTGTAATTCACAAACCTGCAGAGTTATAAATGACAGCTATCGTCCAAAAATATACTGAAGTAAGGCTGCCAAGAGGACTTGAAAGCGGGGCAGAATTGCAGGAAACCGATTTCAGGAGGTAGACTGGAATTGCATTGAAAGCATAGGAAAAGAGGCAGAACGTCCACAATGATGCACTTGGCCAAAAAGGGCGTATGCGTTTTTTCCTGAATATATTCAGGAAAAAACGCATACGCCCTTTTTGGCCAAACAAGCAAGCTTGCAAAGGAAATCTGCACTACAATGAAGTCTCAATTACCCTCGGTCAAAAGGCCCATCTGAAAAAAGTGTAAAATCCAGAAAGGCAGGACAGGCCATGGAGAACTGGGAGCCTTGTTATGCTGATGGGCGGGATGTAAATTGCCAACAGCCACTCGGGAGAAGTGTATGGTGTTTCCTGAAACATCTAAAAAACAAAGCAACAGAGCCTAGGGCACTTCCACTTATGGTCCTATAGCTTAGGGAAATTAAAATCAAAAAGACACAGCCACCCCAAAGGTTGGGACGGCTCTGTTTACAAGAAATTGGTTTACGGTACAAGTTCAATATCGCAGAAAGTGAAAAATGGATAAAGAAGTTGTGGTACTTACGTACAATGCAGTATCACTCAGCAATGAAATCTATGTCATCAGGCCCGTAGCAGCATAATGAGTGGATTCAGGTACGATGATTCTAACTGAAATGTGTCACACAGAAAAAGAAACATCATAAGATATCACTAATACACGGAATGTAACCTTGGCTACACAGGAACTGAATTACAAAACAGAACAGGGTCTCAAATTTAGAAAACCAACTTATGCTTGCTTAAGGGGAAAGGTGAGTTGGGGTGCTGCATAAAACCAGAGATTGAAATGAGCACAGATAAAGTTCCTTAAGCCAAATATGGAATAGACAAGAGCTACTCCTTGCTCAACGAAATGGACTCAACACCCCATATTAAACGCCTAAGAGTGTACCTGACTAGGAAGTATCTTAAAACCTATGGATTGCTATGTCTCCGAAAGAGAATCAAGTGTGTGTACAGGGGCATAAACGCAGCAGTGATAGGATTGGAGAGGTTCGGTGAGCAAATGAAGACCCTTTGAAGTCATATTGCATGGTACCCATTCCACGGGTCTCAACTCTCCAGGTTTAAGGTATTCTTCCTTCAGCTAAAACATGCATGTGGAACCCAGAGTATGATCAACCGTGTGATCGGGAGACGTGTTCCAATATGTGTCAGTTTTCGTCCCCTGGTACTCGGGTGCAACATTCCAGACGCTTTACTAACACTCTCCCTACTTGGAGAGTCAGTGCCTTTAACCTCCTGTTTGGCCCAGTTTGCAATTTCTGTGGAAGATGAACAGGAATAGGGAGAACCAATGACAGACCAGCTGGAGGTGTCTGGACGGGCAAATTTAACTCTCATTTCCCACCAGGAAGAGGAATTAACCAAAGGCTCAGCGTGCCGTGCCGGAACCAGATTAGGGCCTGAAGCCATCCTGCGGTGTTGCGGCCAGCTCACGAGAAAGCGAGTTGAAGAAAGGAGCTCAGGGGCACTGTAATTCACAAACCTGCAGAGTTATAAATGACAGCTATCGTCCAAAAATATACTGAAGTAAGGCTGCCAAGAGGACTTGAAAGCGGGGCAGAATTGCAGGAAACCGATTTCAGGAGGTAGACTGGAATTGCATTGAAAGCATAGGAAAAGAGGCAGAACATCCACAATGATGCACTTGGCCAAAAAGGGCGTATGCGTTTTTTCCTGAATATATTCAGGAAAAAACGCATACGCCCTTTTTGGCCAACCAAGCAAGCTTGCAAAGGAAATCTGCACTACAATGAAGTCTCACTTCCCCCCGGTCAAAAGGGCCATCTGAAAAAAGTGTAAAATCCAGAAAGGCAGGACAGGCCATGGAGAACTGGGAGCCTTGTTATGCTGATGGGCGGGATGTAAATTGCCAACAGCCACTCGGGAGAAGTGTATGGTGTTTCCTGAAACATCTAAAAAACAAAGCAACAGAGCCTAGGGCACTTCCACTTATGGTCCTATAGCTTAGGGAAATTAAAATCAAAAAGACACAGCCACCCCAAAGGTTGGGACGGCTCTGTTTACAAGAACCTGGTTTACGGTACAAGGTCAATATCGCAGAAAGTGAAAAATGGATAAAGAAGTTGTGGTACTTACGTACAATGCAGTATCACTCAGCAATGAAATCTATGTCATCAGGCCCGTAGCAGCATAATGAGTGGATTCAGGTACGATGATTCTAACTGAAATAAGTCACACAGGAAAAGAAACATCATAAGATATCACTAATACACGGAATGTAACCTTGGCTACACAGGAACTGAATTACAAAACAGAACAGGGTCTCCAATTTAGAAAACCAACTTATGCTTGCTTAAGGGGAAAGGTGAGTTGGGGTGCTGCATAAAACCAGAGATTGAAATGAGCACAGATAAAGTTCCTTAAGCCAAATATGGAATAGACAAGAGCTACTCCTTGCTCAACGAAATGGACTCAACACCCCATATTAAATGCCTAAGAGTGTACCTGACTAGGAAGTATCTTAAAACCTATGGATTGCTATGTCTCTGAAAGAGAATCAAGTGTGTGTACAGGGGCATAAACGCAGCAGTGATAGGATTGGAGAGGTTCGGTGAGCAAATGAAGACCCTTTGAAGTCATATTGCATGGTACCCATTCCACGGGTCTCAACTCTCCAGGTTTAAGGTATTCTTCCTTCAGCTAAAACATGCATGTGGAACCCAGAGTATGATCAACCGTGTGATCGGGAGACGTGTTCCAATATGTGTCAGTTTTCGTCCCCTGGTACTCGGGTGCAACATTCCAGACGCTTTACTAACACTCTCCCGACTTGGAGAGTCAGTGCCTTTAACCTCCTGTTTGGCCCAGTTTGCAATTTCTGCGGAAGATGAACAGGAATAGGGAGAACCAATGACAGACCAGCTGGAGGTGTCTGGACGGGCAAATTTAACTCTCATTTCCCACCAGGAAGAGGAATTAACCAAAGGCTCAGCGTGCCGTGCCGGAACCAGATTAGGGCCTGAAGCCATCCTGCGGTGTTGCGGCCAGCTCACGAGAAAGCGAGTTGAAGAAAGGAGCTCAGGGGCACTGTAATTCACAAACCTGCAGAGTTATAAATGACAGCTATCGTCCAAAATATACTGAAGTAAGGCTGCCAAGAGGACTTGAAAGCGGGGCAGAATTGCAGGAAACCGATTTCAGGAGGTAGACTGGAATTGCATTGAAAGCATAGGAAAAGAGGCAGAACGTCCACAATGATGCACTTGGCCAAAAAGGGCGTATGCGTTTTTTCCTGAATATATTCAGGAAAAAACGCATACGCCCTTTTTGGCCAACCAAGCAAGCTTGCAAAGGAAATCTGCACTACAATGAAGTCTCACTTCCCCCCGGTCAAAAGGGCCATCTGAAAAAAGTGTAAAATCCAGAAAGGCAGGACAGGCCATGGAGAACTGGGAGCCTTGTTATGCTGATGGGCGGGATGTAAATTGCCAACAGCCACTCGGGAGAAGTGTATGGTGTTTCCTGAAACATCTAAAAAACAAAGCAACAGAGCCTAGGGCACTTCCACTTATGGTCCTATAGCTTAGGGAAATTAAAATCAAAAGACACAGCCACCCCAAATGTTGGGACGGCTCTGTTTACAAGAACCTGGTTTACGGTACAAGTTCAATATCGCAGAAAGTGAAAAATGGATAAAGAAGTTGTGGTCCTTACGTAAAATGCAGTATCACTCATCAATGAAATCTATGTCATCAGGCCCGTAGCAGCATAATGAGTGGATTCAGGTACGATGATTCTAACTGAAATAAGTCACACAGGAAAAGAAACATCATAAGATATCACTAATACACGGAATGTAACCTTGGCTACACAGGAACTGAATTACAAAACAGAACAGGGTCTCCAATTTAGAAAACCAACTTATGCTTGCTTAAGGGGAAAGGTGAGTTGGGGTGCTGCATAAAACCAGAGATTGAAATGAGCACAGATAAAGTTCCTTAAGCCAAATATGGAATAGACAAGAGCTACTCCTTGCTCAACGAAATGGACTCAACACCCCATATTAAATGCCTAAGAGTGTACCTGACTAGGAAGTATCTTAAAACCTATGGATTGCTATGTCTCTGAAAGAGAATCAAGTGTGTGTACAGGGGCATAAACGCAGCAGTGATAGGATTGGAGAGGTTCGGTGAGCAAATGAAGACCCTTTGAAGTCATATTGCATGGTACCCATTCCACGGGTCTCAACTCTCCAGGTTTAAGGTATTCTTCCTTCAGCTAAAACATGCATGTGGAACCCAGAGTATGATCAACCGTGTGATCGGGAGACGTGTTCCAATATGTGTCAGTTTTCGTCCCCTGGTACTCGGGTGCAACATTCCAGACGCTTTACTAACACTCTCCCGACTTGGAGAGTCAGTGCCTTTAACCTCCTGTTTGGCCCAGTTTGCAATTTCTGCGGAAGATGAACAGGAATAGGGAGAACCAATGACAGACCAGCTGGAGGTGTCTGGACGGGCAAATTTAACTCTCATTTCCCACCAGGAAGAGGAATTAACCAAAGGCTCAGCGTGCCGTGCCGGAACCAGATTAGGGCCTGAAGCCATCCTGCGGTGTTGCGGCCAGCTCACGAGAAAGCGAGTTGAAGAAAGGAGCTCAGGGGCACTGTAATTCACAAACCTGCAGAGTTATAAATGACAGCTATCGTCCAAAATATACTGAAGTAAGGCTGCCAAGAGGACTTGAAAGCGGGGCAGAATTGCAGGAAACCGATTTCAGGAGGTAGACTGGAATTGCATTGAAAGCATAGGAAAAGAGGCAGAACGTCCACAATGATGCACTTGGCCAAAAAGGGCATATGCGTTTTTTCCTGAATATATTCAGGAAAAAACGCATACGCCCTTTTTGGCCAACCAAGCAAGCTTGCAAAGGAAATCTGCACTACAATGAAGTCTCACTTCCCCCCGGTCAAAAGGGCCATCTGAATAAAGTGTAAAATCCAGAAAGGCAGGACAGGCCATGGAGAACTGGGAGCCTTGTTATGCTCATGGGCGGGATGTAAATTGCCAACAGCCACTCGGGAGAAGTGTATGGTGTTTCCTGAAACATCTAAAAAACAAAGCAACAGAGCCTAGGGCACTTCCACTTATGGTCCTATAGCTTAGGGAAATTAAAATCAAAAGACACAGCCACCCCAAAGGTTGGGACGGCTCTGTTTACAAGAACCTGGTTTACGGTACAAGTTCAATATCGCAGAAAGTGAAAAATGGATAAAGAAGTTGTGGTACTTACGTACAATGCAGTATCACTCAGCAATGAAATCTATGTCATCAGGCCCGTAGCAGCATAATGAGTGGATTCAGGTACGATGATTCTAACTGAAATAAGTCACACAGGAAAAGAAACATCATAAGATATCACTAATACACGGAATGTAACCTTGGCTACACAGGAACTGAATTCCAAAACAGAACAGGGTCTCCAATTTAGAAAACCAACTTATGCTTGCTTAAGGGGAAAGGTGAGTTGGGGTGCTGCATAAAACCAGAGATTGAAATGAGCACAGATAAAGTTCCTTAAGCCAAATATGGAATAGACAAGAGCTACTCCTTGCTCAACGAAATGGACTCAACACCCCATATTAAATGCCTAAGAGTGTACCTGACTAGGAAGTATCTTAAAACCTATGGATTGCTATGTCTCTGAAAGAGAATCAAGTGTGTGTACAGGGGCATAAACGCAGCAGTGATAGGATTGGAGAGGTTCGGTGAGCAAATGAAGACCCTTTGAAGTCATATTGCATGGTACCCATTCCACGGGTCTCAACTCTCCAGGTTTAAGGTATTCTTCCTTCAGCTAAAACATGCATGTGGAACCCAGAGTATGATCAACCGTGTGATCGGGAGACGTGTTCCAATATGTCTCAGTTTTCGTCCCCTGGTACTCGGGTGCAACATTCCAGACGCTTTACTAACACTCTCCCGACTTGGAGAGTCAGTGCCTTTAACCTCCTGTTTGGCCCAGTTTGCAATTTCTGCGGAAGATGAACAGGAATAGGGAGAACCAATGACAGACCAGCTGGAGGTGTCTGGACGGGCAAATTTAACTCTCATTTCCCACCAGGAAGAGGAATTAACCAAAGGCTCAGCGTGCCGTGCCGGAACCAGATTAGGGCCTGAAGCCATCCTGCGGTGTTGCGGCCAGCTCACGAGAAAGCAAGTTGAAGAAAGGAGCTCAGGGGCACTGTAATTCACAAACCTGCAGAGTTATAAATGACAGCTATCGTCCAAAAATATACTGAAGTAAGGCTGCCAAGAGGACTTGAAAGCGGGGCAGAATTGCAGGAAACCGATTTCAGGAGGTAGACTGGAATTGCATTGAAAGCATAGGAAAAGAGGCAGAACGTCCACAATGATGCACTTGGCCAAAAAGGGCGTATGCGTTTTTTCCTGAATATATTCAGGAAAAAACGCATACGCCCTTTTTGGCCAACCAAGCAAGCTTGCAAAGGAAATCTGCACTACAATGAAGTCTCACTTCCCCCCGGTCAAAAGGGCCATCTGAAAAAAGTGTAAAATCCAGAAAGGCAGGACAGGCCATGGAGAACTGGGAGCCTTGTTATGCTGATGGGCGGGATGTCAATTGCCAACAGCCACTCGGGAGAAGTGTATGGTGTTTCCTGAAACATCTAAAAAACAAAGCAACAGAGCCTAGGGCACTTCCACTTATGGTCCTATAGCTTAGGGAAATTAAAATCAAAAAGACACAGCCACCCCAAAGGTTGGGACGGCTCTGTTTACAAGAACCTGGTTTACGGTACAAGTTCAATATCGCAGAAAGTGAAAAATGGATAAAGAAGTTGTGGTACTTACGTACAATGCAGTATCACTCAGCAATGAAATCTATGTCATCAGGCCCGTAGCAGCATAATGAGTGGATTCAGGTACGATGATTCTAACTGAAATAAGTCACACAGGAAAAGAAACATCATAAGATATCACTAATACACGGAATGTAACCTTGGCTACACAGGAACTGAATTACAAAACAGAACAGGGTCTCCAATTTAGAAAACCAACTTATGCTTGCTTAAGGGGAAAGGTGAGTTGGGGTGCTGCATAAAACCAGAGATTGAAATGAGCACAGATAAAGTTCCTTAAGCCAAATATGGAATAGACAAGAGCTACTCCTTGCTCAACGAAATGGACTCAACACCCCATATTAAATGCCTAAGAGTGTACCTGACTAGGAAGTATCTTAAAACCTATGGATTGCTATGTCTCTGAAAGAGAATCAAGTGTGTGTACAGGGGCATAAACGCAGCAGTGATAGGATTGGAGAGGTTCGGTGAGCAAATGAAGACCCTTTGAAGTCATATTGCATGGTACCCATTCCACGGGTCTCAACTCTCCAGGTTTAAGGTATTCTTCCTTCAGCTAAAACATGCATGTGGAACCCAGAGTATGATCAACCGTGTGATCGGGAGACGTGTTCCAATATGTGTCAGTTTTCGTCCCCTGGTACTCGGGTGCAACATTCCAGACGCTTTACTAACACTCTCCCGACTTGGAGAGTCAGTGCCTTTAACCTCCTGTTTGGCCCAGTTTGCAATTTCTGCGGAAGATGAACAGGAATAGGGAGAACCAATGACAGACCAGCTGGAGGTGTCTGGACGGGCAAATTTAACTCTCATTTCCCACCAGGAAGAGGAATTAACCAAAGGCTCAGCGTGCCGTGCCGGAACCAGATTAGGGCCTGAAGCCATCCTGCGGTGTTGCGGCCAGCTCACGAGAAAGCGACTTGAAGAAAGGAGCTCAGGGGCACTGTAATTCACAAACCTGCAGAGTTATAAATGACAGCTATCGTCCAAAAATATACTGAAGTAAGGCTGCCAAGAGGACTTGAAAGCGGGGCAGAATTGCAGGAAACCGATTTCAGGAGGTAGACTGGAATTGCATTGAAAGCATAGGAAAAGAGGCAGAACGTCCACAATGATGCACTTGGCTCAAAAGGGCGTATGCGTTTTTTCCTGAATATATTCAGGAAAAAACGCATACGCCCTTTTTGGCCAACCAAGCAAGCTTGCAAAGGAAATCTGCACTACAATGAAGTCTCACTTCCCCCCGGTCAAAAGGGCCATCTGAAAAAAGTGTAAAATCCAGAAAGGCAGGACAGGCCATGGAGAACTGGGAGCCTTGTTATGCTGATGGGCGGGATGTCAATTGCCAACAGCCACTCGGGAGAAGTGTATGGTGTTTCCTGAAACATCTAAAAAACAAAGCAACAGAGCCTAGGGCACTTCCACTTATGGTCCTATAGCTTAGGGAAATTAAAATCAAAAGACACAGCCACCCCAAAGGTTGGGACGGCTCTGTTTACAAGAACCTGGTTTACGGTACAAGTTCAATATCGCAGAAAGTGAAAAATGGATAAAGAAGTTGTGGTACTTACGTACAATGCAGTATCACTCAGCAATGAAATCTATGTCATCAGGCCCGTAGCAGCATAATGAGTGGATTCAGGTACGATGATTCTAACTGAAATAAGTCACACAGGAAAAGAAACATCATAAGATATCACTAATACACGGAATGTAACCTTGGCTACACAGGAACTGAATTACAAAACAGAACAGGGTCTCCAATTTAGAAACCCAACTTATGCTTGCTTAAGGGGAAAGGTGAGTTGGGGTGCTGCATAAAACCAGAGATTGAAATGAGCACAGATAAAGTTCCTTAAGCCAAATATGGAATAGACAAGAGCTACTCCTTGCTCAACGAAATGGACTCAACACCCCATATTAAATGCCTAAGAGTGTACCTGACTAGGAAGTATCTTAAAACCTATGGATTGCTATGTCTCTGAAAGAGAATCAAGTGTGTGTACAGGGGCATAAACGCAGCAGTGATAGGATTGGAGAGGTTCGGTGAGCAAATGAAGACCCTTTGAAGTCATATTGCATGGTACCCATTCCACGGG
Source organism: Lagenorhynchus albirostris (assembly GCF_949774975.1). Classification (NCBI taxonomy): domain Eukaryota; kingdom Metazoa; phylum Chordata; class Mammalia; order Artiodactyla; family Delphinidae; genus Lagenorhynchus; species Lagenorhynchus albirostris. Next base: position 110,012 of record NW_026783631.1, on the reverse strand, counting down.
TCTCAACTCTCCAGGTTTAAGGTATTCTTCCTTCAGCTAAAACATGCATGTGGAACCCAGAGTATGATCAACCGTGTGATCGGGAGACGTGTTCCAATATGTGTCAGTTTTCGTCCCCTGGTACTCGGGTGCAACATTCCAGACGCTTTACTAACACTCTCCCGACTTGGAGAGTCAGTGCCTTTAACCTCCAGTTTGGCCCAGTTTGCAATTTCTGCGGAAGATGAACAGGAATAGGGAGAACCAATGACAGACCAGCTGGAGGTGTCTGGACGGGCAAATTTAACTCTCATTTCCCACCAGGAAGAGGAATTAACCAAAGGCTCAGCGTGCCGTGCCGGAACCAGATTAGGGCCTGAAGCCATCCTGCGGTGTTGCGGCCAGCTCACGAGAAAGCGACTTGAAGAAAGGAGCTCAGGGGCACTGTAATTCACAAACCTGCAGAGTTATAAATGACAGCTATCGTCCAAAAATATACTGAAGTAAGGCTGCCAAGAGGACTTGAAAGCGGGGCAGAATTGCAGGAAACCGATTTCAGGAGGTAGACTGGAATTGCATTGAAAGCATAGGAAAAGAGGCAGAACGTCCACAATGATGCACTTGGCCAAAAAGGGCGTATGCGTTTTTTCCTGAATATATTCAGGAAAAAACGCATACGCCCTTTTTGGCCAACCAAGCAAGCTTGCAAAGGAAATCTGCACTACAATGAAGTCTCACTTCCCCCCGGTCAAAAGGGCCATCTGAAAAAAGTGTAAAATCCAGAAAGGCAGGACAGGCCATGGAGAACTGGGAGCCTTGTTATGCTGATGGGCGGGATGTCAATTGCCAACAGCCACTCGGGAGAAGTGTATGGTGTTTCCTGAAACATCTAAAAAACAAAGCAACAGAGCCTAGGGCACTTCCACTTATGGTCCTATAGCTTAGGGAAATTAAAATCAAAAAGACACAGCCACCCCAAAAGTTGGGACGGCTCTGTTTACAAGAACCTGGTTTACGGTACAAGTTGAATATCGCAGAAAGTGAAAAATGGATAAAGAAGTTGTGGTACTTACGTACAATGCAGTATCACTCAGCAATGAAATCTATGTCATCAGGCCCGTAGCAGCATAATGAGTGGATTCAGGTACGATGATTCTAACTGAAATAAGTCACACAGGAAAAGAAACATCATAAGATATCACTAATACACGGAATGTAACCTTGGCTACACAGGAACTGAATTACAAAACAGAACAGGGTCTCAAATTTAGAAACCCAACTTATGCTTGCTTAAGGGGAAAGGTGAGTTGGGGTGCTGCATAAAACCAGAGATTGAAATGAGCACAGATAAAGTTCCTTAAGCCAAATATGGAATAGACAAGAGCTACTCCTTGCTCAACGAAATGGACTCAACACCCCATATTAAATGCCTAAGAGTGTACCTGACTAGGAAGTATCTTAAAACCTATGGATTGCTATGTCTCTGAAAGAGAATCAAGTGTGTGTACAGGGGCATAAACGCAGCAGTGATAGGATTGGAGAGGTTCGGTGAGCAAATGAAGACCCTTTGAAGTCATATTGCATGGTACCCATTCCACGGGTCTCAACTCTCCAGGTTTAAGGTATTCTTCCTTCAGCTAAAACATGCATGTGGAACCCAGAGTATGATCAACCGTGTGATCGGGAGACGTGTTCCAATATGTGTCAGTTTTCGTCCCCTGGTACTCGGGTGCAACATTCCAGACGCTTTACTAACACTCTCCCGACTTGGAGAGTCAGTGCCTTTAACCTCCTGTTTGGCCCAGTTTGCAATTTCTGCGGAAGATGAACAGGAATAGGGAGAACCAATGACAGACTAGCTGGAGGTGTCTGGACGGGCAAATTTAACTCTCATTTCCCACCAGGAAGAGGAATTAACCAAAGGCTCAGCGTGCCGTGCCGGAACCAGATTAGGGCCTGAAGCCATCCTGCGGTGTTGCGGCCAGCTCACGAGAAAGCGACTTGAAGAAAGGAGCTCAGGGGCACTGTAATTCACAAACCTGCAGAGTTATAAATGACAGCTATCGTCCAAAAATATACTGAAGTAAGGCTGCCAAGAGGACTTGAAAGCGGGGCAGAATTGCAGGAAACCGATTTCAGGAGGTAGACTGGAATTGCATTGAAAGCATAGGAAAAGAGGCAGAACGTCCACAATGATGCACTTGGCCAAAAAGGGCGTATGCGTTTTTTCCTGAATATATTCAGGAAAAAACGCATACGCCCTTTTTGGCCAACCAAGCAAGCTTGCAAAGGAAATCTGCACTACAATGAAGTCTCACTTCCCCCCGGTCAAAAGGGCCATCTGAAAAAAGTGTAAAATCCAGAAAGGCAGGACAGGCCATGGAGAACTGGGAGCCTTGTTATGCTGATGGGCGGGATGTCAATTGCCAACAGCCACTCGGGAGAAGTGTATGGTGTTTCCTGAAACATCTAAAAAACAAAGCAACAGAGCCTAGGGCACTTCCACTTATGGTCCTATAGCTTAGGGAAATTAAAATCAAAAAGACACAGCCACCCCAAAGGTTGGGACGGCTCTGTTTACAAGAACCTGGTTTACGGTACAAGTTCAATATCGCAGAAAGTGAAAAATGGATAAAGAAGTTGTGGTACTTACGTACAATGCAGTATCACTCAGCAATGAAATCTATGTCCTCAGGCCCGTAGCAGCATAATGAGTGGATTCAGGTACGATGATTCTAACTGAAATAAGTCACACAGGAAAAGAAACATCATAAGATATCACTAATACACGGAATGTAACCTTGGCTACACAGGAACTGAATTACAAAACAGAACAGGGTCTCCAATTTAGAAAACCAACTTATGCTTGCTTAAGGGGAAAGGTGAGTTGGGGTGCTGCATAAAACCAGAGATTGAAATGAGCACAGATAAAGTTCCTTAAGCCAAATATGGAATAGACAAGAGCTACTCCTTGCTCAACGAAATGGACTCAACACCCCATATTAAATGCCTAAGAGTGTACCTGACTAGGAAGTATCTTAAAACCTATGGATTGCTATGTCTCTGAAAGAGAATCAAGTGTGTGTACAGGGGCATAAACGCAGCAGTGATAGGATTGGAGAGGTTCGGTGAGCAAATGAAGACCCTTTGAAGTCATATTGCATGGTACCCATTCCACGGGTCTCAACTCTCCAGGTTTAAGGTATTCTTCCTTCAGCTAAAACATGCATGTGGAACCCAGAGTATGATCAACCGTGTGATCGGGAGACGTGTTCCAATATGTCTCAGTTTTCGTCCCCTGGTACTCGGGTGCAACATTCCAGACGCTTTACTAACACTCTCCCGACTTGGAGAGTCAGTGCCTTTAACCTCCTGTTTGGCCCAGTTTGCAATTTCTGCGGAAGATGAACAGGAATAGGGAGAACCAATGACAGACTAGCTGGAGGTGTCTGGACGGGCAAATTTAACTCTCATTTCCCACCAGGAAGAGGAATTAACCAAAGGCTCAGCGTGCCGTGCCGGAACCAGATTAGGGCCTGAAGGCATCCTGCGGTGTTGCGGCCAGCTCACGAGAAAGCGACTTGAAGAAAGGAGCTCAGGGGCACTGTAATTCACAAACCTGCAGAGTTATAAATGACAGCTATCGTCCAAAAATATACTGAAGTAAGGCTGCCAAGAGGACTTGAAAGCGGGGCAGAATTGCAGGAAACCGATTTCAGGAGGTAGACTGGAATTGCATTGAAAGCATAGGAAAAGAGGCAGAACGTCCACAATGATGCACTTGGCCAAAAAGGGCGTATGCGTTTTTTCCTGAATATATTCAGGAAAAAACGCATACGCCCTTTTTGGCCAACCAAGCAAGCTTGCAAAGGAAATCTGCACTACAATGAAGTCTCACTTCCCCCCGGTCAAAAGGGCCATCTGAAACAAGTGTAAAATCCAGAAAGGCAGGACAGGCCATGGAGAACTGGGAGCCTTGTTATGCTGATGGGCAGGATGTAAATTACCAACAGCCACTCGGGAGAAGTGTATGGTGTTTCCTGAAACATCTAAAAAACAAAGCAACAGAGCCTAGGGCACTTCCACTTATGGTCCTATAGCTTAGGGAAATTAAAATCAAAAAGACACAGCCACCCCAAAGGTTGGGACGGCTCTGTTTACAAGAACCTGGTTTACGGTACAAGTTCAATATCGCAGAAAGTGAAAAATGGATAAAGAAGTTGTGGTACTTACGTACAATGCAGTATCACTCAGCAATGAAATCTATGTCCTCAGGCCCGTAGCAGCATAATGAGTGGATTCAGGTACGATGATTCTAACTGAAATAAGTCACACAGGAAAAGAAACATCATAAGATATCACTAATACACGGAATGTAACCTTGGCTACACAGGAACTGAATTACAAAACAGAACAGGGTCTCCAATTTAGAAAACCAACTTATGCTTGCTTAAGGGGAAAGGTGAGTTGGGGTGCTGCATAAAACCAGAGATTGAAATGAGCACAGATAAAGTTCCTTAAGCCAAATATGGAATAGACAAGAGCTACTCCTTGCTCAACGAAATGGACTCAACACCCCATATTAAATGCCTAAGAGTGTACCTGACTAGGAAGTATCTTAAAACCTATGGATTGCTATGTCTCTGAAAGAGAATCAAGTGTGTGTACAGGGGCATAAACGCAGCAGTGATAGGATTGGAGAGGTTCGGTGAGCAAATGAAGACCCTTTGAAGTCATATTGCATGGTACCCATTCCACGGGTCTCAACTCTCCAGGTTTAAGGTATTCTTCCTTCAGCTAAAACATGCATGTGGAACCCAGAGTATGATCAACCGTGTGATCGGGAGACGTGTTCCAATATGTGTCAGTTTTCGTCCCCTGGTACTCGGGTGCAACATTCCAGACGCTTTACTAACACTCTCCCGACTTGGAGAGTCAGTGCCTTTAACCTCCTGTTTGGCCCAGTTTGCAATTTCTGCGGAAGATGAACAGGAATAGGGAGAACCAATGACAGACTAGCTGGAGGTGTCTGGACGGGCAAATTTAACTCTCATTTCCCACCAGGAAGAGGAATTAACCAAAGGCTCAGCGTGCCGTGCCGGAACCAGATTAGGGCCTGAAGCCATCCTGCGGTGTTGCGGCCAGCTCACGAGAAAGCGAGTTGAAGAAAGGAGCTCAGGGGCACTGTAATTCACAAACCTGCAGAGTTATAAATGACAGCTATCGTCCAAAAATATACTGAAGTAAGGCTGCCAAGAGGACTTGAAAGCGGGGCAGAATTGCAGGAAACCGATTTCAGGAGGTAGACTGGAATTGCATTGAAAGCATAGGAAAAGAGGCAGAACGTCCACAATGATGCACTTGGCCAAAAAGGGCGTATGCGTTTTTTCCTGAATATATTCAGGAAAAAATGCATACGCCCTTTTTGGCCAACCAAGCAAGCTTGCAAAGGAAATCTGCACTACAATGAAGTCTCACTTCCCCCCGGTCAAAAGGGCCATCTGAAAAAAGTGTAAAATCCAGAAAGGCAGGACAGGCCATGGAGAACTGGGAGCCTTGTTATGCTGATGGGCGGGATGTCAATTGCCAACAGCCACTCGGGAGAAGTGTATGGTGTTTCCTGAAACATCTAAAAAACAAAGCAACAGAGCCTAGGGCACTTCCACTTATGGTCCTATAGCTTAGGGAAATTAAAATCAAAAAGACACAGCCACCTCAAAGGTTGGGACGGCTCTGTTTACAAGAACCTGGTTTACGGTACAAGTTCAATATCGCAGAAAGTGAAAAATGGATAAAGAAGTTGTGGTACTTACGTACAATGCAGTATCACTCAGCAATGAAATCTATGTCATCAGGCCCGTAGCAGCATAATGAGTGGATTCAGGTACGATGATTCTAACTGAAATAAGTCACACAGGAAAAGAAACATCATAAGATATCACTAATACACGGAATGTAACCTTGGCTACACAGGAACTGAATTACAAAACAGAACAGGGTCTCCAATTTAGAAACCCAACTTATGCTTGCTTAAGGGGAAAGGTGAGTTGGGGTGCTGCATAAAACCAGAGATTGAAATGAGCACAGATAAAGTTCCTTAAGCCAAATATGGAATAGACAAGAGCTACTCCTTGCTCAACGAAATGGACTCAACACCCCATATTAAATGCCTAAGAGTGTACCTGACTAGGAAGTATCTTAAAACCTATGGATTGCTATGTCTCTGAAAGAGAATCAAGTGTGTGTACAGGGGCATAAACGCAGCAGTGATAGGACTGGAGAGGTTCGGTGAGCAAATGAAGACCCTTTGAAGTCATATTGCATGGCACCCATTCCACGGGTCTCAACTCTCCAGGTTTAAGGTATTCTTCCTTCAGCTAAAACATGCATGTGGAACCCAGAGTATGATCAACCGTGTGATCGGGAGACGTGTTCCAATATGTGTCAGTTTTCGTCCCCTGGTACTCGGGTGCAACATTCCAGACGCTTTACTAACACTCTCCCGACTTGGAGAGTCAGTGCCTTTAACCTCCTGTTTGGCCCAGTTTGCAATTTCTGCGGAAGATGAACAGGAATAGGGAGAACCAATGACAGACCAGCTGGAGGTGTCTGGACGGGCAAATTTAACTCTCATTTCCCACCAGGAAGAGGAATTAACCAAAGGCTCAGCGTGCCGTGCCGGAACCAGATTAGGGCCTGAAGCCATCCTGCGGTGTTGCGGCCAGCTCACGAGAAAGCGAGTTGAAGAAAGGAGCTCAGGGGCACTGTAATTCACAAACCTGCAGAGTTATAAATGACAGCTATCGTCCAAAAATATACTGAAGTAAGGCTGCCAAGAGGACTTGAAAGCGGGGCAGAATTGCAGGAAACCGATTTCAGGAGGTAGACTGGAATTGCATTGAAAGCATAGGAAAAGAGGCAGAACGTCCACAATGATGCACTTGGCCAAAAAGGGCGTATGCGTTTTTTCCTGAATATATTCAGGAAAAAACGCATACGCCCTTTTTGGCCAACCAAGCAAGCTTGCAAAGGAAATCTGCACTACAATGAATTCTCACTTCCCCCCAGTCAAAAGGGCCATCTGAAAAAAGTGTAAAATCCAGAAAGGCAGGACAGGCCATGGAGAACTGGGAGCCTTGTTATGCTGATGGGCGGGATGTAAATTGCCAACAGCCACTCGGGAGAAGTGTATGGTGTTTCCTGAAACATCTAAAAAACAAAGCAACAGAGCCTAGGGCACTTCCACTTATGGTCCTATAGCTTAGGGAAATTAAAATCAAAAAGACACAGCCACCCCAAAGGTTGGGACGGCTCTGTTTACAAGAACCTGGTTTACGGTACAAGTTCAATATCGCAGAAAGTGAAAAATGGATAAAGAAGTTGTGGTACTTACGTACAATGCAGTATCACTCAGCAATGAAATCTATGTCATCAGGCCCGTAGCAGCATAATGAGTGGATTCAGGTACGATGATTCTAACTGAAATAAGTCACACAGGAAAAGAAACATCATAAGATATCACTAATACACGGAATGTAACCTTGGCTACACAGGAACTGAATTACAAAACAGAACAGGGTCTCCAATTTAGAAAACCAACTTATGCTTGCTTAAGGGGAAAGGTGAGTTGGGGTGCTGCATAAAACCAGAGATTGAAATGAGCACAGATAAAGTTCCTTAAGCCAAATATGGAATAGACAAGAGCTACTCCTTGCTCAACGAAATGGACTCAACACCCCATATTAAATGCCTAAGAGTGTACCTGACTAGGAAGTATCTTAAAACCTATGGATTGCTATGTCTCTGAAAGAGAATCAAGTGTGTGTACAGGGGCATAAACGCAGCAGTGATAGGATTGGAGAGGTTCGGTGAGCAAATGAAGACCCTTTGAAGTCATATTGCATGGTACCCATTCCACGGGTCTCAACTCTCCAGGTTTAAGGTATTCTTCCTTCAGCTAAAACATGCATGTGGAACCCAGAGTATGATCAACCGTGTGATCGGGAGACGTGTTCCAATATGTGTCAGTTTTCGTCCCCTGGTACTCGGGTGCAACATTCCAGACGCTTTACTAACACTCTCCCGACTTGGAGAGTCAGTGCCTTTAACCTCCTGTTTGGCCCAGTTTGCAATTTCTGCGGAAGATGAACAGGAATAGGGAGAACCAATGACAGACTAGCTGGAGGTGTCTGGACGGGCAAATTTAACTCTCATTTCCCACCAGGAAGAGGAATTAACCAAAGGCTCAGCGTGCCGTGCCGGAACCAGATTAGGGCCTGAAGCCATCCTGCGGTGTTGCGGCCAGCTCACGAGAAAGCGAGTTGAAGAAAGGAGCTCAGGGGCACTGTAATTCACAAACCTGCAGAGTTATAAATGACAGCTATCGTCCAAAAATATACTGAAGTAAGGCTGCCAAGAGGACTTGAAAGCGGGGCAGAATTGCAGGAAACCGATTTCAGGAGGTAGACTGGAATTGCATTGAAAGCATAGGAAAAGAGGCAGAACGTCCACAATGATGCACTTGGCCAAAAAGGGCGTATGCGTTTTTTCCTGAATATATTCAGGAAAAAACGCATACGCCCTTTTTGGCCAACCAAGCAAGCTTGCAAAGGAAATCTGCACTACAATGAAGTCTCACTTCCCCCCGGTCAAAAGGGCCATCTGAAAAAAGTGTAAAATCCAGAAAGGCAGGACAGGCCATGGAGAACTGGGAGCCTTGTTATGCTGATGGGCGGGATGTCAATTGCCAACAGCCACTCGGGAGAAGTGTATGGTGTTTCCTGAAACATCTAAAAAACAAAGCAACAGAGCCTAGGGCACTTCCACTTATGGTCCTATAGCTTAGGGAAATTAAAATCAAAAGACACAGCCACCCCAAAGGTTGGGACGGCTCTGTTTACAAGAACCTGGTTTACGGTACAAGTTCAATATCGCAGAAAGTGAAAAATGGATAAAGAAGTTGTGGTACTTACGTACAATGCAGTATCACTCAGCAATGAAATCTATGTCATCAGGCCCGTAGCAGCATAATGAGTGGATTCAGGTACGATGATTCTAACTGAAATAAGTCACACAGGAAAAGAAACATCATAAGATATCACTAATACACGGAATGTAACCTTGGCTACACAGGAACTGAATTACAAAACAGAACAGGGTCTCCAATTTAGAAAACCAACTTATGCTTGCTTAAGGGGAAAGGTGAGTTGGGGTGCTGCATAAAACCAGAGATTGAAATGAGCACAGATAAAGTTCCTTAAGCCAAATATGGAATAGACAAGAGCTACTCCTTGCTCAACGAAATGGACTCAACACCCCATATTAAATGCCTAAGAGTGTACCTGACTAGGAAGTATCTTAAAACCTATGGATTGCTATGTCTCTGAAAGAGAATCAAGTGTGTGTACAGGGGCATAAACGCAGCAGTGATAGGATTGGAGAGGTTCGGTGAGCAAATGAAGACCTTTTGAAGTCATATTGCATGGTACCCATTCCACGGGTCTCAACTCTCCAGGTTTAAGGTATTCTTCCTGCAGCTAAAACATGCATGTGGAACCCAGAGTATGATCAACCGTGTGATCGGGAGACGTGTTCCAATATGTGTCAGTTTTCGTCCCCTGGTACTCGGGTGCAACATTCCAGACGCTTTACTAACACTCTCCCGACTTGGAGAGTCAGTGCCTTTAACCTCCTGTTTGGCCCAGTTTGCAATTTCTGCGGAAGATGAACAGGAATAGGGAGAACCAATGACAGACTAGCTGGAGGTGTCTGGACGGGCAAATTTAACTCTCATTTCCCACCAGGAAGAGGAATTAACCAAAGGCTCAGCGTGCCGTGCCGGAACCAGATTAGGGCCTGAAGCCATCCTGCGGTGTTGCGGCCAGCTCACGAGAAAGCGACTTGAAGAAAGGAGCTCAGGGGCACTGTAATTCACAAACCTGCAGAGTTATAAATGACAGCTATCGTCCAAAAATATACTGAAGTAAGGCTGCCAAGAGGACTTGAAAGCGGGGCAGAATTGCAGGAAACCGATTTCAGGAGGTAGACTGGAATTGCATTGAAAGCATAGGAAAAGAGGCAGAACGTCCACAATGATGCACTTGGCCAAAAAGGGCGTATGCGTTTTTTCCTGAATATATTCAGGAAAAAACGCATACGCCCTTTTTGGCCAACCAAGCAAGCTTGCAAAGGAAATCTGCACTACAATGAAGTCTCACTTCCCCCCGGTCAAAAGGGCCATCTGAAAAAAGTGTAAAATCCAGAAAGGCAGGACAGGCCATGGAGAACTGGGAGCCTTGTTATGCTGATGGGCGGGATGTAAATTGCCAACAGCCACTCGGGAGAAGTGTATGGTGTTTCCTGAAACATCTAAAAAACAAAGCAACAGAGCCTAGGGCACTTCCACTTATGGTCCTATAGCTTAGGGAAATTAAAATCAAAAGACACAGCCACCCCAAAGGTTGGGACGGCTCTGTTTACAAGAACCTGGTTTACGGTACAAGTTCAATATCACAGAAAGTGAAAAATGGATAAAGAAGTTGTGGTACTTACGTACAATGCAGTATCACTCAGCAATGAAATCTATGTCATCAGGCCCGTAGCAGCATAATGAGTGGATTCAGGTACGATGATTCTAACTGAAATAAGTCACACAGGAAAAGAAACATCATAAGATATCACTAATACACGGAATGTAACCTTGGCTACACAGGAACTGAATTACAAAACAGAACAGGGTCTCCAATTTAGAAAACCAACTTATGCTTGCTTAAGGGGAAAGGTGAGTTGGGGTGCTGCATAAAACCAGAGATTGAAATGAGCACAGATAAAGTTCCTTAAGCCAAATATGGAATAGACAAGAGCTACTCCTTGCTCAACGAAATGGACTCAACACCCCATATTAAATGCCTAAGAGTGTACCTGACTAGGAAGTATCTTAAAACCTATGGATTGCTATGTCTCTGAAAGAGAATCAAGTGTGTGTACAGGGGCATAAACGCAGCAGTGATAGGATTGGAGAGGTTCGGTGAGCAAATGAAGACCCTTTGAAGTCATATTGCATGGTACCCATTCCACGGGTCTCAACTCTCCAGGTTTAAGGTATTCTTCCTTCAGCTAAAACATGCATGTGGAACCCAGAGTATGATCAACCGTGTGATCGGGAGACGTGTTCCAATATGTCTCAGTTTTCGTCCCCTGGTACTCGGGTGCAACATTCCAGACGCTTTACTAACACTCTCCCGACTTGGAGAGTCAGTGCCTTTAACCTCCTGTTTGGCCCAGTTTGCAATTTCTGCGGAAGATGAACAGGAATAGGGAGAACCAATGACAGACTAGCTGGAGGTGTCTGGACGGGCAAATTTAACTCTCATTTCCCACCAGGAAGAGGAATTAACCAAAGGCTCAGCGTGCCGTGCCGGAACCAGATTAGGGCCTGAAGCCATCCTGCGGTGTTGCGGCCAGCTCACGAGAAAGCGAGTTGAAGAAAGGAGCTCAGGGGCACTGTAATTCACAAACCTGCAGAGTTATAAATGACAGCTATCGTCCAAAAATATACTGAAGTAAGGCTGCCAAGAGGACTTGAAAGCGGGGCAGAATTGCAGGAAACCGATTTCAGGAGGTAGACTGGAATTGCATTGAAAGCATAGGAAAAGAGGCAGAACGTCCACAATGATGCACTTGGCCAAAAAGGGCGTATGCGTTTTTTCCTGAATATATTCAGGAAAAAACGCATACGCCCTTTTTGGCCAACCAAGCAAGCTTGCAAAGGAAATCTGCACTACAATGAAGTCTCACTTCCCCCCGGTCAAAAGGGCCATCTGAAAAAAGTGTAAAATCCAGAAAGGCAGGACAGGCCATGGAGAACTGGGAGCCTTGTTATGCTGATGGGCGGGATGTCAATTGCCAACAGCCACTCGGGAGAAGTGTATGGTGTTTCCTGAAACATCTAAAAAACAAAGCAACAGAGCCTAGGGCACTTCCACTTATGGTCCTATAGCTTAGGGAAATTAAAATCAAAAGACACAGCCACCCCAAAGGTTGGGACGGCTCTGTTTACAAGAACCTGGTTTACGGTACAAGTTCAATATCGCAGAAAGTGAAAAATGGATAAAGAAGTTGTGGTACTTACGTACAATGCAGTATCACTCAGCAATGAAATCTATGTCATCAGGCCCGTAGCAGCATAATGAGTGGATTCAGGTACGATGATTCTAACTGAAATAAGTCACACAGGAAAAGAAACATCATAAGATATCACTAATACACGGAATGTAACCTTGGCTACACAGGAACTGAATTACAAAACAGAACAGGGTCTCCAATTTAGAAAACCAACTTATGCTTGCTTAAGGGGAAAGGTGAGTTGGGGTGCTGCATAAAACCAGAGATTGAAATGAGCACAGATAAAGTTCCTTAAGCCAAATATGGAATAGACAAGAGCTACTCCTTGCTCAACGAAATGGACTCAACACCCCATATTAAATGCCTAAGAGTGTACCTGACTAGGAAGTATCTTAAAACCTATGGATTGCTATGTCTCTGAAAGAGAATCAAGTGTGTGTACAGGGGCATAAACGCAGCAGTGATAGGATTGGAGAGGTTCGGTGAGCAAATGAAGACCCTTTGAAGTCATATTGCATGGTACCCATTCCACGGGTCTCAACTCTCCAGGTTTAAGGTATTCTTCCTTCAGCTAAAACATGCATGTGGAACCCAGAGTATGATCAACCGTGTGATCGGGAGACGTGTTCCAATATGTGTCAGTTTTCGTCCCCTGGTACTCGGGTGCAACATTCCAGACGCTTTACTAACACTCTCCCGACTTGGAGAGTCAGTGCCTTTAACCTCCTGTTTGGCCCAGTTTGCAATTTCTGCGGAAGATGAACAGGAATAGGGAGAACCAATGACAGACCAGCTGGAGGTGTCTGGACGGGCAAATTTAACTCTCATTTCCCACCAGGAAGAGGAATTAACCAAAGGCTCAGCGTGCCGTGCCGGAACCAGATTAGGGCCTGAAGCCATCCTGCGGTGTTGCGGCCAGCTCACGAGAAAGCGAGTTGAAGAAAGGAGCTCAGGGGCACTGTAATTCACAAACCTGCAGAGTTATAAATGACAGCTATCGTCCAAAAATATACTGAAGTAAGGCTGCCAAGAGGACTTGAAAGCGGGGCAGAATTGCAGGAAACCGATTTCAGGAGGTAGACTGGAATTGCATTGAAAGCATAGGAAAAGAGGCAGAACGTCCACAATGATGCACTTGGCCAAAAAGGGCGTATGCGTTTTTTCCTGAATATATTCAGGAAAAAACGCATACGCCCTTTTTGGCCAACCAAGCAAGCTTGCAAAGGAAATCTGCACTACAATGAAGTCTCACTTCCCCCCGGTCAAAAGGGCCATCTGAAAAAAGTGTAAAATCCAGAAAGGCAGGACAGGCCATGGAGAACTGGGAGCCTTGTTATGCTGATGGGCGGGATGTCAATTGCCAACAGCCACTTGGGAGAAGTGTATGGTGTTTCCTGAAACATCTAAAAAACAAAGCAACAGAGCCTAGGGCACTTCCACTTATGGTCCTATAGCTTAGGGAAATTAAAATCAAAAAGACACAGCCACCCCAAAGGTTGGGACGGCTCTGTTTACAAGAACCTGGTTTACGGTACAAGTTCAATATCGCAGAAAGTGAAAAATGGATAAAGAAGTTGTGGTACTTACGTACAATGCAGTATCACTCAGCAATGAAATCTATGTCATCAGGCCCGTAGCAGCATAATGAGTGGATTCAGGTACGATGATTCTAACTGAAATAAGTCACACAGGAAAAGAAACATCATAAGATATCACTAATACACGGAATGTAACCTTGGCTACACAGGAACTGAATTACAAAACAGAACAGGGTCTCCAATTTAGAAAACCAACTTATGCTTGCTTAAGGGGAAAGGTGAGTTGGGGTGCTGCATAAAACCAGAGATTGAAATGAGCACAGATAAAGTTCCTTAAGCCAAATATGGAATAGACAAGAGCTACTCCTTGCTCAACGAAATGGACTCAACACCCCATATTAAATGCCTAAGAGTGTACCTGACTAGGAAGTATCTTAAAACCTATGGATTGCTATGTCTCTGAAAGAGAATCAAGTGTGTGTACAGGGGCATAAACGCAGCAGTGATAGGATTGGAGAGGTTCGGTGAGCAAATGAAGACCCTTTGAAGTCATATTGCATGGTACCCATTCCACGGGTCTCAACTCTCCAGGTTTAAGGTATTCTTCCTTCAGCTAAAACATGCATGTGGAACCCAGAGTATGATCAACCGTGTGATCGGGAGACGTGTTCCAATATGTGTCAGTTTTCGTCCCCTGGTACTCGGGTGCAACATTCCAGACGCTTTACTAACACTCTCCCGACTTGGAGAGTCAGTGCCTTTAACCTCCTGTTTGGCCCAGTTTGCAATTTCTGCGGAAGATGAACAGGAATAGGGAGAACCAATGACAGACTAGCTGGAGGTGTCTGGACGGGCAAATTTAACTCTCATTTCCCACCAGGAAGAGGAATTAACCAAAGGCTCAGCGTGCCGTGCCGGAACCAGCTTAGGGCCTGAAGCCATCCTGCGGTGTTGCGGCCAGCTCACGAGAAAGCGAGTTGAAGAAAGGAGCTTAGGGGCACTGTAATTCACAAACCTGCAGAGTTATAAATGACAGCTATCGTCCAAAAATATACTGAAGTAAGGCTGCCAAGAGGACTTGAAAGCGGGGCAGAATTGCAGGAAACCGATTTCAGGAGGTAGACTGGAATTGCATTGAAAGCATAGGAAAAGAGGCAGAACGTCCACAATGATGCACTTGGCCAAAAAGGGCGTATGCGTTTTTTCCTGAATATATTCAGGAAAAAACGCATACGCCCTTTTTGGCCAACCAAGCAAGCTTGCAAAGGAAATCTGCACTACAATGAAGTCTCACTTCCCCCCGGTCAAAAGGGCCATCTGAAAAAAGTGTAAAATCCAGAAAGGCAGGACAGGCCATGGAGAACTGGGAGCCTTGTTATGCTGATGGGCGGGATGTCAATTGCCAACAGCCACTCGGGAGAAGTGTATGGTGTTTCCTGAAACATCTAAAAAACAAAGCAACAGAGCCTAGGGCACTTCCACTTATGGTCCTATAGCTTAGGGAAATTAAAATCAAAAGACACAGCCACCCCAAAGGTTGGGACGGCTCTGTTTACAAGAACCTGGTTTACGGTACAAGTTCAATATCGCAGAAAGTGAAAAATGGATAAAGAAGTTGTGGTACTTACGTACAATGCAGTATCACTCAGCAATGAAATCTATGTCATCAGGCCCGTAGCAGCATAATGAGTGGATTCAGGTACGATGATTCTAACTGAAATAAGTCACACAGGAAAAGAAACATCATAAGATATCACTAATACACGGAATGTAACCTTGGCTACACAGGAACTGAATTACAAAACAGAACAGGGTCTCCAATTTAGAAAACCAACTTATGCTTGCTTAAGGGGAAAGGTGAGTTGGGGTGCTGCATAAAACCAGAGATTGAAATGAGCACAGATAAAGTTCCTTAAGCCAAATATGGAATAGACAAGAGCTACTCCTTGCTCAACGAAATGGACTCAACACCCCATATTAAATGCCTAAGAGTGTACCTGACTAGGAAGTATCTTAAAACCTATGGATTGCTATGTCTCTGAAAGAGAATCAAGTGTGTGTACAGGGGCATAAACGCAGCAGTGATAGGATTGGAGAGGTTCGGTGAGCAAATGAAGACCCTTTGAAGTCATATTGCATGGTACCCATTCCACGGGTCTCAACTCTCCAGGTTTAAGGTATTCTTCCTGCAGCTAAAACATGCATGTGGAACCCAGAGTATGATCAACCGTGTGATCGGGAGACGTGTTCCAATATGTGTCAGTTTTCGTCCCCTGGTACTCGGGTGCAACATTCCAGACGCTTTACTAACACTCTCCCGACTTGGAGAGTCAGTGCCTTTAACCTCCTGTTTGGCCCAGTTTGCAATTTCTGCGGAAGATGAACAGGAATAGGGAGAACCAATGACAGACTAGCTGGAGGTGTCTGGACGGGCAAATTTAACTCTCATTTCCCACCAGGAAGAGGAATTAACCAAAGGCTCAGCGTGCCGTGCCGGAACCAGATTAGGGCCTGAAGCCATCCTGCGGTGTTGCGGCCAGCTCACGAGAAAGCGAGTTGAAGAAAGGAGCTCAGGGGCACTGTAATTCACAAACCTGCAGAGTTATAAATGACAGCTATCGTCCAAAAATATACTGAAGTAAGGCTGCCAAGAGGACTTGAAAGCGGGGCAGAATTGCAGGAAACCGATTTCAGGAGGTAGACTGGAATTGCATTGAAAGCATAGGAAAAGAGGCAGAACGTCCACAATGATGCACTTGGCCAAAAAGGGCGTATGCGTTTTTTCCTGAATATATTCAGGAAAAAACGCATACGCCCTTTTTGGCCAACCAAGCAAGCTTGCAAAGGAAATCTGCACTACAATGAAGTCTCACTTCCCCCCGGTCAAAAGGGCCATCTGAAAAAAGTGTAAAATCCAGAAAGGCAGGACAGGCCATGGAGAACTGGGAGCCTTGTTATGCTGATGGGCGGGATGTCAATTGCCAACAGCCACTCGGGAGAAGTGTATGGTGTTTCCTGAAACATCTAAAAAACAAAGCAACAGAGCCTAGGGCACTTCCACTTATGGTCCTATAGCTTAGGGAAATTAAAATCAAAAGACACAGCCACCCCAAAGGTTGGGACGGCTCTGTTTACAAGAACCTGGTTTACGGTACAAGTTCAATATCACAGAAAGTGAAAAATGGATAAAGAAGTTGTGGTACTTACGTACAATGCAGTATCACTCAGCAATGAAATCTATGTCATCAGGCCCGTAGCAGCATAATGAGTGGATTCAGGTACGATGATTCTAACTGAAATAAGTCACACAGGAAAAGAAACATCATAAGATATCACTAATACACGGAATGTAACCTTGGCTACACAGGAACTGAATTACAAAACAGAACAGGGTCTCCAATTTAGAAAACCAACTTATGCTTGCTTAAGGGGAAAGGTGAGTTGGGGTGCTGCATAAAACCAGAGATTGAAATGAGCACAGATAAAGTTCCTTAAGCCAAATATGGAATAGACAAGAGCTACTCCTTGCTCAACGAAATGGACTCAACACCCCATATTAAATGCCTAAGAGTGTACCTGACTAGGAAGTATCTTAAAACCTATGGATTGCTATGTCTCTGAAAGAGAATCAAGTGTGTGTACAGGGGCATAAACGCAGCAGTGATAGGATTGGAGAGGTTCGGTGAGCAAATGAAGACCCTTTGAAGTCATATTGCATGGTACCCATTCCACGGGTCTCAACTCTCCAGGTTTAAGGTATTCTTCCTTCAGCTAAAACATGCATGTGGAACCCAGAGTATGATCAACCGTGTGATCGGGAGACGTGTTCCAATATGTGTCAGTTTTCGTCCCCTGGTACTCGGGTGCAACATTCCAGACGCTTTACTAACACTCTCCCGACTTGGAGAGTCAGTGCCTTTAACCTCCTGTTTGGCCCAGTTTGCAATTTCTGCGGAAGATGAACAGGAATAGGGAGAACCAATGACAGACTAGCTGGAGGTGTCTGGACGGGCAAATTTAACTCTCATTTCCCACCAGGAAGAGGAATTAACCAAAGGCTCAGCGTGCCGTGCCGGAACCAGATTAGGGCCTGAAGCCATCCTGCGGTGTTGCGGCCAGCTCACGAGAAAGCGAGTTGAAGAAAGGAGCTCAGGGGCACTGTAATTCACAAACCTGCAGAGTTATAAATGACAGCTATCGTCCAAAAATATACTGAAGTAAGGCTGCCAAGAGGACTTGAAAGCGGGGCAGAATTGCAGGAAACCGATTTCAGGAGGTAGACTGGAATTGCATTGAAAGCATAGGAAAAGAGGCAGAACGTCCACAATGATGCACTTGGCCAAAAAGGGCGTATGCGTTTTTTCCTGAATATATTCAGGAAAAAACGCATACGCCCTTTTTGGCCAACCAAGCAAGCTTGCAAAGGAAATCTGCACTACAATGAAGTCTCACTTCCCCCCGGTCAAAAGGGCCATCTGAAAAAAGTGTAAAATCCAGAAAGGCAGGACAGGCCATGGAGAACTGGGAGCCTTGTTATGCTGATGGGCGGGATGTCAATTGCCAACAGCCACTCGGGAGAAGTGTATGGTGTTTCCTGAAACATCTAAAAAACAAAGCAACAGAGCCTAGGGCACTTCCACTTATGGTCCTATAGCTTAGGGAAATTAAAATCAAAAGACACAGCCACCCCAAAGGTTGGGACGGCTCTGTTTACAAGAACCTGGTTTACGGTACAAGTTCAATATCGCAGAAAGTGAAAAATGGATAAAGAAGTTGTGGTACTTACGTACAATGCAGTATCACTCAGCAATGAAATCTATGTCATCAGGCCCGTAGCAGCATAATGAGTGGATTCAGGTACGATGATTCTAACTGAAATAAGTCACACAGGAAAAGAAACATCATAAGATATCACTAATACACGGAATGTAACCTTGGCTACACAGGAACTGAATTACAAAACAGAACAGGGTCTCCAATTTAGAAAACCAACTTATGCTTGCTTAAGGGGAAAGGTGAGTTGGGGTGCTGCATAAAACCAGAGATTGAAATGAGCACAGATAAAGTTCCTTAAGCCAAATATGGAATAGACAAGAGCTACTCCTTGCTCAACGAAATGGACTCAACACCCCATATTAAATGCCTAAGAGTGTACCTGACTAGGAAGTATCTTAAAACCTATGGATTGCTATGTCTCTGAAAGAGAATCAAGTGTGTGTACAGGGGCATAAACGCAGCAGTGATAGGATTGGAGAGGTTCGGTGAGCAAATGAAGACCCTTTGAAGTCATATTGCATGGTACCCATTCCACGGGTCTCAACTCTCCAGGTTTAAGGTATTCTTCCTTCAGCTAAAACATGCATGTGGAACCCAGAGTATGATCAACCGTGTGATCGGGAGACGTGTTCCAATATGTGTCAGTTTTCGTCCCCTGGTACTCGGGTGCAACATTCCAGACGCTTTACTAACACTCTCCCGACTTGGAGAGTCAGTGCCTTTAACCTCCTGTTTGGCCCAGTTTGCAATTTCTGCGGAAGATGAACAGGAATAGGGAGAACCAATGACAGACCAGCTGGAGGTGTCTGGACGGGCAAATTTAACTCTCATTTCCCACCAGGAAGAGGAATTAACCAAAGGCTCAGCGTGCCGTGCCGGAACCAGATTAGGGCCTGAAGCCATCCTGCGGTGTTGCGGCCAGCTCACGAGAAAGCGAGTTGAAGAAAGGAGCTCAGGGGCACTGTAATTCACAAACCTGCAGAGTTATAAATGACAGCTATCGTCCAAAAATATACTGAAGTAAGGCTGCCAAGAGGACTTGAAAGCGGGGCAGAATTGCAGGAAACCGATTTCAGGAGGTAGACTGGAATTGCATTGAAAGCATAGGAAAAGAGGCAGAACGTCCACAATGATGCACTTGGCCAAAAAGGGCGTATGCGTTTTTTCCTGAATATATTCAGGAAAAAACGCATACGCCCTTTTTGGCCAACCAAGCAAGCTTGCAAAGGAAATCTGCACTACAATGAAGTCTCACTTCCCCCCGGTCAAAAGGGCCATCTGAAAAAAGTGTAAAATCCAGAAAGGCAGGACAGGCCATGGAGAACTGGGAGCCTTGTTATGCTGATGGGCGGGATGTCAATTGCCAACAGCCACTTGGGAGAAGTGTATGGTGTTTCCTGAAACATCTAAAAAACAAAGCAACAGAGCCTAGGGCACTTCCACTTATGGTCCTATAGCTTAGGGAAATTAAAATCAAAAAGACACAGCCACCCCAAAGGTTGGGACGGCTCTGTTTACAAGAACCTGGTTTACGGTACAAGTTCAATATCGCAGAAAGTGAAAAATGGATAGAGAAGTTGTGGTACTTACGTACAATGCAGTATCACTCAGCAATGAAATCTATGTCATCAGGCCCGTAGCAGCATAATGAGTGGATTCAGGTACGATGATTCTAACTGAAATAAGTCACACAGGAAAAGAAACATCATAAGATATCACTAATACACGGAATGTAACCTTGGCTACACAGGAACTGAATTACAAAACAGAACAGGGTCTCCAATTTAGAAAACCAACTTATGCTTGCTTAAGGGGAAAGGTGAGTTGGGGTGCTGCATAAAACCAGAGATTGAAATGAGCACAGATAAAGTTCCTTAAGCCAAATATGGAATAGACAAGAGCTACTCCTTGCTCAACGAAATGGACTCAACACCCCATATTAAATGCCTAAGAGTGTACCTGACTAGGAAGTATCTTAAAACCTATGGATTGCTATGTCTCTGAAAGAGAATCAAGTGTGTGTACAGGGGCATAAACGCAGCAGTGATAGGATTGGAGAGGTTCGGTGAGCAAATGAAGACCCTTTGAAGTCATATTGCATGGTACCCATTCCACGGGTCTCAACTCTCCAGGTTTAAGGTATTCTTCCTTCAGCTAAAACATGCATGTGGAACCCAGAGTATGATCAACCGTGTGATCGGGAGACGTGTTCCAATATGTGTCAGTTTTCGTCCCCTGGTACTCGGGTGCAACATTCCAGACGCTTTACTAACACTCTCCCGACTTGGAGAGTCAGTGCCTTTAACCTCCTGTTTGGCCCAGTTTGCAATTTCTGCGGAAGATGAACAGGAATAGGGAGAACCAATGACAGACTAGCTGGAGGTGTCTGGACGGGCAAATTTAACTCTCATTTCCCACCAGGAAGAGGAATTAACCAAAGGCTCAGCGTGCCGTGCCGGAACCAGATTAGGGCCTGAAGCCATCCTGCGGTGTTGCGGCCAGCTCACGAGAAAGCGAGTTGAAGAAAGGAGCTCAGGGGCACTGTAATTCACAAACCTGCAGAGTTATAAATGACAGCTATCGTCCTAAAATATACTGAAGTAAGGCTGCCAAGAGGACTTGAAAGCGGGGCAGAATTGCAGGAAACCGATTTCAGGAGGTAGACTGGAATTGCATTGAAAGCATAGGAAAAGAGGCAGAACGTCCACAATGATGCACTTGGCCAAAAAGGGCGTATGCGTTTTTTCCTGAATATATTCAGGAAAAAACGCATACGCCCTTTTTGGCCAACCAAGCAAGCTTGCAAAGGAAATCTGCACTACAATGAAGTCTCACTTCCCCCCGGTCAAAAGGGCCATCTGAAAAAAGTGTAAAATCCAGAAAGGCAGGACAGGCCATGGAGAACTGGGAGCCTTGTTATGCTGATGGGCGGGATGTAAATTGCCAACAGCCACTCGGGAGAAGTGTATGGTGTTTCCTGAAACATCTAAAAAACAAAGCAACAGAGCCTAGGGCACTTCCACTTATGGTCCTATAGCTTAGGGAAATTAAAATCAAAAGACACAGCCACCCCAAAGGTTGGGACGGCTCTGTTTACAAGAACCTGGTTTACGGTACAAGTTCAATATCGCAGAAAGTGAAAAATGGATAAAGAAGTTGTGGTACTTACGTACAATGCAGTATCACTCAGCAATGAAATCTATGTCATCAGGCCCGTAGCAGCATAATGAGTGGATTCAGGTACGATGATTCTAACTGAAATAAGTCACACAGGAAAAGAAACATCATAAGATATCACTAATACACGGAATGTAACCTTGGCTACACAGGAACTGAATTACAAAACAGAACAGGGTCTCCAATTTAGAAAACCAACTTATGCTTGCTTAAGGGGAAAGGTGAGTTGGGGTGCTGCATAAAACCAGAGATTGAAATGAGCACAGATAAAGTTCCTTAAGCCAAATATGGAATAGACAAGAGCTACTCCTTGCTCAACGAAATGGACTCAACACCCCATATTAAATGCCTAAGAGTGTACCTGACTAGGAAGTATCTTAAAACCTATGGATTGCTATGTCTCTGAAAGAGAATCAAGTGTGTGTACAGGGGCATAAACGCAGCAGTGATAGGATTGGAGAGGTTCGGTGAGCAAATGAAGACCCTTTGAAGTCATATTGCATGGTACCCATTCCACGGGTCTCAACTCTCCAGGTTTAAGGTATTCTTCCTTCAGCTAAAACATGCATGTGGAACCCAGAGTATGATCAACCGTGTGATCGGGAGACGTGTTCCAATATGTGTCAGTTTTCGTCCCCTGGTACTCGGGTGCAACATTCCAGACGCTTTACTAACACTCTCCCGACTTGGAGAGTCAGTGCCTTTAACCTCCTGTTTGGCCCAGTTTGCAATTTCTGCGGAAGATGAACAGGAATAGGGAGAACCAATGACAGACTAGCTGGAGGTGTCTGGACGGGCAAATTTAACTCTCATTTCCCACCAGGAAGAGGAATTAACCAAAGGCTCAGCGTGCCGTGCCGGAACCAGATTAGGGCCTGAAGCCATCCTGTGGTGTTGCGGCCAGCTCACGAGAAAGCGAGTTGAAGAAAGGAGCTCAGGGGCACTGTAATTCACAAACCTGCAGAGTTATAAATGACAGCTATCGTCCTAAAATATACTGAAGTAAGGCTGCCAAGAGGACTTGAAAGCGGGGCAGAATTGCAGGAAACCGATTTCAGGAGGTAGACTGGAATTGCATTGAAAGCATAGGAAAAGAGGCAGAACGTCCACAATGATGCACTTGGCCAAAAAGGGCGTATGCGTTTTTTCCTGAATATATTCAGGAAAAAACGCATACGCCCTTTTTGGCCAACCAAGCAAGCTTGCAAAGGAAATCTGCACTACAATGAAGTCTCACTTCCCCCCGGTCAAAAGGGCCATCTGAAAAAAGTGTAAAATCCAGAAAGGCAGGACAGGCCATGGAGAACTGGGAGCCTTGTTATGCTGATGGGCGGGATGTAAATTGCCAACAGCCACTCGGGAGAAGTGTATGGTGTTTCCTGAAACATCTAAAAAACAAAGCAACAGAGCCTAGGGCACTTCCACTTATGGTCCTATAGCTTAGGGAAATTAAAATCAAAAGACACAGCCACCCCAAAGGTTGGGACGGCTCTGTTTACAAGAACCTGGTTTACGGTACAAGTTCAATATCGCAGAAAGTGAAAAATGGATAAAGAAGTTGTGGTACTTACGTACAATGCAGTATCACTCAGCAATGAAATCTATGTCATCAGGCCCGTAGCAGCATAATGAGTGGATTCAGGTACGATGATTCTAACTGAAATAAGTCACACAGGAAAAGAAACATCATAAGATATCACTAATACACGGAATGTAACCTTGGCTACACAGGAACTGAATTACAAAACAGAACAGGGTCTCCAATTTAGAAACCCAACTTATGCTTGCTTAAGGGGAAAGGTGAGTTGGGGTGCTGCATAAAACCAGAGATTGAAATGAGCACAGATAAAGTTCCTTAAGCCAAATATGGAATAGACAAGAGCTACTCCTTGCTCAACGAAATGGACTCAACACCCCATATTAAATGCCTAAGAGTGTACCTGACTAGGAAGTATCTTAAAACCTATGGATTGCTATGTCTCTGAAAGAGAATCAAGTGTGTGTACAGGGGCATAAACGCAGCAGTGATAGGATTGGAGAGGTTCGGTGAGCAAATGAAGACCCTTTGAAGTCATATTGCATGGTACCCATTCCACGGGTCTCAACTCTCCAGGTTTAAGGTATTCTTCCTTCAGCTAAAACATGCATGTGGAACCCAGAGTATGATCAACCGTGTGATCGGGAGACGTGTTCCAATATGTGTCAGTTTTCGTCCCCTGGTACTCGGGTGCAACATTCCAGACGCTTTACTAACACTCTCCCGACTTGGAGAGTCAGTGCCTTTAACCTCCTGTTTGGCCCAGTTTGCAATTTCTGCGGAAGATGAACAGGAATAGGGAGAACCAATGACAGACTAGCTGGAGGTGTCTGGACGGGCAAATTTAACTCTCATTTCCCACCAGGAAGAGGAATTAACCAAAGGCTCAGCGTGCCGTGCCGGAACCAGATTAGGGCCTGAAGCCATCCTGCGGTGTTGCGGCCAGCTCACGAGAAAGCGACTTGAAGAAAGGAGCTCAGGGGCACTGTAATTCACAAACCTGCAGAGTTATAAATGACAGCTATCGTCCAAAAATATACTGAAGTAAGGCTGCCAAGAGGACTTGAAAGCGGGGCAGAATTGCAGGAAACCGATTTCAGGAGGTAGACTGGAATTGCATTGAAAGCATAGGAAAAGAGGCAGAACGTCCACAATGATGCACTTGGCCAAAAAGGGCGTATGCGTTTTTTCCTGAATATATTCAGGAAAAAACGCATACGCCCTTTTTGGCCAACCAAGCAAGCTTGCAAAGGAAATCTGCACTACAATGAAGTCTCACTTCCCCCCGGTCAAAAGGGCCATCTGAAAAAAGTGTAAAATCCAGAAAGGCAGGACAGGCCATGGAGAACTGGGAGCCTTGTTATGCTGATGGGCGGGATGTAAATTGCCAACAGCCACTCGGGAGAAGTGTATGGTGTTTCCTGAAACATCTAAAAAACAAAGCAACAGAGCCTAGGGCACTTCCACTTATGGTCCTATAGCTTAGGGAAATTAAAATCAAAAAGACACAGCCACCCCAAAGGTTGGGACGGCTCTGTTTACAAGAACCTGGTTTACGGTACAAGTTCAATATCGCAGAAAGTGAAAAATGGATAGAGAAGTTGTGGTACTTACGTACAATGCAGTATCACTCAGCAATGAAATCTATGTCATCAGGCCCGTAGCAGCATAATGAGTGGATTCAGGTACGATGATTCTAACTGAAATAAGTCACACAGGAAAAGAAACATCATAAGATATCACTAATACACGGAATGTAACCTTGGCTACACAGGAACTGAATTCCAAAACAGAACAGGGTCTCCAATTTAGAAACCCAACTTATGCTTGCTTAAGGGGAAAGGTGAGTTGGGGTGCTGCATAAAACCAGAGATTGAAATGAGCACAGATAAAGTTCCTTAAGCCAAATATGGAATAGACAAGAGCTACTCCTTGCTCAACGAAATGGACTCAACACCCCATATTAAATGCCTAAGAGTGTACCTGACTAGGAAGTATCTTAAAACCTATGGATTGCTATGTCTCCGAAAGAGAATCAAGTGTGTGTACAGGGGCATAAACGCAGCAGTGATAGGATTGGAGAGGTTCGGTGAGCAAATGAAGACCCTTTGAAGTCATATTGCATGGTACCCATTCCACGGGTCTCAACTCTTCAGGTTTAAAGTATTCTTCCTTCAGCTAAAACATGCATGTGGAACCCAGAGTATGATCAACCGTGTGATCGGGAGACGTGTTCCAATATGTGTCAGTTTTCGTCCCCTGGTACTCGGGTGCAACATTCCAGACGCTTTACTAACACTCTCCCGACTTGGAGAGTCAGTGCCTTTAACCTCCTGTTTGGCCCAGTTTGCAATTTCTGCGGAAGATGAACAGGAATAGGGAGAACCAATGACAGACTAGCTGGAGGTGTCTGGACGGGCAAATTTAACTCTCATTTCCCACCAGGAAGAGGAATTAACCAAAGGCTCAGCGTGCCGTGCCGGAACCAGATTAGGGCCTGAAGCCATCCTGCGGTGTTGCGGCCAGCTCACGAGAAAGCGACTTGAAGAAAGGAGCTCAGGGGCACTGTAATTCACAAACCTGCAGAGTTATAAATGACAGCTATCGTCCAAAAATATACTGAAGTAAGGCTGCCAAGAGGACTTGAAAGCGGGGCAGAATTGCAGGAAACCGATTTCAGGAGGTAGACTGGAATTGCATTGAAAGCATAGGAAAAGAGGCAGAACGTCCACAATGATGCACTTGGCCAAAAAGGGCGTATGCGTTTTTTCCTGAATATATTCAGGAAAAAACGCATACGCCCTTTTTGGCCAACCAAGCAAGCTTGCAAAGGAAATCTGCACTACAATGAAGTCTCACTTCCCCCCGGTCAAAAGGGCCATCTGAAAAAAGTGTAAAATCCAGAAAGGCAGGACAGGCCATGGAGAACTGGGAGCCTTGTTATGCTGATGGGCGGGATGTAAATTGCCAACAGCCACTCGGGAGAAGTGTATGGTGTTTCCTGAAACATCTAAAAAACAAAGCAACAGAGCCTAGGGCACTTCCACTTATGGTCCTATAGCTTAGGGAAATTAAAATCAAAAAGACACAGCCACCCCAAAGGTTGGGACGGCTCTGTTTACAAGAACCTGGTTTACGGTACAAGTTCAATATCGCAGAAAGTGAAAAATGGATAAAGAAGTTGTGGTACTTACGTACAATGCAGTATCACTCAGCAATGAAATCTATGTCATCAGGCCCGTAGCAGCATAATGAGTGGATTCAGGTACGATGATTCTAACTGAAATAAGTCATACAGGAAAAGAAACATCATAAGATATCACTAATACACGGAATGTAACCTTGGCTACACAGGAACTGAATTACAAAACAGAACAGGGTCTCCAATTTAGAAACCCAACTTATGCTTGCTTAAGGGGAAAGGTGAGTTGGGGTGCTCCATAAAACCAGAGATTGAAATGAGCACAGATAAAGTTCCTTAAGCCAAATATGGAATAGACAAGAGCTACTCCTTGCTCAACGAAATGGACTCAACACCCCATATTAAATGCCTAAGAGTGTACCTGACTAGGAAGTATCTTAAAACCTATGGATTGCTATGTCTCCGAAAGAGAATCAAGTGTGTGTACAGGGGCATAAACGCAGCAGTGATAGGATTGGAGAGGTTCGGTGAGCAAATGAAGACCCTTTGAAGTCATATTGCATGGTACCCATTCCACGGGTCTCAACTCTCCAGGTTTAAGGTATTCTTCCTTCAGCTAAAACATGCATGTGGAACCCAGAGTATGATCAACCGTGTGATCGGGAGACGTGTTCCAATATGTGTCAGTTTTCGTCCCCTGGTACTCGGGTGCAACATTCCAGACGCTTTACTAACACTCTCCCGACTTGGAGAGTCAGTGCCTTTAACCTCCTGTTTGGCCCAGTTTGCAATTTCTGCGGAAGATGAACAGGAATAGGGAGAACCAATGACAGACTAGCTGGAGGTGTCTGGACGGGCAAATTTAACTCTCATTTCCCACCAGGAAGAGGAATTAACCAAAGGCTCAGCATGCCGTGCCGGAACCAGATTAGGGCCTGAAGCCATCCTGCGGTGTTGCGGCCAGCTCACGAGAAAGCGAGTTGAAGAAAGGAGCTCAGGGGCACTGTAATTCACAAACCTGCAGAGTTATAAATGACAGCTATCGTCCTAAAATATACTGAAGTAAGGCTGCCAAGAGGACTTGAAAGCGGGGCAGAATTGCAGGAAACCGATTTCAGGAGGTAGACTGGAATTGCATTGAAAGCATAGGAAAAGAGGCAGAACGTCCACAATGATGCACTTGGCCAAAAAGGGCGTATGCGTTTTTTCCTGAATATATTCAGGAAAAAACGCATACGCCCTTTTTGGCCAACCAAGCAAGCTTGCAAAGGAAATCTGCACTACAATGAAGTCTCACTTCCCCCCGGTCAAAAGGGCCATCTGAAAAAAGTGTAAAATCCAGAAAGGCAGGACAGGCCATGGAGAACTGGGAGCCTTGTTATGCTGATGGGCGGGATGTAAATTGCCAACAGCCACTCGGGAGAAGTGTATGGTGTTTCCTGAAACATCTAAAAAACAAAGCAACAGAGCCTAGGGCACTTCCACTTATGGTCCTATAGCTTAGGGAAATTAAAATCAAAAGACACAGCCACCCCAAAGGTTGGGACGGCTCTGTTTACAAGAACCTGGTTTACGGTACAAGTTCAATATCGCAGAAAGTGAAAAATGGATAAAGAAGTTGTGGTACTTACGTACAATGCAGTATCACTCAGCAATGAAATCTATGTCATCAGGCCCGTAGCAGCATAATGAGTGGATTCAGGTACGATGATTCTAACTGAAATAAGTCACACAGGAAAAGAAACATCATAAGATATCACTAATACACGGAATGTAACCTTGGCTACACAGGAACTGAATTCCAAAACAGAACAGGGTCTCCAATTTAGAAACCCAACTTATGCTTGCTTAAGGGGAAAGGTGAGTTGGGGTGCTGCATAAAACCAGAGATTGAAATGAGCACAGATAAAGTTCCTTAAGCCAAATATGGAATAGACAAGAGCTACTCCTTGCTCAACGAAATGGACTCAACACCCCATATTAAATGCCTAAGAGTGTACCTGACTAGGAAGTATCTTAAAACCTATGGATTGCTATGTCTCTGAAAGAGAATCAAGTGTGTGTACAGGGGCATAAACGCAGCAGTGATAGGATTGGAGAGGTTCGGTGAGCAAATGAAGACCCTTTGAAGTCATATTGCATGGTACCCATTCCACGGGTCTCAACTCTCCAGGTTTAAGGTATTCTTCCTTCAGCTAAAACATGCATGTGGAACCCAGAGTATGATCAACCGTGTGATCGGGAGACGTGTTCCAATATGTGTCAGTTTTCGTCCCCTGGTACTCGGGTGCAACATTCCAGACGCTTTACTAACACTCTCCCGACTTGGAGAGTCAGTGCCTTTAACCTCCTGTTTGGCCCAGTTTGCAATTTCTGCGGAAGATGAACAGGAATAGGGAGAACCAATGACAGACTAGCTGGAGGTGTCTGGACGGGCAAATTTAACTCTCATTTCCCACCAGGAAGAGGAATTAACCAAAGGCTCAGCGTGCCGTGCCGGAACCAGATTAGGGCCTGAAGCCATCCTGCGGTGTTGCGGCCAGCTCACGAGAAAGCGAGTTGAAGAAAGGAGCTCAGGGGCACTGTAATTCACAAACCTGCAGAGTTATAAATGACAGCTATCGTCCAAAAATATACTGAAGTAAGGCTGCCAAGAGGACTTGAAAGCGGGGCAGAATTGCAGGAAACCGATTTCAGGAGGTAGACTGGAATTGCATTGAAAGCATAGGAAAAGAGGCAGAACGTCCACAATGATGCACTTGGCCAAAAAGGGCGTATGCGTTTTTTCCTGAATATATTCAGGAAAAAACGCATACGCCCTTTTTGGCCAACCAAGCAAGCTTGCAAAGGAAATCTGCACTACAATGAAGTCTCACTTCCCCCCGGTCAAAAGGGCCATCTGAAAAAAGTGTAAAATCCAGAAAGGCAGGACAGGCCATGGAGAACTGGGAGCCTTGTTATGCTGATGGGCGGGATGTAAATTGCCAACAGCCACTCGGGAGAAGTGTATGGTGTTTCCTGAAACATCTAAAAAACAAAGCAACAGAGCCTAGGGCACTTCCACTTATGGTCCTATAGCTTAGGGAAATTAAAATCAAAAAGACACAGCCACCCCAAAGGTTGGGACGGCTCTGTTTACAAGAACCTGGTTTACGGTACAAGTTCAATATCGCAGAAAGTGAAAAATGGATAGAGAAGTTGTGGTACTTACGTACAATGCAGTATCACTCAGCAATGAAATCTATGTCATCAGGCCCGTAGCAGCATAATGAGTGGATTCAGGTACGATGATTCTAACTGAAATAAGTCACACAGGAAAAGAAACATCATAAGATATCACTAATACACGGAATGTAACCTTGGCTACACAGGAACTGAATTCCAAAACAGAACAGGGTCTCCAATTTAGAAACCCAACTTATGCTTGCTTAAGGGGAAAGGTGAGTTGGGGTGCTGCATAAAACCAGAGATTGAAATGAGCACAGATAAAGTTCCTTAAGCCAAATATGGAATAGACAAGAGCTACTCCTTGCTCAACGAAATGGACTCAACACCCCATATTAAATGCCTAAGAGTGTACCTGACTAGGAAGTATCTTAAAACCTATGGATTGCTATGTCTCCGAAAGAGAATCAAGTGTGTGTACAGGGGCATAAACGCAGCAGTGATAGGATTGGAGAGGTTCGGTGAGCAAATGAAGACCCTTTGAAGTCATATTGCATGGTACCCATTCCACGGGTCTCAACTCTTCAGGTTTAAAGTATTCTTCCTTCAGCTAAAACATGCATGTGGAACCCAGAGTATGATCAACCGTGTGATCGGGAGACGTGTTCCAATATGTGTCAGTTTTCGTCCCCTGGTACTCGGGTGCAACATTCCAGACGCTTTACTAACACTCTCCCGACTTGGAGAGTCAGTGCCTTTAACCTCCTGTTTGGCCCAGTTTGCAATTTCTGCGGAAGATGAACAGGAATAGGGAGAACCAATGACAGACTAGCTGGAGGTGTCTGGACGGGCAAATTTAACTCTCATTTCCCACCAGGAAGAGGAATTAACCAAAGGCTCAGCGTGCCGTGCCGGAACCAGATTAGGGCCTGAAGCCATCCTGCGGTGTTGCGGCCAGCTCACGAGAAAGCGACTTGAAGAAAGGAGCTCAGGGGCACTGTAATTCACAAACCTGCAGAGTTATAAATGACAGCTATCGTCCAAAAATATACTGAAGTAAGGCTGCCAAGAGGACTTGAAAGCGGGGCAGAATTGCAGGAAACCGATTTCAGGAGGTAGACTGGAATTGCATTGAAAGCATAGGAAAAGAGGCAGAACGTCCACAATGATGCACTTGGCCAAAAAGGGCGTATGCGTTTTTTCCTGAATATATTCAGGAAAAAACGCATACGCCCTTTTTGGCCAACCAAGCAAGCTTGCAAAGGAAATCTGCACTACAATGAAGTCTCACTTCCCCCCGGTCAAAAGGGCCATCTGAAAAAAGTGTAAAATCCAGAAAGGCAGGACAGGCCATGGAGAACTGGGAGCCTTGTTATGCTGATGGGCGGGATGTAAATTGCCAACAGCCACTCGGGAGAAGTGTATGGTGTTTCCTGAAACATCTAAAAAACAAAGCAACAGAGCCTAGGGCACTTCCACTTATGGTCCTATAGCTTAGGGAAATTAAAATCAAAAAGACACAGCCACCCCAAAGGTTGGGACGGCTCTGTTTACAAGAACCTGGTTTACGGTACAAGTTCAATATCGCAGAAAGTGAAAAATGGATAAAGAAGTTGTGGTACTTACGTACAATGCAGTATCACTCAGCAATGAAATCTATGTCATCAGGCCCGTAGCAGCATAATGAGTGGATTCAGGTACGATGATTCTAACTGAAATAAGTCATACAGGAAAAGAAACATCATAAGATATCACTAATACACGGAATGTAACCTTGGCTACACAGGAACTGAATTACAAAACAGAACAGGGTCTCAAATTTAGAAACCCAACTTATGCTTGCTTAAGGGGAAAGGTGAGTTGGGGTGCTCCATAAAACCAGAGATTGAAATGAGCACAGATAAAGTTCCTTAAGCCAAATATGGAATAGACAAGAGCTACTCCTTGCTCAACGAAATGGACTCAACACCCCATATTAAATGCCTAAGAGTGTACCTGACTAGGAAGTATCTTAAAACCTATGGATTGCTATGTCTCTGAAAGAGAATCAAGTGTGTGTACAGGGGCATAAACGCAGCAGTGATAGGATTGGAGAGGTTCGGTGAGCAAATGAAGACCCTTTGAAGTCATATTGCATGGTACCCATTCCACGGGTCTCAACTCTCCAGGTTTAAGGTATTCTTCCTTCAGCTAAAACATGCATGTGGAACCCAGAGTATGATCAACCGTGTGATCGGGAGACGTGTTCCAATATGTGTCAGTTTTCGTCCCCTGGTACTCGGGTGCAACATTCCAGACGCTTTACTAACACTCTCCCGACTTGGAGAGTCAGTGCCTTTAACCTCCTGTTTGGCCCAGTTTGCAATTTCTGCGGAAGATGAACAGGAATAGGGAGAACCAATGACAGACTAGCTGGAGGTGTCTGGACGGGCAAATTTAACTCTCATTTCCCACCAGGAAGAGGAATTAACCAAAGGCTCAGCATGCCGTGCCGGAACCAGATTAGGGCCTGAAGCCATCCTGCGGTGTTGCGGCCAGCTCACGAGAAAGCGAGTTGAAGAAAGGAGCTCAGGGGCACTGTAATTCACAAACCTGCAGAGTTATAAATGACAGCTATCGTCCTAAAATATACTGAAGTAAGGCTGCCAAGAGGACTTGAAAGCGGGGCAGAATTGCAGGAAACCGATTTCAGGAGGTAGACTGGAATTGCATTGAAAGCATAGGAAAAGAGGCAGAACGTCCACAATGATGCACTTGGCCAAAAAGGGCGTATGCGTTTTTTCCTGAATATATTCAGGAAAAAACGCATACGCCCTTTTTGGCCAACCAAGCAAGCTTGCAAAGGAAATCTGCACTACAATGAAGTCTCACTTCCCCCCGGTCAAAAGGGCCATCTGAAAAAAGTGTAAAATCCAGAAAGGCAGGACAGGCCATGGAGAACTGGGAGCCTTGTTATGCTGATGGGCGGGATGTCAATTGCCAACAGCCACTCGGGAGAAGTGTATGGTGTTTCCTGAAACATCTAAAAAACAAAGCAACAGAGCCTAGGGCACTTCCACTTATGGTCCTATAGCTTAGGGAAATTAAAATCAAAAGACACAGCCACCCCAAAGGTTGGGACGGCTCTGTTTACAAGAACCTGGTTTACGGTACAAGTTCAATATCGCAGAAAGTGAAAAATGGATAAAGAAGTTGTGGTACTTACGTACAATGCAGTATCACTCAGCAATGAAATCTATGTCATCAGGCCCGTAGCAGCATAATGAGTGGATTCAGGTACGATGATTCTAACTGAAATAAGTCACACAGGAAAAGAAACATCATAAGATATCACTAATACACGGAATGTAACCTTGGCTACACAGGAACTGAATTACAAAACAGAACAGGGTCTCCAATTTAGAAACCCAACTTATGCTTGCTTAAGGGGAAAGGTGAGTTGGGGTGCTGCATAAAACCAGAGATTGAAATGAGCACAGATAAAGTTCCTTAAGCCAAATATGGAATAGACAAGAGCTACTCCTTGCTCAACGAAATGGACTCAACACCCCATATTAAATGCCTAAGAGTGTACCTGACTAGGAAGTATCTTAAAACCTATGGATTGCTATGTCTCTGAAAGAGAATCAAGTGTGTGTACAGGGGCATAAACGCAGCAGTGATAGGATTGGAGAGGTTCGGTGAGCAAATGAAGACCCTTTGAAGTCATATTGCATGGTACCCATTCCACGGGTCTCAACTCTCCAGGTTTAAGGTATTCTTCCTTCAGCTAAAACATGCATGTGGAACCCAGAGTATGATCAACCGTGTGATCGGGAGACGTGTTCCAATATGTGTCAGTTTTCGTCCCCTGGTACTCGGGTGCAACATTCCAGACGCTTTACTAACACTCTCCCGACTTGGAGAGTCAGTGCCTTTAACCTCCTGTTTGGCCCAGTTTGCAATTTCTGCGGAAGATGAACAGGAATAGGGAGAACCAATGACAGACTAGCTGGAGGTGTCTGGACGGGCAAATTTAACTCTCATTTCCCACCAGGAAGAGGAATTAACCAAAGGCTCAGCATGCCGTGCCGGAACCAGATTAGGGCCTGAAGCCATCCTGCGGTGTTGCGGCCAGCTCACGAGAAAGCGAGTTGAAGAAAGGAGCTCAGGGGCACTGTAATTCACAAACCTGCAGAGTTATAAATGACAGCTATCGTCCTAA
Source organism: Lagenorhynchus albirostris (assembly GCF_949774975.1). NCBI lineage: Eukaryota > Metazoa > Chordata > Mammalia > Artiodactyla > Delphinidae > Lagenorhynchus > Lagenorhynchus albirostris. Next base: position 76,371 of record NW_026783631.1, on the reverse strand, counting down.
AATATACTGAAGTAAGGCTGCCAAGAGGACTTGAAAGCGGGGCAGAATTGCAGGAAACCGATTTCAGGAGGTAGACTGGAATTGCATTGAAAGCATAGGAAAAGAGGCAGAACGTCCACAATGATGCACTTGGCCAAAAAGGGCGTATGCGTTTTTTCCTGAATATATTCAGGAAAAAACGCATACGCCCTTTTTGGCCAACCAAGCAAGCTTGCAAAGGAAATCTGCACTACAATGAAGTCTCACTTCCCCCCGGTCAAAAGGGCCATCTGAAAAAAGTGTAAAATCCAGAAAGGCAGGACAGGCCATGGAGAACTGGGAGCCTTGTTATGCTGATGGGCGGGATGTCAATTGCCAACAGCCACTCGGGAGAAGTGTATGGTGTTTCCTGAAACATCTAAAAAACAAAGCAACAGAGCCTAGGGCACTTCCACTTATGGTCCTATAGCTTAGGGAAATTAAAATCAAAAGACACAGCCACCCCAAAGGTTGGGACGGCTCTGTTTACAAGAACCTGGTTTACGGTACAAGTTCAATATCGCAGAAAGTGAAAAATGGATAAAGAAGTTGTGGTACTTACGTACAATGCAGTATCACTCAGCAATGAAATCTATGTCATCAGGCCCGTAGCAGCATAATGAGTGGATTCAGGTACGATGATTCTAACTGAAATAAGTCACACAGGAAAAGAAACATCATAAGATATCACTAATACACGGAATGTAACCTTGGCTACACAGGAACTGAATTACAAAACAGAACAGGGTCTCCAATTTAGAAACCCAACTTATGCTTGCTTAAGGGGAAAGGTGAGTTGGGGTGCTGCATAAAACCAGAGATTGAAATGAGCACAGATAAAGTTCCTTAAGCCAAATATGGAATAGACAAGAGCTACTCCTTGCTCAACGAAATGGACTCAACACCCCATATTAAATGCCTAAGAGTGTACCTGACTAGGAAGTATCTTAAAACCTATGGATTGCTATGTCTCTGAAAGAGAATCAAGTGTGTGTACAGGGGCATAAACGCAGCAGTGATAGGATTGGAGAGGTTCGGTGAGCAAATGAAGACCCTTTGAAGTCATATTGCATGGTACCCATTCCACGGGTCTCAACTCTCCAGGTTTAAGGTATTCTTCCTTCAGCTAAAACATGCATGTGGAACCCAGAGTATGATCAACCGTGTGATCGGGAGACGTGTTCCAATATGTGTCAGTTTTCGTCCCCTGGTACTCGGGTGCAACATTCCAGACGCTTTACTAACACTCTCCCGACTTGGAGAGTCAGTGCCTTTAACCTCCTGTTTGGCCCAGTTTGCAATTTCTGCGGAAGATGAACAGGAATAGGGAGAACCAATGACAGACTAGCTGGAGGTGTCTGGACGGGCAAATTTAACTCTCATTTCCCACCAGGAAGAGGAATTAACCAAAGGCTCAGCGTGCCGTGCCGGAACCAGATTAGGGCCTGAAGCCATCCTGCGGTGTTGCGGCCAGCTCACGAGAAAGCGACTTGAAGAAAGGAGCTCAGGGGCACTGTAATTCACAAACCTGCAGAGTTATAAATGACAGCTATCGTCCAAAAATATACTGAAGTAAGGCTGCCAAGAGGACTTGAAAGCGGGGCAGAATTGCAGGAAACTGATTTCAGGAGGTAGACTGGAATTGCATTGAAAGCATAGGAAAAGAGGCAGAACGTCCACAATGATGCACTTGGCCAAAAAGGGCGTATGCGTTTTTTCCTGAATATATTCAGGAAAAAACGCATACGCCCTTTTTGGCCAACCAAGCAAGCTTGCAAAGGAAATCTGCACTACAATGAAGTCTCACTTCCCCCCGGTCAAAAGGGCCATCTGAAAAAAGTGTAAAATCCAGAAAGGCAGGACAGGCCATGGAGAACTGGGAGCCTTGTTATGCTGATGGGCGGGATGTCAATTGCCAACAGCCACTCGGGAGAAGTGTATGGTGTTTCCTGAAACATCTAAAAAACAAAGCAACAGAGCCTAGGGCACTTCCACTTATGGTCCTATAGCTTAGGGAAATTAAAATCAAAAGACACAGCCACCCCAAAGGTTGGGACGGCTCTGTTTACAAGAACCTGGTTTACGGTACAAGTTCAATATCGCAGAAAGTGAAAAATGGATAAAGAAGTTGTGGTACTTACGTACAATGCAGTATCACTCAGCAATGAAATCTATGTCATCAGGCCCGTAGCAGCATAATGAGTGGATTCAGGTACGATGATTCTAACTGAAATAAGTCACACAGGAAAAGAAACATCATAAGATATCACTAATACACGGAATGTAACCTTGGCTACACAGGAACTGAATTCCAAAACAGAACAGGGTCTCCAATTTAGAAACCCAACTTATGCTTGCTTAAGGGGAAAGGTGAGTTGGGGTGCTGCATAAAACCAGAGATTGAAATGAGCACAGATAAAGTTCCTTAAGCCAAATATGGAATAGACAAGAGCTACTCCTTGCTCAACGAAATGGACTCAACACCCCATATTAAATGCCTAAGAGTGTACCTGACTAGGAAGTATCTTAAAACCTATGGATTGCTATGTCTCCGAAAGAGAATCAAGTGTGTGTACAGGGGCATAAACGCAGCAGTGATAGGATTGGAGAGCTTCGGTGAGCAAATGAAGACCCTTTGAAGTCATATTGCATGGTACCCATTCCACGGGTCTCAACTCTTCAGGTTTAAAGTATTCTTCCTTCAGCTAAAACATGCATGTGGAACCCAGAGTATGATCAACCGTGTGATCGGGAGACGTGTTCCAATATGTGTCAGTTTTCGTCCCCTGGTACTCGGGTGCAACATTCCAGACGCTTTACTAACACTCTCCCGACTTGGAGAGTCAGTGCCTTTAACCTCCTGTTTGGCCCAGTTTGCAATTTCTGCGGAAGATGAACAGGAATAGGGAGAACCAATGACAGACTAGCTGGAGGTGTCTGGACGGGCAAATTTAACTCTCATTTCCCACCAGGAAGAGGAATTAACCAAAGGCTCAGCGTGCCGTGCCGGAACCAGATTAGGGCCTGAAGCCATCCTGCGGTGTTGCGGCCAGCTCACGAGAAAGCGAGTTGAAGAAAGGAGCTCAGGGGCACTGTAATTCACAAACCTGCAGAGTTATAAATGACAGCTATCGTCCAAAAATATACTGAAGTAAGGCTGCCAAGAGGACTTGAAAGCGGGGCAGAATTGCAGGAAACCGATTTCAGGAGGTAGACTGGAATTGCATTGAAAGCATAGGAAAAGAGGCAGAACGTCCACAATGATGCACTTGGCCAAAAAGGGCGTATGCGTTTTTTCCTGAATATATTCAGGAAAAAACGCATACGCCCTTTTTGGCCAACCAAGCAAGCTTGCAAAGGAAATCTGCACTACAATGAAGTCTCACTTCCCCCCGGTCAAAAGGGCCATCTGAAAAAAGTGTAAAATCCAGAAAGGCAGGACAGGCCATGGAGAACTGGGAGCCTTGTTATGCTGATGGGCGGGATGTAAATTGCCAACAGCCACTCGGGAGAAGTGTATGGTGTTTCCTGAAACATCTAAAAAACAAAGCAACAGAGCCTAGGGCACTTCCACTTATGGTCCTATAGCTTAGGGAAATTAAAATCAAAAAGACACAGCCACCCCAAAGGTTGGGACGGCTCTGTTTACAAGAACCTGGTTTACGGTACAAGTTCAATATCGCAGAAAGTGAAAAATGGATAAAGAAGTTGTGGTACTTACGTACAATGCAGTATCACTCAGCAATGAAATCTATGTCATCAGGCCCGTAGCAGCATAATGAGTGGATTCAGGTACGATGATTCTAACTGAAATAAGTCATACAGGAAAAGAAACATCATAAGATATCACTAATACACGGAATGTAACCTTGGCTACACAGGAACTGAATTACAAAACAGAACAGGGTCTCCAATTTAGAAACCCAACTTATGCTTGCTTAAGGGGAAAGGTGAGTTGGGGTGCTGCATAAAACCAGAGATTGAAATGAGCACAGATAAAGTTCCTTAAGCCAAATATGGAATAGACAAGAGCTACTCCTTGCTCAACGAAATGGACTCAACACCCCATATTAAATGCCTAAGAGTGTACCTGACTAGGAAGTATCTTAAAACCTATGGATTGCTATGTCTCTGAAAGAGAATCAAGTGTGTGTACAGGGGCATAAACGCAGCAGTGATAGGATTGGAGAGGTTCGGTGAGCAAATGAAGACCCTTTGAAGTCATATTGCATGGTACCCATTCCACGGGTCTCAACTCTCCAGGTTTAAGGTATTCTTCCTTCAGCTAAAACATGCATGTGGAACCCAGAGTATGATCAACCGTGTGATCGGGAGACGTGTTCCAATATGTGTCAGTTTTCGTCCCCTGGTACTCGGGTGCAACATTCCAGACGCTTTACTAACACTCTCCCGACTTGGAGAGTCAGTGCCTTTAACCTCCTGTTTGGCCCAGTTTGCAATTTCTGCGGAAGATGAACAGGAATAGGGAGAACCAATGACAGACTAGCTGGAGGTGTCTGGACGGGCAAATTTAACTCTCATTTCCCACCAGGAAGAGGAATTAACCAAAGGCTCAGCATGCCGTGCCGGAACCAGATTAGGGCCTGAAGCCATCCTGCGGTGTTGCGGCCAGCTCACGAGAAAGCGAGTTGAAGAAAGGAGCTCAGGGGCACTGTAATTCACAAACCTGCAGAGTTATAAATGACAGCTATCGTCCAAAAATATACTGAAGTAAGGCTGCCAAGAGGACTTGAAAGCGGGGCAGAATTGCAGGAAACCGATTTCAGGAGGTAGACTGGAATTGCATTGAAAGCATAGGAAAAGAGGCAGAACGTCCACAATGATGCACTTGGCCAAAAAGGGCGTATGCGTTTTTTCCTGAATATATTCAGGAAAAAACGCATACGCCCTTTTTGGCCAACCAAGCAAGCTTGCAAAGGAAATCTGCACTACAATGAAGTCTCACTTCCCCCCGGTCAAAAGGGCCATCTGAAAAAAGTGTAAAATCCAGAAAGGCAGGACAGGCCATGGAGAACTGGGAGCCTTGTTATGCTGATGGGCGGGATGTCAATTGCCAACAGCCACTCGGGAGAAGTGTATGGTGTTTCCTGAAACATCTAAAAAACAAAGCAACAGAGCCTAGGGCACTTCCACTTATGGTCCTATAGCTTAGGGAAATTAAAATCAAAAAGACACAGCCACCCCAAAGGTTGGGACGGCTCTGTTTACAAGAACCTGGTTTACGGTACAAGTTCAATATCGCAGAAAGTGAAAAATGGATAAAGAAGTTGTGGTACTTACGTACAATGCAGTATCACTCAGCAATGAAATCTATGTCATCAGGCCCGTAGCAGCATAATGAGTGGATTCAGGTACGATGATTCTAACTGAAATAAGTCACACAGGAAAAGAAACATCATAAGATATCACTAATACACGGAATGTAACCTTGGCTACACAGGAACTGAATTACAAAACAGAACAGGGTCTCCAATTTAGAAACCCAACTTATGCTTGCTTAAGGGGAAAGGTGAGTTGGGGTGCTGCATAAAACCAGAGATTGAAATGAGCACAGATAAAGTTCCTTAAGCCAAATATGGAATAGACAAGAGCTACTCCTTGCTCAACGAAATGGACTCAACACCCCATATTAAATGCCTAAGAGTGTACCTGACTAGGAAGTATCTTAAAACCTATGGATTGCTATGTCTCTGAAAGAGAATCAAGTGTGTGTACAGGGGCATAAACGCAGCAGTGATAGGATTGGAGAGGTTCGGTGAGCAAATGAAGACCCTTTGAAGTCATATTGCATGGTACCCATTCCACGGGTCTCAACTCTCCAGGTTTAAGGTATTCTTCCTTCAGCTAAAACATGCATGTGGAACCCAGAGTATGATCAACCGTGTGATCGGGAGACGTGTTCCAATATGTGTCAGTTTTCGTCCCCTGGTACTCGGGTGCAACATTCCAGACGCTTTACTAACACTCTCCCGACTTGGAGAGTCAGTGCCTTTAACCTCCTGTTTGGCCCAGTTTGCAATTTCTGCGGAAGATGAACAGGAATAGGGAGAACCAATGACAGACTAGCTGGAGGTGTCTGGACGGGCAAATTTAACTCTCATTTCCCACCAGGAAGAGGAATTAACCAAAGGCTCAGCGTGCCGTGCCGGAACCAGATTAGGGCCTGAAGCCATCCTGCGGTGTTGCGGCCAGCTCACGAGAAAGCGACTTGAAGAAAGGAGCTCAGGGGCACTGTAATTCACAAACCTGCAGAGTTATAAATGACAGCTATCGTCCAAAAATATACTGAAGTAAGGCTGCCAAGAGGACTTGAAAGCGGGGCAGAATTGCAGGAAACTGATTTCAGGAGGTAGACTGGAATTGCATTGAAAGCATAGGAAAAGAGGCAGAACGTCCACAATGATGCACTTGGCCAAAAAGGGCGTATGCGTTTTTTCCTGAATATATTCAGGAAAAAACGCATACGCCCTTTTTGGCCAACCAAGCAAGCTTGCAAAGGAAATCTGCACTACAATGAAGTCTCACTTCCCCCCGGTCAAAAGGGCCATCTGAAAAAAGTGTAAAATCCAGAAAGGCAGGACAGGCCATGGAGAACTGGGAGCCTTGTTATGCTGATGGGCGGGATGTCAATTGCCAACAGCCACTCGGGAGAAGTGTATGGTGTTTCCTGAAACATCTAAAAAACAAAGCAACAGAGCCTAGGGCACTTCCACTTATGGTCCTATAGCTTAGGGAAATTAAAATCAAAAGACACAGCCACCCCAAAGGTTGGGACGGCTCTGTTTACAAGAACCTGGTTTACGGTACAAGTTCAATATCGCAGAAAGTGAAAAATGGATAAAGAAGTTGTGGTACTTACGTACAATGCAGTATCACTCAGCAATGAAATCTATGTCATCAGGCCCGTAGCAGCATAATGAGTGGATTCAGGTACGATGATTCTAACTGAAATAAGTCACACAGGAAAAGAAACATCATAAGATATCACTAATACACGGAATGTAACCTTGGCTACACAGGAACTGAATTCCAAAACAGAACAGGGTCTCCAATTTAGAAACCCAACTTATCCTTGCTTAAGGGGAAAGGTGAGTTGGGGTGCTGCATAAAACCAGAGATTGAAATGAGCACAGATAAAGTTCCTTAAGCCAAATATGGAATAGACAAGAGCTACTCCTTGCTCAACGAAATGGACTCAACACCCCATATTAAATGCCTAAGAGTGTACCTGACTAGGAAGTATCTTAAAACCTATGGATTGCTATGTCTCCGAAAGAGAATCAAGTGTGTGTACAGGGGCATAAACGCAGCAGTGATAGGATTGGAGAGGTTCGGTGAGCAAATGAAGACCCTTTGAAGTCATATTGCATGGTACCCATTCCACGGGTCTCAACTCTTCAGGTTTAAAGTATTCTTCCTTCAGCTAAAACATGCATGTGGAACCCAGAGTATGATCAACCGTGTGATCGGGAGACGTGTTCCAATATGTGTCAGTTTTCGTCCCCTGGTACTCGGGTGCAACATTCCAGACGCTTTACTAACACTCTCCCGACTTGGAGAGTCAGTGCCTTTAACCTCCTGTTTGGCCCAGTTTGCAATTTCTGCGGAAGATGAACAGGAATAGGGAGAACCAATGACAGACTAGCTGGAGGTGTCTGGACGGGCAAATTTAACTCTCATTTCCCACCAGGAAGAGGAATTAACCAAAGGCTCAGCGTGCCGTGCCGGAACCAGATTAGGGCCTGAAGCCATCCTGCGGTGTTGCGGCCAGCTCACGAGAAAGCGAGTTGAAGAAAGGAGCTCAGGGGCACTGTAATTCACAAACCTGCAGAGTTATAAATGACAGCTATCGTCCAAAAATATACTGAAGTAAGGCTGCCAAGAGGACTTGAAAGCGGGGCAGAATTGCAGGAAACCGATTTCAGGAGGTAGACTGGAATTGCATTGAAAGCATAGGAAAAGAGGCAGAACGTCCACAATGATGCACTTGGCCAAAAAGGGCGTATGCGTTTTTTCCTGAATATATTCAGGAAAAAACGCATACGCCCTTTTTGGCCAACCAAGCAAGCTTGCAAAGGAAATCTGCACTACAATGAAGTCTCACTTCCCCCCGGTCAAAAGGGCCATCTGAAAAAAGTGTAAAATCCAGAAAGGCAGGACAGGCCATGGAGAACTGGGAGCCTTGTTATGCTGATGGGCGGGATGTAAATTGCCAACAGCCACTCGGGAGAAGTGTATGGTGTTTCCTGAAACATCTAAAAAACAAAGCAACAGAGCCTAGGGCACTTCCACTTATGGTCCTATAGCTTAGGGAAATTAAAATAAAAAAGACACAGCCACCCCAAAGGTTGGGACGGCTCTGTTTACAAGAACCTGGTTTACGGTACAAGTTCAATATCGCAGAAAGTGAAAAATGGATAAAGAAGTTGTGGTACTTACGTACAATGCAGTATCACTCAGCAATGAAATCTATGTCATCAGGCCCGTAGCAGCATAATGAGTGGATTCAGGTACGATGATTCTAACTGAAATAAGTCACACAGGAAAAGAAACATCATAAGATATCACTAATACACGGAATGTAACCTTGGCTACACAGGAACTGAATTCCAAAACAGAACAGGGTCTCCAATTTAGAAAACCAACTTATGCTTGCTTAAGGGGAAAGGTGAGTTGGGGTGCTGCATAAAACCAGAGATTGAAATGAGCACAGATAAAGTTCCTTAAGCCAAATATGGAATAGACAAGAGCTACTCCTTGCTCAACGAAATGGACTCAACACCCCATATTAAATGCCTAAGAGTGTACCTGACTAGGAAGTATCTTAAAACCTATGGATTGCTATGTCTCTGAAAGAGAATCAAGTGTGTGTACAGGGGCATAAACGCAGCAGTGATAGGATTGGAGAGGTTCGGTGAGCAAATGAAGACCCTTTGAAGTCATATTGCATGGTACCCATTCCACGGGTCTCAACTCTCCAGGTTTAAGGTATTCTTCCTTCAGCTAAAACATGCATGTGGAACCCAGAGTATGATCAACCGTGTGATCGGGAGACGTGTTCCAATATGTGTCAGTTTTCGTCCCCTGGTACTCGGGTGCAACATTCCAGACGCTTTACTAACACTCTCCCGACTTGGAGAGTCAGTGCCTTTAACCTCCTGTTTGGCCCAGTTTGCAATTTCTGCGGAAGATGAACAGGAATAGGGAGAACCAATGACAGACTAGCTGGAGGTGTCTGGACGGGCAAATTTAACTCTCATTTCCCACCAGGAAGAGGAATTAACCAAAGGCTCAGCGTGCCGTGCCGGAACCAGATTAGGGCCTGAAGCCATCCTGCGGTGTTGCGGCCAGCTCACGAGAAAGCGAGTTGAAGAAAGGAGCTCAGGGGCACTGTAATTCACAAACCTGCAGAGTTATAAATGACAGCTATCGTCCAAAAATATACTGAAGTAAGGCTGCCAAGAGGACTTGAAAGCGGGGCAGAATTGCAGGAAACCGATTTCAGGAGGTAGACTGGAATTGCATTGAAAGCATAGGAAAAGAGGCAGAACGTCCACAATGATGCACTTGGCCAAAAAGGGCGTATGCGTTTTTTCCTGAATATATTCAGGAAAAAACGCATACGCCCTTTTTGGCCAACCAAGCAAGCTTGCAAAGGAAATCTGCACTACAATGAAGTCTCACTTCCCCCCGGTCAAAAGGGCCATCTGAAAAAAGTGTAAAATCCAGAAAGGCAGGACAGGCCATGGAGAACTGGGAGCCTTGTTATGCTGATGGGCGGGATGTCAATTGCCAACAGCCACTCGGGAGAAGTGTATGGTGTTTCCTGAAACATCTAAAAAACAAAGCAACAGAGCCTAGGGCACTTCCACTTATGGTCCTATAGCTTAGGGAAATTAAAATCAAAAAGACACAGCCACCCCAAAGGTTGGGACGGCTCTGTTTACAAGAACCTGGTTTACGGTACAAGTTCAATATCGCAGAAAGTGAAAAATGGATAAAGAAGTTGTGGTACTTACGTACAATGCAGTATCACTCAGCAATGAAATCTATGTCATCAGGCCCGTAGCAGCATAATGAGTGGATTCAGGTACGATGATTCTAACTGAAATAAGTCACACAGGAAAAGAAACATCATAAGATATCACTAATACACGGAATGTAACCTTGGCTACACAGGAACTGAATTACAAAACAGAACAGGGTCTCCAATTTAGAAACCCAACTTATGCTTGCTTAAGGGGAAAGGTGAGTTGGGGTGCTGCATAAAACCAGAGATTGAAATGAGCACAGATAAAGTTCCTTAAGCCAAATATGGAATAGACAAGAGCTACTCCTTGCTCAACGAAATGGACTCAACACCCCATATTAAATGCCTAAGAGTGTACCTGACTAGGAAGTATCTTAAAACCTATGGATTGCTATGTCTCTGAAAGAGAATCAAGTGTGTGTACAGGGGCATAAACGCAGCAGTGATAGGATTGGAGAGGTTCGGTGAGCAAATGAAGACCCTTTGAAGTCATATTGCATGGTACCCATTCCACGGGTCTCAACTCTCCAGGTTTAAGGTATTCTTCCTTCAGCTAAAACATGCATGTGGAACCCAGAGTATGATCAACCGTGTGATCGGGAGACGTGTTCCAATATGTGTCAGTTTTCGTCCCCTGGTACTCGGGTGCAACATTCCAGACGCTTTACTAACACTCTCCCGACTTGGAGAGTCAGTGCCTTTAACCTCCTGTTTGGCCCAGTTTGCAATTTCTGCGGAAGATGAACAGGAATAGGGAGAACCAATGACAGACTAGCTGGAGGTGTCTGGACGGGCAAATTTAACTCTCATTTCCCACCAGGAAGAGGAATTAACCAAAGGCTCAGCGTGCCGTGCCGGAACCAGATTAGGGCCTGAAGCCATCCTGCGGTGTTGCGGCCAGCTCACGAGAAAGCGAGTTGAAGAAAGGAGCTCAGTGGCACTGTAATTCACAAACCTGCAGAGTTATAAATGACAGCTATCGTCCAAAAATATACTGAAGTAAGGCTGCCAAGAGGACTTGAAAGCGGGGCAGAATTGCAGGAAACCGATTTCAGGAGGTAGACTGGAATTGCATTGAAAGCATAGGAAAAGAGGCAGAACGTCCACAATGATGCACTTGGCCAAAAAGGGCGTATGCGTTTTTTCCTGAATATATTCAGGAAAAAACGCATACGCCCTTTTTGGCCAACCAAGCAAGCTTGCAAAGGAAATCTGCACTACAATGAAGTCTCGCTTCCCCCCGGTCAAAAGGGCCATCTGAAAAAAGTGTAAAATCCAGAAAGGCAGGACAGGCCATGGAGAACTGGGAGCCTTGTTATGCTGATGGGCGGGATGTCAATTGCCAACAGCCACTCGGGAGAAGTGTATGGTGTTTCCTGAAACATCTAAAAAACAAAGCAACAGAGCCTAGGGCACTTCCACTTATGGTCCTATAGCTTAGGGAAATTAAAATCAAAAAGACACAGCCACCCCAAAGGTTGGGACGGCTCTGTTTACAAGAACCTGGTTTACGGTACAAGTTCAATATCGCAGAAAGTGAAAAATGGATAAAGAAGTTGTGGTACTTACGTACAATGCAGTATCACTCAGCAATGAAATCTATGTCATCAGGCCCGTAGCAGCATAATGAGTGGATTCAGGTACGATGATTCTAACTGAAATAAGTCACACAGGAAAAGAAACATCATAAGATATCACTAATACACGGAATGTAACCTTGGCTACACAGGAACTGAATTCCAAAACAGAACAGGGTCTCCAATTTAGAAACCCAACTTATGCTTGCTTAAGGGGAAAGGTGAGTTGGGGTGCTGCATAAAACCAGAGATTGAAATGAGCACAGATAAAGTTCCTTAAGCCAAATATGGAATAGACAAGAGCTACTCCTTGCTCAACGAAATGGACTCAACACCCCATATTAAATGCCTAAGAGTGTACCTGACTAGGAAGTATCTTAAAACCTATGGATTGCTATGTCTCTGAAAGAGAATCAAGTGTGTGTACAGGGGCATAAACGCAGCAGTGATAGGATTGGAGAGGTTCGGTGAGCAAATGAAGACCCTTTGAAGTCATATTGCATGGTACCCATTCCACGGGTCTCAACTCTCCAGGTTTAAGGTATTCTTCCTTCAGCTAAAACATGCATGTGGAACCCAGAGTATGATCAACCGTGTGATTGGGAGACGTGTTCCAATATGTCTCAGTTTTCGTCCCCTGGTACTCGGGTGCAACATTCCAGACGCTTTACTAACACTCTCCCGACTTGGAGAGTCAGTGCCTTTAACCTCCTGTTTGGCCCAGTTTGCAATTTCTGCGGAAGATGAACAGGAATAGGGAGAACCAATGACAGACTAGCTGGAGGTGTCTGGACGGGCAAATTTAACTCTCATTTCCCACCAGGAAGAGGAATTAACCAAAGGCTCAGCGTGCCGTGCCGGAACCAGATTAGGGCCTGAAGCCATCCTGCGGTGTTGCGGCCAGCTCACGAGAAAGCGAGTTGAAGAAAGGAGCTCAGTGGCACTGTAATTCACAAACCTGCAGAGTTATAAATGACAGCTATCGTCCAAAAATATACTGAAGTAAGGCTGCCAAGAGGACTTGAAAGCGGGGCAGAATTGCAGGAAACCGATTTCAGGAGGTAGACTGGAATTGCATTGAAAGCATAGGAAAAGAGGCAGAACGTCCACAATGATGCACTTGGCCAAAAAGGGCGTATGCGTTTTTTCCTGAATATATTCAGGAAAAAACGCATACGCCCTTTTTGGCCAACCAAGCAAGCTTGCAAAGGAAATCTGCACTACAATGAAGTCTCGCTTCCCCCCGGTCAAAAGGGCCATCTGAAAAAAGTGTAAAATCCAGAAAGGCAGGACAGGCCATGGAGAACTGGGAGCCTTGTTATGCTGATGGGCGGGATGTAAATTGCCAACAGCCACTCGGGAGAAGTGTATGGTGTTTCCTGAAACATCTAAAAAACAAAGCAACAGAGCCTAGGGCACTTCCACTTATGGTCCTATAGCTTAGGGAAATTAAAATAAAAAAGACACAGCCACCCCAAAGGTTGGGACGGCTCTGTTTACAAGAACCTGGTTTACGGTACAAGTTCAATATCGCAGAAAGTGAAAAATGGATAAAGAAGTTGTGGTACTTACGTACAATGCAGTATCACTCAGCAATGAAATCTATGTCATCAGGCCCGTAGCAGCATAATGAGTGGATTCAGGTACGATGATTCTAACTGAAATAAGTCACACAGGAAAAGAAACATCATAAGATATCACTAATACACGGAATGTAACCTTGGCTACACAGGAACTGAATTCCAAAACAGAACAGGGTCTCAAATTTAGAAAACCAACTTATGCTTGCTTAAGGGGAAAGGTGAGTTGGGGTGCTGCATAAAACCAGAGATTGAAATGAGCACAGATAAAGTTCCTTAAGCCAAATATGGAATAGACAAGAGCTACTCCTTGCTCAACGAAATGGACTCAACACCCCATATTAAATGCCTAAGAGTGTACCTGACTAGGAAGTATCTTAAAACCTATGGATTGCTATGTCTCTGAAAGAGAATCAAGTGTGTGTACAGGGGCATAAACGCAGCAGTGATAGGATTGGAGAGGTTCGGTGAGCAAATGAAGACCCTTTGAAGTCATATTGCATGGTACCCATTCCACGGGTCTCAACTCTCCAGGTTTAAGGTATTCTTCCTTCAGCTAAAACATGCATGTGGAACCCAGAGTATGATCAACCGTGTGATCGGGAGACGTGTTCCAATATGTCTCAGTTTTCGTCCCCTGGTACTCGGGTGCAACATTCCAGACGCTTTACTAACACTCTCCCGACTTGGAGAGTCAGTGCCTTTAACCTCCTGTTTGGCCCAGTTTGCAATTTCTGCGGAAGATGAACAGGAATAGGGAGAACCAATGACAGACTAGCTGGAGGTGTCTGGACGGGCAAATTTAACTCTCATTTCCCACCAGGAAGAGGAATTAACCAAAGGCTCAGCGTGCCGTGCCGGAACCAGATTAGGGCCTGAAGCCATCCTGCGGTGTTGCGGCCAGCTCACGAGAAAGCGACTTGAAGAAAGGAGCTCAGGGGCACTGTAATTCACAAACCTGCAGAGTTATAAATGACAGCTATCGTCCAAAAATATACTGAAGTAAGGCTGCCAAGAGGACTTGAAAGCGGGGCAGAATTGCAGGAAACCGATTTCAGGAGGTAGACTGGAATTGCATTGAAAGCATAGGAAAAGAGGCAGAACGTCCACAATGATGCACTTGGCCAAAAAGGGCGTATGCGTTTTTTCCTGAATATATTCAGGAAAAAACGCATACGCCCTTTTTGGCCAACCAAGCAAGCTTGCAAAGGAAATCTGCACTACAATGAAGTCTCACTTCCCCCCGGTCAAAAGGGCCATCTGAAAAAAGTGTAAAATCCAGAAAGGCAGGACAGGCCATGGAGAACTGGGAGCCTTGTTATGCTGATGGGCGGGATGTCAATTGCCAACAGCCACTCGGGAGAAGTGTATGGTGTTTCCTGAAACATCTAAAAAACAAAGCAACAGAGCCTAGGGCACTTCCACTTATGGTCCTATAGCTTAGGGAAATTAAAATCAAAAAGACACAGCCACCCCAAAGGTTGGGACGGCTCTGTTTACAAGAACCTGGTTTACGGTACAAGTTCAATATCGCAGAAAGTGAAAAATGGATAAAGAAGTTGTGGTACTTACGTACAATGCAGTATCACTCAGCAATGAAATCTATGTCATCAGGCCCGTAGCAGCATAATGAGTGGATTCAGGTACGATGATTCTAACTGAAATAAGTCACACAGGAAAAGAAACATCATAAGATATCACTAATACACGGAATGTAACCTTGGCTACACAGGAACTGAATTACAAAACAGAACAGGGTCTCCAATTTAGAAACCCAACTTATGCTTGCTTAAGGGGAAAGGTGAGTTGGGGTGCTGCATAAAACCAGAGATTGAAATGAGCACAGATAAAGTTCCTTAAGCCAAATATGGAATAGACAAGAGCTACTCCTTGCTCAACGAAATGGACTCAACACCCCATATTAAATGCCTAAGAGTGTACCTGACTAGGAAGTATCTTAAAACCTATGGATTGCTATGTCTCTGAAAGAGAATCAAGTGTGTGTACAGGGGCATAAACGCAGCAGTGATAGGATTGGAGAGGTTCGGTGAGCAAATGAAGACCCTTTGAAGTCATATTGCATGGTACCCATTCCACGGGTCTCAACTCTCCAGGTTTAAGGTATTCTTCCTTCAGCTAAAACATGCATGTGGAACCCAGAGTATGATCAACCGTGTGATCGGGAGACGTGTTCCAATATGTCTCAGTTTTCGTCCCCTGGTACTCGGGTGCAACATTCCAGACGCTTTACTAACACTCTCCCGACTTGGAGAGTCAGTGCCTTTAACCTCCTGTTTGGCCCAGTTTGCAATTTCTGCGGAAGATGAACAGGAATAGGGAGAACCAATGACAGACTAGCTGGAGGTGTCTGGACGGGCAAATTTAACTCTCATTTCCCACCAGGAAGAGGAATTAACCAAAGGCTCAGCGTGCCGTGCCGGAACCAGATTAGGGCCTGAAGCCATCCTGCGGTGTTGCGGCCAGCTCACGAGAAAGCGAGTTGAAGAAAGGAGCTCAGTGGCACTGTAATTCACAAACCTGCAGAGTTATAAATGACAGCTATCGTCCAAAAATATACTGAAGTAAGGCTGCCAAGAGGACTTGAAAGCGGGGCAGAATTGCAGGAAACCGATTTCAGGAGGTAGACTGGAATTGCATTGAAAGCATAGGAAAAGAGGCAGAACGTCCACAATGATGCACTTGGCCAAAAAGGGCGTATGCGTTTTTTCCTGAATATATTCAGGAAAAAACGCATACGCCCTTTTTGGCCAACCAAGCAAGCTTGCAAAGGAAATCTGCACTACAATGAAGTCTCGCTTCCCCCCGGTCAAAAGGGCCATCTGAAAAAAGTGTAAAATCCAGAAAGGCAGGACAGGCCATGGAGAACTGGGAGCCTTGTTATGCTGATGGGCGGGATGTCAATTGCCAACAGCCACTCGGGAGAAGTGTATGGTGTTTCCTGAAACATCTAAAAAACAAAGCAACAGAGCCTAGGGCACTTCCACTTATGGTCCTATAGCTTAGGGAAATTAAAATCAAAAAGACACAGCCACCCCAAAGGTTGGGACGGCTCTGTTTACAAGAACCTGGTTTACGGTACAAGTTCAATATCGCAGAAAGTGAAAAATGGATAAAGAAGTTGTGGTACTTACGTACAATGCAGTATCACTCAGCAATGAAATCTATGTCATCAGGCCCGTAGCAGCATAATGAGTGGATTCAGGTACGATGATTCTAACTGAAATAAGTCACACAGGAAAAGAAACATCATAAGATATCACTAATACACGGAATGTAACCTTGGCTACACAGGAACTGAATTCCAAAACAGAACAGGGTCTCCAATTTAGAAACCCAACTTATGCTTGCTTAAGGGGAAAGGTGAGTTGGGGTGCTGCATAAAACCAGAGATTGAAATGAGCACAGATAAAGTTCCTTAAGCCAAATATGGAATAGACAAGAGCTACTCCTTGCTCAACGAAATGGACTCAACACCCCATATTAAATGCCTAAGAGTGTACCTGACTAGGAAGTATCTTAAAACCTATGGATTGCTATGTCTCTGAAAGAGAATCAAGTGTGTGTACAGGGGCATAAACGCAGCAGTGATAGGATTGGAGAGGTTCGGTGAGCAAATGAAGACCCTTTGAAGTCATATTGCATGGTACCCATTCCACGGGTCTCAACTCTCCAGGTTTAAGGTATTCTTCCTTCAGCTAAAACATGCATGTGGAACCCAGAGTATGATCAACCGTGTGATCGGGAGACGTGTTCCAATATGTGTCAGTTTTCGTCCCCTGGTACTCGGGTGCAACATTCCAGACGCTTTACTAACACTCTCCCGACTTGGAGAGTCAGTGCCTTTAACCTCCTGTTTGGCCCAGTTTGCAATTTCTGCGGAAGATGAACAGGAATAGGGAGAACCAATGACAGACTAGCTGGAGGTGTCTGGACGGGCAAATTTAACTCTCATTTCCCACCAGGAAGAGGAATTAACCAAAGGCTCAGCGTGCCGTGCCGGAACCAGATTAGGGCCTGAAGCCATCCTGCGGTGTTGCGGCCAGCTCACGAGAAAGCGACTTGAAGAAAGGAGCTCAGGGGCACTGTAATTCACAAACCTGCAGAGTTATAAATGACAGCTATCGTCCAAAAATATACTGAAGTAAGGCTGCCAAGAGGACTTGAAAGCGGGGCAGAATTGCAGGAAACCGATTTCAGGAGGTAGACTGGAATTGCATTGAAAGCATAGGAAAAGAGGCAGAACGTCCACAATGATGCACTTGGCCAAAAAGGGCGTATGCGTTTTTTCCTGAATATATTCAGGAAAAAACGCATACGCCCTTTTTGGCCAACCAAGCAAGCTTGCAAAGGAAATCTGCACTACAATGAAGTCTCACTTCCCCCCGGTCAAAAGGGCCATCTGAAAAAAGTGTAAAATCCAGAAAGGCAGGACAGGCCATGGAGAACTGGGAGCCTTGTTATGCTGATGGGCGGGATGTCAATTGCCAACAGCCACTCGGGAGAAGTGTATGGTGTTTCCTGAAACATCTAAAAAACAAAGCAACAGAGCCTAGGGCACTTCCACTTATGGTCCTATAGCTTAGGGAAATTAAAATCAAAAAGACACAGCCACCCCAAAGGTTGGGACGGCTCTGTTTACAAGAACCTGGTTTACGGTACAAGTTCAATATCGCAGAAAGTGAAAAATGGATAAAGAAGTTGTGGTACTTACGTACAATGCAGTATCACTCAGCAATGAAATCTATGTCATCAGGCCCGTAGCAGCATAATGAGTGGATTCAGGTACGATGATTCTAACTGAAATAAGTCACACAGGAAAAGAAACATCATAAGATATCACTAATACACGGAATGTAACCTTGGCTACACAGGAACTGAATTACAAAACAGAACAGGGTCTCCAATTTAGAAACCCAACTTATGCTTGCTTAAGGGGAAAGGTGAGTTGGGGTGCTGCATAAAACCAGAGATTGAAATGAGCACAGATAAAGTTCCTTAAGCCAAATATGGAATAGACAAGAGCTACTCCTTGCTCAACGAAATGGACTCAACACCCCATATTAAATGCCTAAGAGTGTACCTGACTAGGAAGTATCTTAAAACCTATGGATTGCTATGTCTCTGAAAGAGAATCAAGTGTGTGTACAGGGGCATAAACGCAGCAGTGATAGGATTGGAGAGGTTCGGTGAGCAAATGAAGACCCTTTGAAGTCATATTGCATGGTACCCATTCCACGGGTCTCAACTCTCCAGGTTTAAGGTATTCTTCCTTCAGCTAAAACATGCATGTGGAACCCAGAGTATGATCAACCGTGTGATCGGGAGACGTGTTCCAATATGTCTCAGTTTTCGTCCCCTGGTACTCGGGTGCAACATTCCAGACGCTTTACTAACACTCTCCCGACTTGGAGAGTCAGTGCCTTTAACCTCCTGTTTGGCCCAGTTTGCAATTTCTGCGGAAGATGAACAGGAATAGGGAGAACCAATGACAGACTAGCTGGAGGTGTCTGGACGGGCAAATTTAACTCTCATTTCCCACCAGGAAGAGGAATTAACCAAAGGCTCAGCGTGCCGTGCCGGAACCAGATTAGGGCCTGAAGCCATCCTGCGGTGTTGCGGCCAGCTCACGAGAAAGCGACTTGAAGAAAGGAGCTCAGGGGCACTGTAATTCACAAACCTGCAGAGTTATAAATGACAGCTATCGTCCAAAAATATACTGAAGTAAGGCTGCCAAGAGGACTTGAAAGCGGGGCAGAATTGCAGGAAACCGATTTCAGGAGGTAGACTGGAATTGCATTGAAAGCATAGGAAAAGAGGCAGAACGTCCACAATGATGCACTTGGCCAAAAAGGGCGTATGCGTTTTTTCCTGAATATATTCAGGAAAAAACGCATACGCCCTTTTTGGCCAACCAAGCAAGCTTGCAAAGGAAATCTGCACTACAATGAAGTCTCACTTCCCCCCGGTCAAAAGGGCCATCTGAAAAAAGTGTAAAATCCAGAAAGGCAGGACAGGCCATGGAGAACTGGGAGCCTTGTTATGCTGATGGGCGGGATGTCAATTGCCAACAGCCACTCGGGAGAAGTGTATGGTGTTTCCTGAAACATCTAAAAAACAAAGCAACAGAGCCTAGGGCACTTCCACTTATGGTCCTATAGCTTAGGGAAATTAAAATCAAAAAGACACAGCCACCCCAAAGGTTGGGACGGCTCTGTTTACAAGAACCTGGTTTACGGTACAAGTTCAATATCGCAGAAAGTGAAAAATGGATAAAGAAGTTGTGGTACTTACGTACAATGCAGTATCACTCAGCAATGAAATCTATGTCATCAGGCCCGTAGCAGCATAATGAGTGGATTCAGGTACGATGATTCTAACTGAAATAAGTCACACAGGAAAAGAAACATCATAAGATATCACTAATACACGGAATGTAACCTTGGCTACACAGGAACTGAATTCCAAAACAGAACAGGGTCTCCAATTTAGAAACCCAACTTATGCTTGCTTAAGGGGAAAGGTGAGTTGGGGTGCTGCATAAAACCAGAGATTGAAATGAGCACAGATAAAGTTCCTTAAGCCAAATATGGAATAGACAAGAGCTACTCCTTGCTCAACGAAATGGACTCAACACCCCATATTAAATGCCTAAGAGTGTACCTGACTAGGAAGTATCTTAAAACCTATGGATTGCTATGTCTCTGAAAGAGAATCAAGTGTGTGTACAGGGGCATAAACGCAGCAGTGATAGGATTGGAGAGGTTCGGTGAGCAAATGAAGACCCTTTGAAGTCATATTGCATGGTACCCATTCCACGGGTCTCAACTCTCCAGGTTTAAGGTATTCTTCCTTCAGCTAAAACATGCATGTGGAACCCAGAGTATGATCAACCGTGTGATCGGGAGACGTGTTCCAATATGTGTCAGTTTTCGTCCCCTGGTACTCGGGTGCAACATTCCAGACGCTTTACTAACACTCTCCCGACTTGGAGAGTCAGTGCCTTTAACCTCCTGTTTGGCCCAGTTTGCAATTTCTGCGGAAGATGAACAGGAATAGGGAGAACCAATGACAGACTAGCTGGAGGTGTCTGGACGGGCAAATTTAACTCTCATTTCCCACCAGGAAGAGGAATTAACCAAAGGCTCAGCGTGCCGTGCCGGAACCAGATTAGGGCCTGAAGCCATCCTGCGGTGTTGCGGCCAGCTCACGAGAAAGCGACTTGAAGAAAGGAGCTCAGGGGCACTGTAATTCACAAACCTGCAGAGTTATAAATGACAGCTATCGTCCAAAAATATACTGAAGTAAGGCTGCCAAGAGGACTTGAAAGCGGGGCAGAATTGCAGGAAACCGATTTCAGGAGGTAGACTGGAATTGCATTGAAAGCATAGGAAAAGAGGCAGAACGTCCACAATGATGCACTTGGCCAAAAAGGGCGTATGCGTTTTTTCCTGAATATATTCAGGAAAAAACGCATACGCCCTTTTTGGCCAACCAAGCAAGCTTGCAAAGGAAATCTGCACTACAATGAAGTCTCACCTTCCCCCCGGTCAAAAGGGCCATCTGAAAAAAGTGTAAAATCCAGAAAGGCAGGACAGGCCATGGAGAACTGGGAGCCTTGTTATGCTGATGGGCGGACTGTAAATTGCCAACAGCCACTCGGGAGAAGTGTATGGTGTTTCCTGAAACATCTAAAAAACAAAGCAACAGAGCCTAGGGCACTTCCACTTATGGTCCTATAGCTTAGGGAAATTAAAATCAAAAAGACACAGCCACCCCAAAGGTTGGGACGGCTCTGTTTACAAGAACCTGGTTTACGGTACAAGTTCAATATCGCAGAAAGTGAAAATGGATAAAGAAGTTGTGGTACTTACGTACAATGCAGTATCACTCAGCAATGAAATCTATGTCATCAGGCCCGTAGCAGCATAATGAGTGGATTCAGGTACGATGATTCTAACTGAAATAAGTCACACAGGAAAAGAAACATCATAAGATATCACTAATACACGGAATGTAACCTTGGCTACACAGGAACTGAATTACAAAACAGAACAGGGTCTCCAATTTAGAAACCCAACTTATGCTTGCTTAAGGGGAAAGGTGAGTTGGGGTGCTGCATAAAACCAGAGATTGAAATGAGCACAGATAAAGTTCCTTAAGCCAAATATGGAATAGACAAGAGCTACTCCTTGCTCAACGAAATGGACTCAACACCCCATATTAAATGCCTAAGAGTGTACCTGACTAGGAAGTATCTTAAAACCTATGGATTGCTATGTCTCCGAAAGAGAATCAAGTGTGTGTACAGGGGCATAAACGCAGCAGTGATAGGATTGGAGAGGTTCGGTGAGCAAATGAAGACCCTTTGAAGTCATATTGCATGGTACCCATTCCACGGGTCTCAACTCTCCAGGTTTAAGGTATTCTTCCTTCAGCTAAAACATGCATGTGGAACCCAGAGTATGATCAACCGTGTGATCGGGAGACGTGTTCCAATATGTGTCAGTTTTCGTCCCCTGGTACTCGGGTGCAACATTCCAGACGCTTTACTAACACTCTCCCGACTTGGAGAGTCAGTGCCTTTAACCTCCTGTTTGGCCCAGTTTGCAATTTCTGCGGAAGATGAACAGGAATAGGGAGAACCAATGACAGACTAGCTGGAGGTGTCTGGACGGGCAAATTTAACTCTCATTTCCCACCAGGAAGAGGAATTAACCAAAGGCTCAGCGTGCCGTGCCGGAACCAGATTAGGGCCTGAAGCCATCCTGCGGTGTTGCGGCCAGCTCACGAGAAAGCGAGTTGAAGAAAGGAGCTCAGGGGCACTGTAATTCACAAACCTGCAGAGTTATAAATGACAGCTATCGTCCAAAAATATACTGAAGTAAGGCTGCCAAGAGGACTTGAAAGCGGGGCAGAATTGCAGGAAACCGATTTCAGGAGGTAGACTGGAATTGCATTGAAAGCATAGGAAAAGAGGCAGAACGTCCACAATGATGCACTTGGCCAAAAAGGGCGTATGCGTTTTTTCCTGAATATATTCAGGAAAAAACGCATACGCCCTTTTTGGCCAACCAAGCAAGCTTGCAAAGGAAATCTGCACTACAATGAAGTCTCACTTCCCCCCGGTCAAAAGGGCCATCTGAAAAAAGTGTAAAATCCAGAAAGGCAGGACAGGCCATGGAGAACTGGGAGCCTTGTTATGCTGATGGGCGGCATGTAAATTGCCAACAGCCACTCGGGAGAAGTGTATGGTGTTTCCTGAAACATCTAAAAAACAAAGCAACAGAGCCTAGGGCACTTCCACTTATGGTCCTATAGCTTAGGGAAATTAAAATCAAAAAGACACAGCCACCCCAAAGGTTGGGACGGCTCTGTTTACAAGAACCTGGTTTACGGTACAAGTTCAATATCGCAGAAAGTGAAAAATGGATAAAGAAGTTGTGGTACTTACGTACAATGCAGTATCACTCAGCAATGAAATCTATGTCATCAGGCCCGTAGCAGCATAATGAGTGGATTCAGGTACGATGATTCTAACTGAAATAAGTCATACAGGAAAAGAAACATCATAAGATATCACTAATACACGGAATGTAACCTTGGCTACACAGGAACTGAATTACAAAACAGAACAGGGTCTCAAATTTAGAAACCCAACTTATGCTTGCTTAAGGGGAAAGGTGAGTTGGGGTGCTGCATAAAACCAGAGATTGAAATGAGCACAGATAAAGTTCCTTAAGCCAAATATGGAATAGACAAGAGCTACTCCTTGCTCAACGAAATGGACTCAACACCCCATATTAAATGCCTAAGAGTGTACCTGACTAGGAAGTATCTTAAAACCTATGGATTGCTATGTCTCTGAAAGAGAATCAAGTGTGTGTACAGGGGCATAAACGCAGCAGTGATAGGATTGGAGAGGTTCGGTGAGCAAATGAAGACCCTTTGAAGTCATATTGCATGGTACCCATTCCACGGGTCTCAACTCTCCAGGTTTAAGGTATTCTTCCTTCAGCTAAAACATGCATGTGGAACCCAGAGTATGATCAACCGTGTGATCGGGAGACGTGTTCCAATATGTGTCAGTTTTCGTCCCCTGGTACTCGGGTGCAACATTCCAGACGCTTTACTAACACTCTCCCGACTTGGAGAGTCAGTGCCTTTAACCTCCTGTTTGGCCCAGTTTGCAATTTCTGCGGAAGATGAACAGGAATAGGGAGAACCAATGACAGACTAGCTGGAGGTGTCTGGACGGGCAAATTTAACTCTCATTTCCCACCAGGAAGAGGAATTAACCAAAGGCTCAGCATGCCGTGCCGGAACCAGATTAGGGCCTGAAGCCATCCTGCGGTGTTGCGGCCAGCTCACGAGAAAGCGAGTTGAAGAAAGGAGCTCAGGGGCACTGTAATTCACAAACCTGCAGAGTTATAAATGACAGCTATCGTCCAAAAATATACTGAAGTAAGGCTGCCAAGAGGACTTGAAAGCGGGGCAGAATTGCAGGAAACCGATTTCAGGAGGTAGACTGGAATTGCATTGAAAGCATAGGAAAAGAGGCAGAACGTCCACAATGATGCACTTGGCCAAAAAGGGCGTATGCGTTTTTTCCTGAATATATTCAGGAAAAAACGCATACGCCCTTTTTGGCCAACCAAGCAAGCTTGCAAAGGAAATCTGCACTACAATGAAGTCTCACTTCCCCCCGGTCAAAAGGGCCATCTGAAAAAAGTGTAAAATCCAGAAAGGCAGGACAGGCCATGGAGAACTGGGAGCCTTGTTATGCTGATGGGCGGGATGTCAATTGCCAACAGCCACTTGGGAGAAGTGTATGGTGTTTCCTGAAACATCTAAAAAACAAAGCAACAGAGCCTAGGGCACTTCCACTTATGGTCCTATAGATTAGGGAAATTAAAATCAAAAAGACACAGCCACCCCAAAGGTTGGGACGGCTCTGTTTACAAGAACCTGGT
The DNA here is from genome assembly GCF_949774975.1 of Lagenorhynchus albirostris. Taxonomy (NCBI): domain Eukaryota; kingdom Metazoa; phylum Chordata; class Mammalia; order Artiodactyla; family Delphinidae; genus Lagenorhynchus; species Lagenorhynchus albirostris. Next base: position 52,154 of record NW_026783631.1, on the reverse strand, counting down.
TTACGGTACAAGTTCAATATCGCAGAAAGTGAAAAATGGATAAAGAAGTTGTGGTACTTACGTACAATGCAGTATCACTCAGCAATGAAATCTATGTCATCAGGCCCGTAGCAGCATAATGAGTGGATTCAGGTACGATGATTCTAACTGAAATAAGTCACACAGGAAAAGAAACATCATAAGATATCACTAATACACGGAATGTAACCTTGGCTACACAGGAACTGAATTACAAAACAGAACAGGGTCTCCAATTTAGAAACCCAACTTATGCTTGCTTAAGGGGAAAGGTGAGTTGGGGTGCTGCATAAAACCAGAGATTGAAATGAGCACAGATAAAGTTCCTTAAGCCAAATATGGAATAGACAAGAGCTACTCCTTGCTCAACGAAATGGACTCAACACCCCATATTAAATGCCTAAGAGTGTACCTGACTAGGAAGTATCTTAAAACCTATGGATTGCTATGTCTCTGAAAGAGAATCAAGTGTGTGTACAGGGGCATAAACGCAGCAGTGATAGGATTGGAGAGGTTCGGTGAGCAAATGAAGACCCTTTGAAGTCATATTGCATGGTACCCATTCCACGGGTCTCAACTCTCCAGGTTTAAGGTATTCTTCCTTCAGCTAAAACATGCATGTGGAACCCAGAGTATGATCAACCGTGTGATCGGGAGACGTGTTCCAATATGTGTCAGTTTTCGTCCCCTGGTACTCGGGTGCAACATTCCAGACGCTTTACTAACACTCTCCCGACTTGGAGAGTCAGTGCCTTTAACCTCCTGTTTGGCCCAGTTTGCAATTTCTGCGGAAGATGAACAGGAATAGGGAGAACCAATGACAGACTAGCTGGAGGTGTCTGGACGGGCAAATTTAACTCTCATTTCCCACCAGGAAGAGGAATTAACCAAAGGCTCAGCGTGCCGTGCCGGAACCAGATTAGGGCCTGAAGCCATCCTGCGGTGTTGCGGCCAGCTCACGAGAAAGCGACTTGAAGAAAGGAGCTCAGGGGCACTGTAATTCACAAACCTGCAGAGTTATAAATGACAGCTATCGTCCAAAAATATACTGAAGTAAGGCTGCCAAGAGGACTTGAAAGCGGGGCAGAATTGCAGGAAACCGATTTCAGGAGGTAGACTGGAATTGCATTGAAAGCATAGGAAAAGAGGCAGAACGTCCACAATGATGCACTTGGCCAAAAAGGGCGTATGCGTTTTTTCCTGAATATATTCAGGAAAAAACGCATACGCCCTTTTTGGCCAACCAAGCAAGCTTGCAAAGGAAATCTGCACTACAATGAAGTCTCACTTCCCCCCGGTCAAAAGGGCCATCTGAAAAAAGTGTAAAATCCAGAAAGGCAGAACAGGCCATGGAGAACTGGGAGCCTTGTTATGCTGATGGGCGGGATGTCAATTGCCAACAGCCACTCGGGAGAAGTGTATGGTGTTTCCTGAAACATCTAAAAAACAAAGCAACAGAGCCTAGGGCACTTCCACTTATGGTCCTATAGCTTAGGGAAATTAAAATCAAAAAGACACAGCCACCCCAAAGGTTGGGACGGCTCTGTTTACAAGAACCTGGTTTACGGTACAAGTTCAATATCGCAGAAAGTGAAAAATGGATAAAGAAGTTGTGGTACTTACGTACAATGCAGTATCACTCAGCAATGAAATCTATGTCATCAGGCCCGTAGCAGCATAATGAGTGGATTCAGGTACGATGATTCTAACTGAAATAAGTCACACAGGAAAAGAAACATCATAAGATATCACTAATACACGGAATGTAACCTTGGCTACACAGGAACTGAATTCCAAAACAGAACAGGGTCTCAAATTTAGAAAACCAACTTATGCTTGCTTAAGGGGAAAGGTGAGTTGGGGTGCTGCATAAAACCAGAGATTGAAATGAGCACAGATAAAGTTCCTTAAGCCAAATATGGAATAGACAAGAGCTACTCCTTGCTCAACGAAATGGACTCAACACCCCATATTAAATGCCTAAGAGTGTACCTGACTAGGAAGTATCTTAAAACCTATGGATTGCTATGTCTCTGAAAGAGAATCAAGTGTGTGTACAGGGGCATAAACGCAGCAGTGATAGGATTGGAGAGGTTCGGTGAGCAAATGAAGACCCTTTGAAGTCATATTGCATGGTACCCATTCCACGGGTCTCAACTCTCCAGGTTTAAGGTATTCTTCCTTCAGCTAAAACATGCATGTGGAACCCAGAGTATGATCAACCGTGTGATCGGGAGACGTGTTCCAATATGTGTCAGTTTTCGTCCCCTGGTACTCGGGTGCAACATTCCAGACGCTTTACTAACACTCTCCCGACTTGGAGAGTCAGTGCCTTTAACCTCCTGTTTGGCCCAGTTTGCAATTTCTGCGGAAGATGAACAGGAATAGGGAGAACCAATGACAGACTAGCTGGAGGTGTCTGGACGGGCAAATTTAACTCTCATTTCCCACCAGGAAGAGGAATTAACCAAAGGCTCAGCGTGCCGTGCCGGAACCAGATTAGGGCCTGAAGCCATCCTGCGGTGTTGCGGCCAGCTCACGAGAAAGCGAGTTGAAGAAAGGAGCTCAGGGGCACTGTAATTCACAAACCTGCAGAGTTATAAATGACAGCTATCGTCCAAAAATATACTGAAGTAAGGCTGCCAAGAGGACTTGAAAGCGGGGCAGAATTGCAGGAAACCGATTTCAGGAGGTAGACTGGAATTGCATTGAAAGCATAGGAAAAGAGGCAGAACGTCCACAATGATGCACTTGGCCAAAAAGGGCGTATGCGTTTTTTCCTGAATATATTCAGGAAAAAACGCATACGCCCTTTTTGGCCAACCAAGCAAGCTTGCAAAGGAAATCTGCACTACAATGAAGTCTCACTTCCCCCCGGTCAAAAGGGCCATCTGAAAAAAGTGTAAAATCCAGAAAGGCAGGACAGGCCATGGAGAACTGGGAGCCTTGTTATGCTGATGGGCGGAATGTAAATTGCCAAAAGCCACTCGGGAGAACTGTATGGTGTTTCCTGAAACATCTAAAAAACAAAGCAACAGAGCCTAGGGCACTTCCACTTATGGTCCTATAGCTTAGGGAAATTAAAATAAAAAAGACACAGCCACCCCAAAGGTTGGGACGGCTCTGTTTACAAGAACCTGGTTTACGGTACAAGTTCAATATCGCAGAAAGTGAAAAATGGATAAAGAAGTTGTGGTACTTACGTACAATGCAGTATCACTCAGCAATGAAATCTATGTCATCAGGCCCGTAGCAGCATAATGAGTGGATTCAGGTACGATGATTCTAACTGAAATAAGTCATACAGGAAAAGAAACATCATAAGATATCACTAATACACGGAATGTAACCTTGGCTACACAGGAACTGAATTACAAAACAGAACAGGGTCTCCAATTTAGAAACCCAACTTATGCTTGCTTAAGGGGAAAGGTGAGTTGGGGTGCTGCATAAAACCAGAGATTGAAATGAGCACAGATAAAGTTCCTTAAGCCAAATATGGAATAGACAAGAGCTACTCCTTGCTCAACGAAATGGACTCAACACCCCATATTAAATGCCTAAGAATGTACCTGACTAGGAAGTATCTTAAAACCTATGGATTGCTATGTCTCTGAAAGAGAATCAAGTGTGTGTACAGGGGCATAAACGCAGCAGTGATAGGATTGGAGAGGTTCGGTGAGCAAATGAAGACCCTTTGAAGTCATATTGCATGGTACCCATTCCACGGGTCTCAACTCTCCAGGTTTAAGGTATTCTTCCTTCAGCTAAAACATGCATGTGGAACCCAGAGTATGATCAACCGTGTGATTGGGAGACGTGTTCCAATATGTCTCAGTTTTCGTCCCCTGGTACTCGGGTGCAACATTCCAGACGCTTTACTAACACTCTCCCGACTTGGAGAGTCAGTGCCTTTAACCTCCTGTTTGGCCCAGTTTGCAATTTCTGCGGAAGATGAACAGGAATAGGGAGAACCAATGACAGACTAGCTGGAGGTGTCTGGACGGGCAAATTTAACTCTCATTTCCCACCAGGAAGAGGAATTAACCAAAGGCTCAGCGTGCCGTGCCGGAACCAGATTAGGGCCTGAAGCCATCCTGCGGTGTTGCGGCCAGCTCACGAGAAAGCGAGTTGAAGAAAGGAGCTCAGTGGCACTGTAATTCACAAACCTGCAGAGTTATAAATGACAGCTATCGTCCAAAAATATACTGAAGTAAGGCTGCCAAGAGGACTTGAAAGCGGGGCAGAATTGCAGGAAACCGATTTCAGGAGGTAGACTGGAATTGCATTGAAAGCATAGGAAAAGAGGCAGAACGTCCACAATGATGCACTTGGCCAAAAAGGGCGTATGCGTTTTTTCCTGAATATATTCAGGAAAAAACGCATACGCCCTTTTTGGCCAACCAAGCAAGCTTGCAAATGAAATCTGCACTACAATGAAGTCTCGCTTCCCCCCGGTCAAAAGGGCCATCTGAAAAAAGTGTAAAATCCAGAAAGGCAGGACAGGCCATGGAGAACTGGGAGCCTTGTTATGCTGATGGGCGGGATGTCAATTGCCAACAGCCACTCGGGAGAAGTGTATGGTGTTTCCTGAAACATCTAAAAAACAAAGCAACAGAGCCTAGGGCACTTCCACTTATGGTCCTATAGCTTAGGGAAATTAAAATCAAAAAGACACAGCCACCCCAAAGGTTGGGACGGCTCTGTTTACAAGAACCTGGTTTACGGTACAAGTTCAATATCGCAGAAAGTGAAAAATGGATAAAGAAGTTGTGGTACTTACGTACAATGCAGTATCACTCAGCAATGAAATCTATGTCATCAGGCCCGTAGCAGCATAATGAGTGGATTCAGGTACGATGATTCTAACTGAAATAAGTCACACAGGAAAAGAAACATCATAAGATATCACTAATACACGGAATGTAACCTTGGCTACACAGGAACTGAATTCCAAAACAGAACAGGGTCTCAAATTTAGAAAACCAACTTATGCTTGCTTAAGGGGAAAGGTGAGTTGGGGTGCTGCATAAAACCAGAGATTGAAATGAGCACAGATAAAGTTCCTTAAGCCAAATATGGAATAGACAAGAGCTACTCCTTGCTCAACGAAATGGACTCAACACCCCATATTAAATGCCTAAGAGTGTACCTGACTAGGAAGTATCTTAAAACCTATGGATTGCTATGTCTCTGAAAGAGAATCAAGTGTGTGTACAGGGGCATAAACGCAGCAGTGATAGGATTGGAGAGGTTCGGTGAGCAAATGAAGACCCTTTGAAGTCATATTGCATGGTACCCATTCCACGGGTCTCAACTCTCCAGGTTTAAGGTATTCTTCCTTCAGCTAAAACATGCATGTGGAACCCAGAGTATGATCAACCGTGTGATCGGGAGACGTGTTCCAATATGTCTCAGTTTTCGTCCCCTGGTACTCGGGTGCAACATTCCAGACGCTTTACTAACACTCTCCCGACTTGGAGAGTCAGTGCCTTTAACCTCCTGTTTGGCCCAGTTTGCAATTTCTGCGGAAGATGAACAGGAATAGGGAGAACCAATGACAGACTAGCTGGAGGTGTCTGGACGGGCAAATTTAACTCTCATTTCCCACCAGGAAGAGGAATTAACCAAAGGCTCAGCGTGCCGTGCCGGAACCAGATTAGGGCCTGAAGCCATCCTGTGGTGTTGCGGCCAGCTCACGAGAAAGCGACTTGAAGAAAGGAGCTCAGGGGCACTGTAATTCACAAACCTGCAGAGTTATAAATGACAGCTATCGTCCAAAAATATACTGAAGTAAGGCTGCCAAGAGGACTTGAAAGCGGGGCAGAATTGCAGGAAACCGATTTCAGGAGGTAGACTGGAATTGCATTGAAAGCATAGGAAAAGAGGCAGAACGTCCACAATGATGCACTTGGCCAAAAAGGGCGTATGCGTTTTTTCCTGAATATATTCAGGAAAAAACGCATACGCCCTTTTTGGCCAACCAAGCAAGCTTGCAAAGGAAATCTGCACTACAATGAAGTCTCACTTCCCCGCGGTCAAAAGGGCCATCTGAAAAAAGTGTAAAATCCAGAAAGGCAGGACAGGCCATGGAGAACTGGGAGCCTTGTTATGCTGATGGGCGGGATGTCAATTGCCAACAGCCACTCGGGAGAAGTGTATGGTGTTTCCTGAAACATCTAAAAAACAAAGCAACAGAGCCTAGGGCACTTCCACTTATGGTCCTATAGCTTAGGGAAATTAAAATCAAAAAGACACAGCCACCCCAAAGGTTGGGACGGCTCTGTTTACAAGAACCTGGTTTACGGTACAAGTTCAATATCGCAGAAAGTGAAAAATGGATAAAGAAGTTGTGGTACTTACGTACAATGCAGTATCACTCAGCAATGAAATCTATGTCATCAGGCCCGTAGCAGCATAATGAGTGGATTCAGGTACGATGATTCTAACTGAAATAAGTCACACAGGAAAAGAAACATCATAAGATATCACTAATACACGGAATGTAACCTTGGCTACACAGGAACTGAATTACAAAACAGAACAGGGTCTCCAATTTAGAAACCCAACTTATGCTTGCTTAAGGGGAAAGGTGAGTTGGGGTGCTGCATAAAACCAGAGATTGAAATGAGCACAGATAAAGTTCCTTAAGCCAAATATGGAATAGACAAGAGCTACTCCTTGCTCAACGAAATGGACTCAACACCCCATATTAAATGCCTAAGAGTGTACCTGACTAGGAAGTATCTTAAAACCTATGGATTGCTATGTCTCTGAAAGAGAATCAAGTGTGTGTACAGGGGCATAAACGCAGCAGTGATAGGATTGGAGAGGTTCGGTGAGCAAATGAAGACCCTTTGAAGTCATATTGCATGGTACCCATTCCACGGGTCTCAACTCTCCAGGTTTAAGGTATTCTTCCTTCAGCTAAAACATGCATGTGGAACCCAGAGTATGATCAACCGTGTGATCGGGAGACGTGTTCCAATATGTCTCAGTTTTCGTCCCCTGGTACTCGGGTGCAACATTCCAGACGCTTTACTAACACTCTCCCGACTTGGAGAGTCAGTGCCTTTAACCTCCTGTTTGGCCCAGTTTGCAATTTCTGCGGAAGATGAACAGGAATAGGGAGAACCAATGACAGACTAGCTGGAGGTGTCTGGACGGGCAAATTTAACTCTCATTTCCCACCAGGAAGAGGAATTAACCAAAGGCTCAGCGTGCCGTGCCGGAACCAGATTAGGGCCTGAAGCCATCCTGCGGTGTTGCGGCCAGCTCACGAGAAAGCGACTTGAAGAAAGGAGCTCAGGGGCACTGTAATTCACAAACCTGCAGAGTTATAAATGACAGCTATCGTCCAAAAATATACTGAAGTAAGGCTGCCAAGAGGACTTGAAAGCGGGGCAGAATTGCAGGAAACCGATTTCAGGAGGTAGACTGGAATTGCATTGAAAGCATAGGAAAAGAGGCAGAACGTCCACAATGATGCACTTGGCCAAAAAGGGCGTATGCGTTTTTTCCTGAATATATTCAGGAAAAAACGCATACGCCCTTTTTGGCCAACCAAGCAAGCTTGCAAAGGAAATCTGCACTACAATGAAGTCTCACTTCCCCCCGGTCAAAAGGGCCATCTGAAAAAAGTGTAAAATCCAGAAAGGCAGGACAGGCCATGGAGAACTGGGAGCCTTGTTATGCTGATGGGCGGGATGTCAATTGCCAACAGCCACTCGGGAGAAGTGTATGGTGTTTCCTGAAACATCTAAAAAACAAAGCAACAGAGCCTAGGGCACTTCCACTTATGGTCCTATAGCTTAGGGAAATTAAAATCAAAAAGACACAGCCACCCCAAAGGTTGGGACGGCTCTGTTTACAAGAACCTGGTTTACGGTACAAGTTCAATATCGCAGAAAGTGAAAAATGGATAAAGAAGTTGTGGTACTTACGTACAATGCAGTATCACTCAGCAATGAAATCTATGTCATCAGGTCCGTAGCAGCATAATGAGTGGATTCAGGTACGATGATTCTAACTGAAATAAGTCACACAGGAAAAGAAACATCATAAGATATCACTAATACACGGAATGTAACCTTGGCTACACAGGAACTGAATTACAAAACAGAACAGGGTCTCCAATTTAGAAACCCAACTTATGCTTGCTTAAGGGGAAAGGTGAGTTGGGGTGCTGCATAAAACCAGAGATTGAAATGAGCACAGATAAAGTTCCTTAAGCCAAATATGGAATAGACAAGAGCTACTCCTTGCTCAACGAAATGGACTCAACACCCCATATTAAATGCCTAAGAGTGTACCTGACTAGGAAGTATCTTAAAACCTATGGATTGCTATGTCTCTGAAAGAGAATCAAGTGTGTGTACAGGGGCATAAACGCAGCAGTGATAGGATTGGAGAGGTTCGGTGAGCAAATGAAGACCCTTTGAAGTCATATTGCATGGTACCCATTCCACGGGTCTCAACTCTCCAGGTTTAAGGTATTCTTCCTTCAGCTAAAACATGCATGTGGAACCCAGAGTATGATCAACCGTGTGATCGGGAGACGTGTTCCAATATGTCTCAGTTTTCGTCCCCTGGTACTCGGGTGCAACATTCCAGACGCTTTACTAACACTCTCCCGACTTGGAGAGTCAGTGCCTTTAACCTCCTGTTTGGCCCAGTTTGCAATTTCTGCGGAAGATGAACAGGAATAGGGAGAACCAATGACAGACTAGCTGGAGGTGTCTGGACGGGCAAATTTAACTCTCATTTCCCACCAGGAAGAGGAATTAACCAAAGGCTCAGCGTGCCGTGCCGGAACCAGATTAGGGCCTGAAGCCATCCTGCGGTGTTGCGGCCAGCTCACGAGAAAGCGACTTGAAGAAAGGAGCTCAGGGGCACTGTAATTCACAAACCTGCAGAGTTATAAATGACAGCTATCGTCCAAAAATATACTGAAGTAAGGCTGCCAAGAGGACTTGAAAGCGGGGCAGAATTGCAGGAAACCGATTTCAGGAGGTAGACTGGAATTGCATTGAAAGCATAGGAAAAGAGGCAGAACGTCCACAATGATGCACTTGGCCAAAAAGGGCGTATGCGTTTTTTCCTGAATATATTCAGGAAAAAACGCATACGCCCTTTTTGGCCAACCAAGCAAGCTTGCAAAGGAAATCTGCACTACAATGAAGTCTCACTTCCCCCCGGTCAAAAGGGCCATCTGAAAAAAGTGTAAAATCCAGAAAGGCAGGACAGGCCATGGAGAACTGGGAGCCTTGTTATGCTGATGGGCGGGATGTCAATTGCCAACAGCCACTCGGGAGAAGTGTATGGTGTTTCCTGAAACATCTAAAAAACAAAGCAACAGAGCCTAGGGCACTTCCACTTATGGTCCTATAGCTTAGGGAAATTAAAATCAAAAAGACACAGCCACCCCAAAGGTTGGGACGGCTCTGTTTACAAGAACCTGGTTTACGGTACAAGTTCAATATCGCAGAAAGTGAAAAATGGATAAAGAAGTTGTGGTACTTACGTACAATGCAGTATCACTCAGCAATGAAATCTATGTCATCAGGCCCGTAGCAGCATAATGAGTGGATTCAGGTACGATGATTCTAACTGAAATAAGTCACACAGGAAAAGAAACATCATAAGATATCACTAATACACGGAATGTAACCTTGGCTACACAGGAACTGAATTACAAAACAGAACAGGGTCTCCAATTTAGAAACCCAACTTATGCTTGCTTAAGGGGAAAGGTGAGTTGGGGTGCTGCATAAAACCAGAGATTGAAATGAGCACAGATAAAGTTCCTTAAGCCAAATATGGAATAGACAAGAGCTACTCCTTGCTCAACGAAATGGACTCAACACCCCATATTAAATGCCTAAGAGTGTACCTGACTAGGAAGTATCTTAAAACCTATGGATTGCTATGTCTCTGAAAGAGAATCAAGTGTGTGTACAGGGGCATAAACGCAGCAGTGATAGGATTGGAGAGGTTCGGTGAGCAAATGAAGACCCTTTGAAGTCATATTGCATGGTACCCATTCCACGGGTCTCAACTCTCCAGGTTTAAGGTATTCTTCCTTCAGCTAAAACATGCATGTGGAACCCAGAGTATGATCAACCGTGTGATCGGGAGACGTGTTCCAATATGTGTCAGTTTTCGTCCCCTGGTACTCGGGTGCAACATTCCAGACGCTTTACTAACACTCTCCCGACTTGGAGAGTCAGTGCCTTTAACCTCCTGTTTGGCCCAGTTTGCAATTTCTGCGGAAGATGAACAGGAATAGGGAGAACCAATGACAGACTAGCTGGAGGTGTCTGGACGGGCAAATTTAACTCTCATTTCCCACCAGGAAGAGGAATTAACCAAAGGCTCAGCGTGCCGTGCCGGAACCAGATTAGGGCCTGAAGCCATCCTGCGGTGTTGCGGCCAGCTCACGAGAAAGCGACTTGAAGAAAGGAGCTCAGGGGCACTGTAATTCACAAACCTGCAGAGTTATAAATGACAGCTATCGTCCAAAAATATACTGAAGTAAGGCTGCCAAGAGGACTTGAAAGCGGGGCAGAATTGCAGGAAACCGATTTCAGGAGGTAGACTGGAATTGCATTGAAAGCATAGGAAAAGAGGCAGAACGTCCACAATGATGCACTTGGCCAAAAAGGGCGTATGCGTTTTTTCCTGAATATATTCAGGAAAAAACGCATACGCCCTTTTTGGCCAACCAAGCAAGCTTGCAAAGGAAATCTGCACTACAATGAAGTCTCACTTCCCCCCGGTCAAAAGGGCCATCTGAAAAAAGTGTAAAATCCAGAAAGGCAGGACAGGCCATGGAGAACTGGGAGCCTTGTTATGCTGATGGGCGGGATGTCAATTGCCAACAGCCACTCGGGAGAAGTGTATGGTGTTTCCTGAAACATCTAAAAAACAAAGCAACAGAGCCTAGGGCACTTCCACTTATGGTCCTATAGCTTAGGGAAATTAAAATCAAAAAGACACAGCCACCCCAAAGGTTGGGACGGCTCTGTTTACAAGAACCTGGTTTACGGTACAAGTTCAATATCGCAGAAAGTGAAAAATGGATAAAGAAGTTGTGGTACTTACGTACAATGCAGTATCACTCAGCAATGAAATCTATGTCATCAGGCCCGTAGCAGCATAATGAGTGGATTCAGGTACGATGATTCTAACTGAAATAAGTCACACAGGAAAAGAAACATCATAAGATATCACTAATACACGGAATGTAACCTTGGCTACACAGGAACTGAATTACAAAACAGAACAGGGTCTCCAATTTAGAAACCCAACTTATGCTTGCTTAAGGGGAAAGGTGAGTTGGGGTGCTGCATAAAACCAGAGATTGAAATGAGCACAGATAAAGTTCCTTAAGCCAAATATGGAATAGACAAGAGCTACTCCTTGCTCAACGAAATGGACTCAACACCCCATATTAAATGCCTAAGAGTGTACCTGACTAGGAAGTATCTTAAAACCTATGGATTGCTATGTCTCTGAAAGAGAATCAAGTGTGTGTACAGGGGCATAAACGCAGCAGTGATAGGATTGGAGAGGTTCGGTGAGCAAATGAAGACCCTTTGAAGTCATATTGCATGGTACCCATTCCACGGGTCTCAACTCTCCAGGTTTAAGGTATTCTTCCTTCAGCTAAAACATGCATGTGGAACCCAGAGTATGATCAACCGTGTGATCGGGAGACGTGTTCCAATATGTCTCAGTTTTCGTCCCCTGGTACTCGGGTGCAACATTCCAGACGCTTTACTAACACTCTCCCGACTTGGAGAGTCAGTGCCTTTAACCTCCTGTTTGGCCCAGTTTGCAATTTCTGCGGAAGATGAACAGGAATAGGGAGAACCAATGACAGACTAGCTGGAGGTGTCTGGACGGGCAAATTTAACTCTCATTTCCCACCAGGAAGAGGAATTAACCAAAGGCTCAGCGTGCCGTGCCGGAACCAGATTAGGGCCTGAAGCCATCCTGTGGTGTTGCGGCCAGCTCACGAGAAAGCGACTTGAAGAAAGGAGCTCAGGGGCACTGTAATTCACAAACCTGCAGAGTTATAAATGACAGCTATCGTCCAAAAATATACTGAAGTAAGGCTGCCAAGAGGACTTGAAAGCGGGGCAGAATTGCAGGAAACCGATTTCAGGAGGTAGACTGGAATTGCATTGAAAGCATAGGAAAAGAGGCAGAACGTCCACAATGATGCACTTGGCCAAAAAGGGCGTATGCGTTTTTTCCTGAATATATTCAGGAAAAAACGCATACGCCCTTTTTGGCCAACCAAGCAAGCTTGCAAAGGAAATCTGCACTACAATGAAGTCTCACTTCCCCGCGGTCAAAAGGGCCATCTGAAAAAAGTGTAAAATCCAGAAAGGCAGGACAGGCCATGGAGAACTGGGAGCCTTGTTATGCTGATGGGCGGGATGTCAATTGCCAACAGCCACTCGGGAGAAGTGTATGGTGTTTCCTGAAACATCTAAAAAACAAAGCAACAGAGCCTAGGGCACTTCCACTTATGGTCCTATAGCTTAGGGAAATTAAAATCAAAAAGACACAGCCACCCCAAAGGTTGGGACGGCTCTGTTTACAAGAACCTGGTTTACGGTACAAGTTCAATATCGCAGAAAGTGAAAAATGGATAAAGAAGTTGTGGTACTTACGTACAATGCAGTATCACTCAGCAATGAAATCTATGTCATCAGGCCCGTAGCAGCATAATGAGTGGATTCAGGTACGATGATTCTAACTGAAATAAGTCACACAGGAAAAGAAACATCATAAGATATCACTAATACACGGAATGTAACCTTGGCTACACAGGAACTGAATTACAAAACAGAACAGGGTCTCCAATTTAGAAACCCAACTTATGCTTGCTTAAGGGGAAAGGTGAGTTGGGGTGCTGCATAAAACCAGAGATTGAAATGAGCACAGATAAAGTTCCTTAAGCCAAATATGGAATAGACAAGAGCTACTCCTTGCTCAACGAAATGGACTCAACACCCCATATTAAATGCCTAAGAGTGTACCTGACTAGGAAGTATCTTAAAACCTATGGATTGCTATGTCTCTGAAAGAGAATCAAGTGTGTGTACAGGGGCATAAACGCAGCAGTGATAGGATTGGAGAGGTTCGGTGAGCAAATGAAGACCCTTTGAAGTCATATTGCATGGTACCCATTCCACGGGTCTCAACTCTCCAGGTTTAAGGTATTCTTCCTTCAGCTAAAACATGCATGTGGAACCCAGAGTATGATCAACCGTGTGATCGGGAGACGTGTTCCAATATGTCTCAGTTTTCGTCCCCTGGTACTCGGGTGCAACATTCCAGACGCTTTACTAACACTCTCCCGACTTGGAGAGTCAGTGCCTTTAACCTCCTGTTTGGCCCAGTTTGCAATTTCTGCGGAAGATGAACAGGAATAGGGAGAACCAATGACAGACTAGCTGGAGGTGTCTGGACGGGCAAATTTAACTCTCATTTCCCACCAGGAAGAGGAATTAACCAAAGGCTCAGCGTGCCGTGCCGGAACCAGATTAGGGCCTGAAGCCATCCTGCGGTGTTGCGGCCAGCTCACGAGAAAGCGACTTGAAGAAAGGAGCTCAGGGGCACTGTAATTCACAAACCTGCAGAGTTATAAATGACAGCTATCGTCCAAAAATATACTGAAGTAAGGCTGCCAAGAGGACTTGAAAGCGGGGCAGAATTGCAGGAAACCGATTTCAGGAGGTAGACTGGAATTGCATTGAAAGCATAGGAAAAGAGGCAGAACGTCCACAATGATGCACTTGGCCAAAAAGGGCGTATGCGTTTTTTCCTGAATATATTCAGGAAAAAACGCATACGCCCTTTTTGGCCAACCAAGCAAGCTTGCAAAGGAAATCTGCACTACAATGAAGTCTCACTTCCCCCCGGTCAAAAGGGCCATCTGAAAAAAGTGTAAAATCCAGAAAGGCAGGACAGGCCATGGAGAACTGGGAGCCTTGTTATGCTGATGGGCGGGATGTCAATTGCCAACAGCCACTCGGGAGAAGTGTATGGTGTTTCCTGAAACATCTAAAAAACAAAGCAACAGAGCCTAGGGCACTTCCACTTATGGTCCTATAGCTTAGGGAAATTAAAATCAAAAAGACACAGCCACCCCAAAGGTTGGGACGGCTCTGTTTACAAGAACCTGGTTTACGGTACAAGTTCAATATCGCAGAAAGTGAAAAATGGATAAAGAAGTTGTGGTACTTACGTACAATGCAGTATCACTCAGCAATGAAATCTATGTCATCAGGTCCGTAGCAGCATAATGAGTGGATTCAGGTACGATGATTCTAACTGAAATAAGTCACACAGGAAAAGAAACATCATAAGATATCACTAATACACGGAATGTAACCTTGGCTACACAGGAACTGAATTACAAAACAGAACAGGGTCTCCAATTTAGAAACCCAACTTATGCTTGCTTAAGGGGAAAGGTGAGTTGGGGTGCTGCATAAAACCAGAGATTGAAATGAGCACAGATAAAGTTCCTTAAGCCAAATATGGAATAGACAAGAGCTACTCCTTGCTCAACGAAATGGACTCAACACCCCATATTAAATGCCTAAGAGTGTACCTGACTAGGAAGTATCTTAAAACCTATGGATTGCTATGTCTCTGAAAGAGAATCAAGTGTGTGTACAGGGGCATAAACGCAGCAGTGATAGGATTGGAGAGGTTCGGTGAGCAAATGAAGACCCTTTGAAGTCATATTGCATGGTACCCATTCCACGGGTCTCAACTCTCCAGGTTTAAGGTATTCTTCCTTCAGCTAAAACATGCATGTGGAACCCAGAGTATGATCAACCGTGTGATCGGGAGACGTGTTCCAATATGTCTCAGTTTTCGTCCCCTGGTACTCGGGTGCAACATTCCAGACGCTTTACTAACACTCTCCCGACTTGGAGAGTCAGTGCCTTTAACCTCCTGTTTGGCCCAGTTTGCAATTTCTGCGGAAGATGAACAGGAATAGGGAGAACCAATGACAGACTAGCTGGAGGTGTCTGGACGGGCAAATTTAACTCTCATTTCCCACCAGGAAGAGGAATTAACCAAAGGCTCAGCGTGCCGTGCCGGAACCAGATTAGGGCCTGAAGCCATCCTGCGGTGTTGCGGCCAGCTCACGAGAAAGCGACTTGAAGAAAGGAGCTCAGGGGCACTGTAATTCACAAACCTGCAGAGTTATAAATGACAGCTATCGTCCAAAAATATACTGAAGTAAGGCTGCCAAGAGGACTTGAAAGCGGGGCAGAATTGCAGGAAACCGATTTCAGGAGGTAGACTGGAATTGCATTGAAAGCATAGGAAAAGAGGCAGAACGTCCACAATGATGCACTTGGCCAAAAAGGGCGTATGCGTTTTTTCCTGAATATATTCAGGAAAAAACGCATACGCCCTTTTTGGCCAACCAAGCAAGCTTGCAAAGGAAATCTGCACTACAATGAAGTCTCACTTCCCCCCGGTCAAAAGGGCCATCTGAAAAAAGTGTAAAATCCAGAAAGGCAGGACAGGCCATGGAGAACTGGGAGCCTTGTTATGCTGATGGGCGGGATGTCAATTGCCAACAGCCACTCGGGAGAAGTGTATGGTGTTTCCTGAAACATCTAAAAAACAAAGCAACAGAGCCTAGGGCACTTCCACTTATGGTCCTATAGCTTAGGGAAATTAAAATCAAAAAGACACAGCCACCCCAAAGGTTGGGACGGCTCTGTTTACAAGAACCTGGTTTACGGTACAAGTTCAATATCGCAGAAAGTGAAAAATGGATAAAGAAGTTGTGGTACTTACGTACAATGCAGTATCACTCAGCAATGAAATCTATGTCATCAGGCCCGTAGCAGCATAATGAGTGGATTCAGGTACGATGATTCTAACTGAAATAAGTCACACAGGAAAAGAAACATCATAAGATATCACTAATACACGGAATGTAACCTTGGCTACACAGGAACTGAATTACAAAACAGAACAGGGTCTCCAATTTAGAAACCCAACTTATGCTTGCTTAAGGGGAAAGGTGAGTTGGGGTGCTGCATAAAACCAGAGATTGAAATGAGCACAGATAAAGTTCCTTAAGCCAAATATGGAATAGACAAGAGCTACTCCTTGCTCAACGAAATGGACTCAACACCCCATATTAAATGCCTAAGAGTGTACCTGACTAGGAAGTATCTTAAAACCTATGGATTGCTATGTCTCTGAAAGAGAATCAAGTGTGTGTACAGGGGCATAAACGCAGCAGTGATAGGATTGGAGAGGTTCGGTGAGCAAATGAAGACCCTTTGAAGTCATATTGCATGGTACCCATTCCACGGGTCTCAACTCTCCAGGTTTAAGGTATTCTTCCTTCAGCTAAAACATGCATGTGGAACCCAGAGTATGATCAACCGTGTGATCGGGAGACGTGTTCCAATATGTGTCAGTTTTCGTCCCCTGGTACTCGGGTGCAACATTCCAGACGCTTTACTAACACTCTCCCGACTTGGAGAGTCAGTGCCTTTAACCTCCTGTTTGGCCCAGTTTGCAATTTCTGCGGAAGATGAACAGGAATAGGGAGAACCAATGACAGACTAGCTGGAGGTGTCTGGACGGGCAAATTTAACTCTCATTTCCCACCAGGAAGAGGAATTAACCAAAGGCTCAGCGTGCCGTGCCGGAACCAGATTAGGGCCTGAAGCCATCCTGCGGTGTTGCGGCCAGCTCACGAGAAAGCGACTTGAAGAAAGGAGCTCAGGGGCACTGTAATTCACAAACCTGCAGAGTTATAAATGACAGCTATCGTCCAAAAATATACTGAAGTAAGGCTGCCAAGAGGACTTGAAAGCGGGGCAGAATTGCAGGAAACCGATTTCAGGAGGTAGACTGGAATTGCATTGAAAGCATAGGAAAAGAGGCAGAACGTCCACAATGATGCACTTGGCCAAAAAGGGCGTATGCGTTTTTTCCTGAATATATTCAGGAAAAAACGCATACGCCCTTTTTGGCCAACCAAGCAAGCTTGCAAAGGAAATCTGCACTACAATGAAGTCTCACTTCCCCCCGGTCAAAAGGGCCATCTGAAAAAAGTGTAAAATCCAGAAAGGCAGGACAGGCCATGGAGAACTGGGAGCCTTGTTATGCTGATGGGCGGGATGTCAATTGCCAACAGCCACTCGGGAGAAGTGTATGGTGTTTCCTGAAACATCTAAAAAACAAAGCAACAGAGCCTAGGGCACTTCCACTTATGGTCCTATAGCTTAGGGAAATTAAAATCAAAAAGACACAGCCACCCCAAAGGTTGGGACGGCTCTGTTTACAAGAACCTGGTTTACGGTACAAGTTCAATATCGCAGAAAGTGAAAAATGGATAAAGAAGTTGTGGTACTTACGTACAATGCAGTATCACTCAGCAATGAAATCTATGTCATCAGGCCCGTAGCAGCATAATGAGTGGATTCAGGTACGATGATTCTAACTGAAATAAGTCACACAGGAAAAGAAACATCATAAGATATCACTAATACACGGAATGTAACCTTGGCTACACAGGAACTGAATTACAAAACAGAACAGGGTCTCCAATTTAGAAACCCAACTTATGCTTGCTTAAGGGGAAAGGTGAGTTGGGGTGCTGCATAAAACCAGAGATTGAAATGAGCACAGATAAAGTTCCTTAAGCCAAATATGGAATAGACAAGAGCTACTCCTTGCTCAACGAAATGGACTCAACACCCCATATTAAATGCCTAAGAGTGTACCTGACTAGGAAGTATCTTAAAACCTATGGATTGCTATGTCTCTGAAAGAGAATCAAGTGTGTGTACAGGGGCATAAACGCAGCAGTGATAGGATTGGAGAGGTTCGGTGAGCAAATGAAGACCCTTTGAAGTCATATTGCATGGTACCCATTCCACGGGTCTCAACTCTCCAGGTTTAAGGTATTCTTCCTTCAGCTAAAACATGCATGTGGAACCCAGAGTATGATCAACCGTGTGATCGGGAGACGTGTTCCAATATGTGTCAGTTTTCGTCCCCTGGTACTCGGGTGCAACATTCCAGACGCTTTACTAACACTCTCCCGACTTGGAGAGTCAGTGCCTTTAACCTCCTGTTTGGCCCAGTTTGCAATTTCTGCGGAAGATGAACAGGAATAGGGAGAACCAATGACAGACTAGCTGGAGGTGTCTGGACGGGCAAATTTAACTCTCATTTCCCACCAGGAAGAGGAATTAACCAAAGGCTCAGCGTGCCGTGCCAGAACCAGATTAGGGCCTGAAGCCATCCTGCGGTGTTGCGGCCAGCTCACGAGAAAGCGAGTTGAAGAAAGGAGCTCAGGGGCACTGTAATTCACAAACCTGCAGAGTTATAAATGACAGCTATCGTCCAAAAATATACTGAAGTAAGGCTGCCAAGAGGACTTGAAAGCGGGGCAGAATTGCAGGAAACCGATTTCAGGAGGTAGACTGGAATTGCATTGAAAGCATAGGAAAAGAGGCAGAACGTCCACAATGATGCACTTGGCCAAAAAGGGCGTATGCGTTTTTTCCTGAATATATTCAGGAAAAAACGCATACGCCCTTTTTGGCCAACCAAGCAAGCTTGCAAAGGAAATCTGCACTACAATGAAGTCTCACTTCCCCCCGGTCAAAAGGGCCATCTGAAACAAGTGTAAAATCCAGAAAGGCAGGACAGGCCATGGAGAACTGGGAGCCTTGTTATGCTGATGGGCGGGATGTAAATTGCCAACAGGGAGAAGTGTATGGTGTTTCCTGAAACATCTAAAAAACAAAGCAACAGAGCCTAGGGCACTTCCACTTATGGTCCTATAGCTTAGGGAAATTAAAATCAAAAAGACACAGCCACCCCAAAGGTTGGGACGGCTCTGTTTACAAGAACCTGGTTTACGGTACAAGTTCAATATCGCAGAAAGTGAAAAATGGATAAAGAAGTTGTGGTACTTACGTACAATGCAGTATCACTCAGCAATGAAATCTATGTCATCAGGCCCGTAGCAGCATAATGAGTGGATTCAGGTACGATGATTCTAACTGAAATAAGTCACACAGGAAAAGAAACATCATAAGATATCACTAATACACGGAATGTAACCTTGGCTACACAGGAACTGAATTACAAAACAGAACAGGGTCTCCAATTTAGAAACCCAACTTATGCTTGCTTAAGGGGAAAGGTGAGTTGGGGTGCTGCATAAAACCAGAGATTGAAATGAGCACAGATAAAGTTCCTTAAGCCAAATATGGAATAGACAAGAGCTACTCCTTGCTCAACGAAATGGACTCAACACCCCATATTAAATGCCTAAGAGTGTACCTGACTAGGAAGTATCTTAAAACCTATGGATTGCTATGTCTCTGAAAGAGAATCAAGTGTGTGTACAGGGGCATAAACGCAGCAGTGATAGGATTGGAGAGGTTCGGTGAGCAAATGAAGACCCTTTGAAGTCATATTGCATGGTACCCATTCCACGGGTCTCAACTCTCCAGGTTTAAGGTATTCTTCCTTCAGCTAAAACATGCATGTGGAACCCAGAGTATGATCAACCGTGTGATCGGGAGACGTGTTCCAATATGTCTCAGTTTTCGTCCCCTGGTACTCGGGTGCAACATTCCAGACGCTTTACTAACACTCTCCCGACTTGGAGAGTCAGTGCCTTTAACCTCCTGTTTGGCCCAGTTTGCAATTTCTGCGGAAGATGAACAGGAATAGGGAGAACCAATGACAGACTAGCTGGAGGTGTCTGGACGGGCAAATTTAACTCTCATTTCCCACCAGGAAGAGGAATTAACCAAAGGCTCAGCGTGCCGTGCCGGAACCAGATTAGGGCCTGAAGCCATCCTGCGGTGTTGCGGCCAGCTCACGAGAAAGCGACTTGAAGAAAGGAGCTCAGGGGCACTGTAATTCACAAACCTGCAGAGTTATAAATGACAGCTATCGTCCAAAAATATACTGAAGTAAGGCTGCCAAGAGGACTTGAAAGCGGGGCAGAATTGCAGGAAACCGATTTCAGGAGGTAGACTGGAATTGCATTGAAAGCATAGGAAAAGAGGCAGAACGTCCACAATGATGCACTTGGCCAAAAAGGGCGTATGCGTTTTTTCCTGAATATATTCAGGAAAAAACGCATACGCCCTTTTTGGCCAACCAAGCAAGCTTGCAAAGGAAATCTGCACTACAATGAAGTCTCACTTCCCCCCGGTCAAAAGGGCCATCTGAAAAAAGTGTAAAATCCAGAAAGGCAGGACAGGCCATGGAGAACTGGGAGCCTTGTTATGCTGATGGGCGGGATGTCAATTGCCAACAGCCACTCGGGAGAAGTGTATGGTGTTTCCTGAAACATCTAAAAAACAAAGCAACAGAGCCTAGGGCACTTCCACTTATGGTCCTATAGCTTAGGGAAATTAAAATCAAAAAGACACAGCCACCCCAAAGGTTGGGACGGCTCTGTTTACAAGAACCTGGTTTACGGTACAAGTTCAATATCGCAGAAAGTGAAAAATGGATAAAGAAGTTGTGGTACTTACGTACAATGCAGTATCACTCAGCAATGAAATCTATGTCATCAGGCCCGTAGCAGCATAATGAGTGGATTCAGGTACGATGATTCTAACTGAAATAAGTCACACAGGAAAAGAAACATCATAAGATATCACTAATACACGGAATGTAACCTTGGCTACACAGGAACTGAATTACAAAACAGAACAGGGTCTCCAATTTAGAAACCCAACTTATGCTTGCTTAAGGGGAAAGGTGAGTTGGGGTGCTGCATAAAACCAGAGATTGAAATGAGCACAGATAAAGTTCCTTAAGCCAAATATGGAATAGACAAGAGCTACTCCTTGCTCAACGAAATGGACTCAACACCCCATATTAAATGCCTAAGAGTGTACCTGACTAGGAAGTATCTTAAAACCTATGGATTGCTATGTCTCTGAAAGAGAATCAAGTGTGTGTACAGGGGCATAAACGCAGCAGTGATAGGATTGGAGAGGTTCGGTGAGCAAATGAAGACCCTTTGAAGTCATATTGCATGGTACCCATTCCACGGGTCTCAACTCTCCAGGTTTAAGGTATTCTTCCTTCAGCTAAAACATGCATGTGGAACCCAGAG
Organism: Lagenorhynchus albirostris; assembly: GCF_949774975.1. NCBI lineage: Eukaryota > Metazoa > Chordata > Mammalia > Artiodactyla > Delphinidae > Lagenorhynchus > Lagenorhynchus albirostris. Next base: position 30,970 of record NW_026783631.1, on the reverse strand, counting down.
TATGATCAACCGTGTGATCGGGAGACGTGTTCCAATATGTGTCAGTTTTCGTCCCCTGGTACTCGGGTGCAACATTCCAGACGCTTTACTAACACTCTCCCGACTTGGAGAGTCAGTGCCTTTAACCTCCTGTTTGGCCCAGTTTGCAATTTCTGCGGAAGATGAACAGGAATAGGGAGAACCAATGACAGACTAGCTGGAGGTGTCTGGACGGGCAAATTTAACTCTCATTTCCCACCAGGAAGAGGAATTAACCAAAGGCTCAGCGTGCCGTGCCGGAACCAGATTAGGGCCTGAAGCCATCCTGCGGTGTTGCGGCCAGCTCACGAGAAAGCGACTTGAAGAAAGGAGCTCAGGGGCACTGTAATTCACAAACCTGCAGAGTTATAAATGACAGCTATCGTCCAAAAATATACTGAAGTAAGGCTGCCAAGAGGACTTGAAAGCGGGGCAGAATTGCAGGAAACCGATTTCAGGAGGTAGACTGGAATTGCATTGAAAGCATAGGAAAAGAGGCAGAACGTCCACAATGATGCACTTGGCCAAAAAGGGCGTATGCGTTTTTTCCTGAATATATTCAGGAAAAAACGCATACGCCCTTTTTGGCCAACCAAGCAAGCTTGCAAAGGAAATCTGCACTACAATGAAGTCTCACTTCCCCCCGGTCAAAAGGGCCATCTGAAAAAAGTGTAAAATCCAGAAAGGCAGGACAGGCCATGGAGAACTGGGAGCCTTGTTATGCTGATGGGCGGGATGTCAATTGCCAACAGCCACTCGGGAGAAGTGTATGGTGTTTCCTGAAACATCTAAAAAACAAAGCAACAGAGCCTAGGGCACTTCCACTTATGGTCCTATAGCTTAGGGAAATTAAAATCAAAAAGACACAGCCACCCCAAAGGTTGGGACGGCTCTGTTTACAAGAACCTGGTTTACGGTACAAGTTCAATATCGCAGAAAGTGAAAAATGGATAAAGAAGTTGTGGTACTTACGTACAATGCAGTATCACTCAGCAATGAAATCTATGTCATCAGGCCCGTAGCAGCATAATGAGTGGATTCAGGTACGATGATTCTAACTGAAATAAGTCACACAGGAAAAGAAACATCATAAGATATCACTAATACACGGAATGTAACCTTGGCTACACAGGAACTGAATTACAAAACAGAACAGGGTCTCCAATTTAGAAACCCAACTTATGCTTGCTTAAGGGGAAAGGTGAGTTGGGGTGCTGCATAAAACCAGAGATTGAAATGAGCACAGATAAAGTTCCTTAAGCCAAATATGGAATAGACAAGAGCTACTCCTTGCTCAACGAAATGGACTCAACACCCCATATTAAATGCCTAAGAGTGTACCTGACTAGGAAGTATCTTAAAACCTATGGATTGCTATGTCTCTGAAAGAGAATCAAGTGTGTGTACAGGGGCATAAACGCAGCAGTGATAGGATTGGAGAGGTTCGGTGAGCAAATGAAGACCCTTTGAAGTCATATTGCATGGTACCCATTCCACGGGTCTCAACTCTCCAGGTTTAAGGTATTCTTCCTTCAGCTAAAACATGCATGTGGAACCCAGAGTATGATCAACCGTGTGATCGGGAGACGTGTTCCAATATGTGTCAGTTTTCGTCCCCTGGTACTCGGGTGCAACATTCCAGACGCTTTACTAACACTCTCCCGACTTGGAGAGTCAGTGCCTTTAACCTCCTGTTTGGCCCAGTTTGCAATTTCTGCGGAAGATGAACAGGAATAGGGAGAACCAATGACAGACTAGCTGGAGGTGTCTGGACGGGCAAATTTAACTCTCATTTCCCACCAGGAAGAGGAATTAACCAAAGGCTCAGCGTGCCGTGCCAGAACCAGATTAGGGCCTGAAGCCATCCTGCGGTGTTGCGGCCAGCTCACGAGAAAGCGAGTTGAAGAAAGGAGCTCAGGGGCACTGTAATTCACAAACCTGCAGAGTTATAAATGACAGCTATCGTCCAAAAATATACTGAAGTAAGGCTGCCAAGAGGACTTGAAAGCGGGGCAGAATTGCAGGAAACCGATTTCAGGAGGTAGACTGGAATTGCATTGAAAGCATAGGAAAAGAGGCAGAACGTCCACAATGATGCACTTGGCCAAAAAGGGCGTATGCGTTTTTTCCTGAATATATTCAGGAAAAAACGCATACGCCCTTTTTGGCCAACCAAGCAAGCTTGCAAAGGAAATCTGCACTACAATGAAGTCTCACTTCCCCCCGGTCAAAAGGGCCATCTGAAACAAGTGTAAAATCCAGAAAGGCAGGACAGGCCATGGAGAACTGGGAGCCTTGTTATGCTGATGGGCGGGATGTAAATTGCCAACAGGGAGAAGTGTATGGTGTTTCCTGAAACATCTAAAAAACAAAGCAACAGAGCCTAGGGCACTTCCACTTATGGTCCTATAGCTTAGGGAAATTAAAATCAAAAAGACACAGCCACCCCAAAGGTTGGGACGGCTCTGTTTACAAGAACCTGGTTTACGGTACAAGTTCAATATCGCAGAAAGTGAAAAATGGATAAAGAAGTTGTGGTACTTACGTACAATGCAGTATCACTCAGCAATGAAATCTATGTCATCAGGCCCGTAGCAGCATAATGAGTGGATTCAGGTACGATGATTCTAACTGAAATAAGTCACACAGGAAAAGAAACATCATAAGATATCACTAATACACGGAATGTAACCTTGGCTACACAGGAACTGAATTACAAAACAGAACAGGGTCTCCAATTTAGAAACCCAACTTATGCTTGCTTAAGGGGAAAGGTGAGTTGGGGTGCTGCATAAAACCAGAGATTGAAATGAGCACAGATAAAGTTCCTTAAGCCAAATATGGAATAGACAAGAGCTACTCCTTGCTCAACGAAATGGACTCAACACCCCATATTAAATGCCTAAGAGTGTACCTGACTAGGAAGTATCTTAAAACCTATGGATTGCTATGTCTCTGAAAGAGAATCAAGTGTGTGTACAGGGGCATAAACGCAGCAGTGATAGGATTGGAGAGGTTCGGTGAGCAAATGAAGACCCTTTGAAGTCATATTGCATGGTACCCATTCCACGGGTCTCAACTCTCCAGGTTTAAGGTATTCTTCCTTCAGCTAAAACATGCATGTGGAACCCAGAGTATGATCAACCGTGTGATCGGGAGACGTGTTCCAATATGTCTCAGTTTTCGTCCCCTGGTACTCGGGTGCAACATTCCAGACGCTTTACTAACACTCTCCCGACTTGGAGAGTCAGTGCCTTTAACCTCCTGTTTGGCCCAGTTTGCAATTTCTGCGGAAGATGAACAGGAATAGGGAGAACCAATGACAGACTAGCTGGAGGTGTCTGGACGGGCAAATTTAACTCTCATTTCCCACCAGGAAGAGGAATTAACCAAAGGCTCAGCGTGCCGTGCCGGAACCAGATTAGGGCCTGAAGCCATCCTGCGGTGTTGCGGCCAGCTCACGAGAAAGCGACTTGAAGAAAGGAGCTCAGGGGCACTGTAATTCACAAACCTGCAGAGTTATAAATGACAGCTATCGTCCAAAAATATACTGAAGTAAGGCTGCCAAGAGGACTTGAAAGCGGGGCAGAATTGCAGGAAACCGATTTCAGGAGGTAGACTGGAATTGCATTGAAAGCATAGGAAAAGAGGCAGAACGTCCACAATGATGCACTTGGCCAAAAAGGGCGTATGCGTTTTTTCCTGAATATATTCAGGAAAAAACGCATACGCCCTTTTTGGCCAACCAAGCAAGCTTGCAAAGGAAATCTGCACTACAATGAAGTCTCACTTCCCCCCGGTCAAAAGGGCCATCTGAAAAAAGTGTAAAATCCAGAAAGGCAGGACAGGCCATGGAGAACTGGGAGCCTTGTTATGCTGATGGGCGGGATGTCAATTGCCAACAGCCACTCGGGAGAAGTGTATGGTGTTTCCTGAAACATCTAAAAAACAAAGCAACAGAGCCTAGGGCACTTCCACTTATGGTCCTATAGCTTAGGGAAATTAAAATCAAAAAGACACAGCCACCCCAAAGGTTGGGACGGCTCTGTTTACAAGAACCTGGTTTACGGTACAAGTTCAATATCGCAGAAAGTGAAAAATGGATAAAGAAGTTGTGGTACTTACGTACAATGCAGTATCACTCAGCAATGAAATCTATGTCATCAGGCCCGTAGCAGCATAATGAGTGGATTCAGGTACGATGATTCTAACTGAAATAAGTCACACAGGAAAAGAAACATCATAAGATATCACTAATACACGGAATGTAACCTTGGCTACACAGGAACTGAATTACAAAACAGAACAGGGTCTCCAATTTAGAAACCCAACTTATGCTTGCTTAAGGGGAAAGGTGAGTTGGGGTGCTGCATAAAACCAGAGATTGAAATGAGCACAGATAAAGTTCCTTAAGCCAAATATGGAATAGACAAGAGCTACTCCTTGCTCAACGAAATGGACTCAACACCCCATATTAAATGCCTAAGAGTGTACCTGACTAGGAAGTATCTTAAAACCTATGGATTGCTATGTCTCTGAAAGAGAATCAAGTGTGTGTACAGGGGCATAAACGCAGCAGTGATAGGATTGGAGAGGTTCGGTGAGCAAATGAAGACCCTTTGAAGTCATATTGCATGGTACCCATTCCACGGGTCTCAACTCTCCAGGTTTAAGGTATTCTTCCTTCAGCTAAAACATGCATGTGGAACCCAGAGTATGATCAACCGTGTGATCGGGAGACGTGTTCCAATATGTGTCAGTTTTCGTCCCCTGGTACTCGGGTGCAACATTCCAGACGCTTTACTAACACTCTCCCGACTTGGAGAGTCAGTGCCTTTAACCTCCTGTTTGGCCCAGTTTGCAATTTCTGCGGAAGATGAACAGGAATAGGGAGAACCAATGACAGACTAGCTGGAGGTGTCTGGACGGGCAAATTTAACTCTCATTTCCCACCAGGAAGAGGAATTAACCAAAGGCTCAGCGTGCCGTGCCGGAACCAGATTAGGGCCTGAAGCCATCCTGCGGTGTTGCGGCCAGCTCACGAGAAAGCGACTTGAAGAAAGGAGCTCAGGGGCACTGTAATTCACAAACCTGCAGAGTTATAAATGACAGCTATCGTCCAAAAATATACTGAAGTAAGGCTGCCAAGAGGACTTGAAAGCGGGGCAGAATTGCAGGAAACCGATTTCAGGAGGTAGACTGGAATTGCATTGAAAGCATAGGAAAAGAGGCAGAACGTCCACAATGATGCACTTGGCCAAAAAGGGCGTATGCGTTTTTTCCTGAATATATTCAGGAAAAAACGCATACGCCCTTTTTGGCCAACCAAGCAAGCTTGCAAAGGAAATCTGCACTACAATGAAGTCTCACTTCCCCCCGGTCAAAAGGGCCATCTGAAAAAAGTGTAAAATCCAGAAAGGCAGGACAGGCCATGGAGAACTGGGAGCCTTGTTATGCTGATGGGCGGGATGTCAATTGCCAACAGCCACTCGGGAGAAGTGTATGGTGTTTCCTGAAACATCTAAAAAACAAAGCAACAGAGCCTAGGGCACTTCCACTTATGGTCCTATAGCTTAGGGAAATTAAAATCAAAAAGACACAGCCACCCCAAAGGTTGGGACGGCTCTGTTTACAAGAACCTGGTTTACGGTACAAGTTCAATATCGCAGAAAGTGAAAAATGGATAAAGAAGTTGTGGTACTTACGTACAATGCAGTATCACTCAGCAATGAAATCTATGTCATCAGGCCCGTAGCAGCATAATGAGTGGATTCAGGTACGATGATTCTAACTGAAATAAGTCACACAGGAAAAGAAACATCATAAGATATCACTAATACACGGAATGTAACCTTGGCTACACAGGAACTGAATTACAAAACAGAACAGGGTCTCCAATTTAGAAACCCAACTTATGCTTGCTTAAGGGGAAAGGTGAGTTGGGGTGCTGCATAAAACCAGAGATTGAAATGAGCACAGATAAAGTTCCTTAAGCCAAATATGGAATAGACAAGAGCTACTCCTTGCTCAACGAAATGGACTCAACACCCCATATTAAATGCCTAAGAGTGTACCTGACTAGGAAGTATCTTAAAACCTATGGATTGCTATGTCTCTGAAAGAGAATCAAGTGTGTGTACAGGGGCATAAACGCAGCAGTGATAGGATTGGAGAGGTTCGGTGAGCAAATGAAGACCCTTTGAAGTCATATTGCATGGTACCCATTCCACGGGTCTCAACTCTCCAGGTTTAAGGTATTCTTCCTTCAGCTAAAACATGCATGTGGAACCCAGAGTATGATCAACCGTGTGATCGGGAGACGTGTTCCAATATGTGTCAGTTTTCGTCCCCTGGTACTCGGGTGCAACATTCCAGACGCTTTACTAACACTCTCCCGACTTGGAGAGTCAGTGCCTTTAACCTCCTGTTTGGCCCAGTTTGCAATTTCTGCGGAAGATGAACAGGAATAGGGAGAACCAATGACAGACTAGCTGGAGGTGTCTGGACGGGCAAATTTAACTCTCATTTCCCACCAGGAAGAGGAATTAACCAAAGGCTCAGCGTGCCGTGCCGGAACCAGATTAGGGCCTGAAGCCATCCTGCGGTGTTGCGGCCAGCTCACGAGAAAGCGACTTGAAGAAAGGAGCTCAGGGGCACTGTAATTCACAAACCTGCAGAGTTATAAATGACAGCTATCGTCCAAAAATATACTGAAGTAAGGCTGCCAAGAGGACTTGAAAGCGGGGCAGAATTGCAGGAAACCGATTTCAGGAGGTAGACTGGAATTGCATTGAAAGCATAGGAAAAGAGGCAGAACGTCCACAATGATGCACTTGGCCAAAAAGGGCGTATGCGTTTTTTCCTGAATATATTCAGGAAAAAACGCATACGCCCTTTTTGGCCAACCAAGCAAGCTTGCAAAGGATATCTGCACTACAATGAAGTCTCACTTCCCCCCGGTCAAAAGGGCCATCTGAAAAAAGTGTAAAATCCAGAAAGGCAGGACAGGCCATGGAGAACTGGGAGCCTTGTTATGCTGATGGGCGGGATGTCAATTGCCAACAGCCACTCGGGAGAAGTGTATGGTGTTTCCTGAAACATCTAAAAAACAAAGCAACAGAGCCTAGGGCACTTCCACTTATGGTCCTATAGCTTAGGGAAATTAAAATCAAAAAGACACAGCCACCCCAAAGGTTGGGACGGCTCTGTTTACAAGAACCTGGTTTACGGTACAAGTTCAATATCGCAGAAAGTGAAAAATGGATAAAGAAGTTGTGGTACTTACGTACAATGCAGTATCACTCAGCAATGAAATCTATGTCATCAGGCCCGTAGCAGCATAATGAGTGGATTCAGGTACGATGATTCTAACTGAAATAAGTCACACAGGAAAAGAAACATCATAAGATATCACTAATACACGGAATGTAACCTTGGCTACACAGGAACTGAATTACAAAACAGAACAGGGTCTCCAATTTAGAAACCCAACTTATGCTTGCTTAAGGGGAAAGGTGAGTTGGGGTGCTGCATAAAACCAGAGATTGAAATGAGCACAGATAAAGTTCCTTAAGCCAAATATGGAATAGACAAGAGCTACTCCTTGCTCAACGAAATGGACTCAACACCCCATATTAAATGCCTAAGAGTGTACCTGACTAGGAAGTATCTTAAAACCTATGGATTGCTATGTCTCTGAAAGAGAATCAAGTGTGTGTACAGGGGCATAAACGCAGCAGTGATAGGATTGGAGAGGTTCGGTGAGCAAATGAAGACCCTTTGAAGTCATATTGCATGGTACCCATTCCACGGGTCTCAACTCTCCAGGTTTAAGGTATTCTTCCTTCAGCTAAAACATGCATGTGGAACCCAGAGTATGATCAACCGTGTGATCGGGAGACGTGTTCCAATATGTGTCAGTTTTCGTCCCCTGGTACTCGGGTGCAACATTCCAGACGCTTTACTAACACTCTCCCGACTTGGAGAGTCAGTGCCTTTAACCTCCTGTTTGGCCCAGTTTGCAATTTCTGCGGAAGATGAACAGGAATAGGGAGAACCAATGACAGACTAGCTGGAGGTGTCTGGACGGGCAAATTTAACTCTCATTTCCCACCAGGAAGAGGAATTAACCAAAGGCTCAGCGTGCCGTGCCGGAACCAGATTAGGGCCTGAAGCCATCCTGCGGTGTTGCGGCCAGCTCACGAGAAAGCGACTTGAAGAAAGGAGCTCAGGGGCACTGTAATTCACAAACCTGCAGAGTTATAAATGACAGCTATCGTCCAAAAATATACTGAAGTAAGGCTGCCAAGAGGACTTGAAAGCGGGGCAGAATTGCAGGAAACCGATTTCAGGAGGTAGACTGGAATTGCATTGAAAGCATAGGAAAAGAGGCAGAACGTCCACAATGATGCACTTGGCCAAAAAGGGCGTATGCGTTTTTTCCTGAATATATTCAGGAAAAAACGCATACGCCCTTTTTGGCCAACCAAGCAAGCTTGCAAAGGAAATCTGCACTACAATGAAGTCTCACTTCCCCCCGGTCAAAAGGGCCATCTGAAAAAAGTGTAAAATCCAGAAAGGCAGAACAGGCCATGGAGAACTGGGAGCCTTGTTATGCTGATGGGCGGGATGTCAATTGCCAACAGCCACTCGGGAGAAGTGTATGGTGTTTCCTGAAACATCTAAAAAACAAAGCAACAGAGCCTAGGGCACTTCCACTTATGGTCCTATAGCTTAGGGAAATTAAAATCAAAAAGACACAGCCACCCCAAAGGTTGGGACGGCTCTGTTTACAAGAACCTGGTTTACGGTACAAGTTCAATATCGCAGAAAGTGAAAAATGGATAAAGAAGTTGTGGTACTTACGTACAATGCAGTATCACTCAGCAATGAAATCTATGTCATCAGGCCCGTAGCAGCATAATGAGTGGATTCAGGTACGATGATTCTAACTGAAATAAGTCACACAGGAAAAGAAACATCATAAGATATCACTAATACACGGAATGTAACCTTGGCTACACAGGAACTGAATTACAAAACAGAACAGGGTCTCAAATTTAGAAACCCAACTTATGCTTGCTTAAGGGGAAAGGTGAGTTGGGGTGCTCCATAAAACCAGAGATTGAAATGAGCACAGATAAAGTTCCTTAAGCCAAATATGGAATAGACAAGAGCTACTCCTTGCTCAACGAAATGGACTCAACACCCCATATTAAATGCCTAAGAGTGTACCTGACTAGGAAGTATCTTAAAACCTATGGATTGCTATGTCTCTGAAAGAGAATCAAGTGTGTGTACAGGGGCATAAACGCAGCAGTGATAGGATTGGAGAGGTTCGGTGAGCAAATGAAGACCCTTTGAAGTCATATTGCATGGTACCCATTCCACGGGTCTCAACTCTCCAGGTTTAAGGTATTCTTCCTTCAGCTAAAACATGCATGTGGAACCCAGAGTATGATCAACCGTGTGATCGGGAGACGTGTTCCAATATGTCTCAGTTTTCGTCCCCTGGTACTCGGGTGCAACATTCCAGACGCTTTACTAACACTCTCCCGACTTGGAGAGTCAGTGCCTTTAACCTCCTGTTTGGCCCAGTTTGCAATTTCTGCGGAAGATGAACAGGAATAGGGAGAACCAATGACAGACTAGCTGGAGGTGTCTGGACGGGCAAATTTAACTCTCATTTCCCACCAGGAAGAGGAATTAACCAAAGGCTCAGCGTGCCGTGCCGGAACCAGATTAGGGCCTGAAGCCATCCTGCGGTGTTGCGGCCAGCTCACGAGAAAGCGACTTGAAGAAAGGAGCTCAGGGGCACTGTAATTCACAAACCTGCAGAGTTATAAATGACAGCTATCGTCCAAAAATATACTGAAGTAAGGCTGCCAAGAGGACTTGAAAGCGGGGCAGAATTGCAGGAAACCGATTTCAGGAGGTAGACTGGAATTGCATTGAAAGCATAGGAAAAGAGGCAGAACGTCCACAATGATGCACTTGGCCAAAAAGGGCGTATGCGTTTTTTCCTGAATATATTCAGGAAAAAACGCATACGCCCTTTTTGGCCAACCAAGCAAGCTTGCAAAGGAAATCTGCACTACAATGAAGTCTCACTTCCCCCCGGTCAAAAGGGCCATCTGAAAAAAGTGTAAAATCCAGAAAGGCAGGACAGGCCATGGAGAACTGGGAGCCTTGTTATGCTGATGGGCGGGATGTCAATTGCCAACAGCCACTCGGGAGAAGTGTATGGTGTTTCCTGAAACATCTAAAAAACAAAGCAACAGAGCCTAGGGCACTTCCACTTATGGTCCTATAGCTTAGGGAAATTAAAATCAAAAAGACACAGCCACCCCAAAGGTTGGGACGGCTCTGTTTACAAGAACCTGGTTTACGGTACAAGTTCAATATCGCAGAAAGTGAAAAATGGATAAAGAAGTTGTGGTACTTACGTACAATGCAGTATCACTCAGCAATGAAATCTATGTCATCAGGCCCGTAGCAGCATAATGAGTGGATTCAGGTACGATGATTCTAACTGAAATAAGTCACACAGGAAAAGAAACATCATAAGATATCACTAATACACGGAATGTAACCTTGGCTACACAGGAACTGAATTACAAAACAGAACAGGGTCTCCAATTTAGAAACCCAACTTATGCTTGCTTAAGGGGAAAGGTGAGTTGGGGTGCTGCATAAAACCAGAGATTGAAATGAGCACAGATAAAGTTCCTTAAGCCAAATATGGAATAGACAAGAGCTACTCCTTGCTCAACGAAATGGACTCAACACCCCATATTAAATGCCTAAGAGTGTACCTGACTAGGAAGTATCTTAAAACCTATGGATTGCTATGTCTCTGAAAGAGAATCAAGTGTGTGTACAGGGGCATAAACGCAGCAGTGATAGGATTGGAGAGGTTCGGTGAGCAAATGAAGACCCTTTGAAGTCATATTGCATGGTACCCATTCCACGGGTCTCAACTCTCCAGGTTTAAGGTATTCTTCCTTCAGCTAAAACATGCATGTGGAACCCAGAGTATGATCAACCGTGTGATCGGGAGACGTGTTCCAATATGTCTCAGTTTTCGTCCCCTGGTACTCGGGTGCAACATTCCAGACGCTTTACTAACACTCTCCCGACTTGGAGAGTCAGTGCCTTTAACCTCCTGTTTGGCCCAGTTTGCAATTTCTGCGGAAGATGAACAGGAATAGGGAGAACCAATGACAGACTAGCTGGAGGTGTCTGGACGGGCAAATTTAACTCTCATTTCCCACCAGGAAGAGGAATTAACCAAAGGCTCAGCGTGCCGTGCCGGAACCAGATTAGGGCCTGAAGCCATCCTGCGGTGTTGCGGCCAGCTCACGAGAAAGCGACTTGAAGAAAGGAGCTCAGGGGCACTGTAATTCACAAACCTGCAGAGTTATAAATGACAGCTATCGTCCAAAAATATACTGAAGTAAGGCTGCCAAGAGGACTTGAAAGCGGGGCAGAATTGCAGGAAACCGATTTCAGGAGGTAGACTGGAATTGCATTGAAAGCATAGGAAAAGAGGCAGAACGTCCACAATGATGCACTTGGCCAAAAAGGGCGTATGCGTTTTTTCCTGAATATATTCAGGAAAAAACGCATACGCCCTTTTTGGCCAACCAAGCAAGCTTGCAAAGGAAATCTGCACTACAATGAAGTCTCACTTCCCCCCGGTCAAAAGGGCCATCTGAAAAAAGTGTAAAATCCAGAAAGGCAGGACAGGCCATGGAGAACTGGGAGCCTTGTTATGCTGATGGGCGGGATGTCAATTGCCAACAGCCACTCGGGAGAAGTGTATGGTGTTTCCTGAAACATCTAAAAAACAAAGCAACAGAGCCTAGGGCACTTCCACTTATGGTCCTATAGCTTAGGGAAATTAAAATCAAAAAGACACAGCCACCCCAAAGGTTGGGACGGCTCTGTTTACAAGAACCTGGTTTACGGTACAAGTTCAATATCGCAGAAAGTGAAAAATGGATAAAGAAGTTGTGGTACTTACGTACAATGCAGTATCACTCAGCAATGAAATCTATGTCATCAGGCCCGTAGCAGCATAATGAGTGGATTCAGGTACGATGATTCTAACTGAAATAAGTCACACAGGAAAAGAAACATCATAAGATATCACTAATACACGGAATGTAACCTTGGCTACACAGGAACTGAATTACAAAACAGAACAGGGTCTCCAATTTAGAAACCCAACTTATGCTTGCTTAAGGGGAAAGGTGAGTTGGGGTGCTGCATAAAACCAGAGATTGAAATGAGCACAGATAAAGTTCCTTAAGCCAAATATGGAATAGACAAGAGCTACTCCTTGCTCAACGAAATGGACTCAACACCCCATATTAAATGCCTAAGAGTGTACCTGACTAGGAAGTATCTTAAAACCTATGGATTGCTATGTCTCTGAAAGAGAATCAAGTGTGTGTACAGGGGCATAAACGCAGCAGTGATAGGATTGGAGAGGTTCGGTGAGCAAATGAAGACCCTTTGAAGTCATATTGCATGGTACCCATTCCACGGGTCTCAACTCTCCAGGTTTAAGGTAATCTTCCTTCAGCTAAAACATGCATGTGGAACCCAGAGTATGATCAACCGTGTGATCGGGAGACGTGTTCCAATATGTGTCAGTTTTCGTCCCCTGGTACTCGGGTGCAACATTCCAGACGCTTTACTAACACTCTCCCGACTTGGAGAGTCAGTGCCTTTAACCTCCTGTTTGGCCCAGTTTGCAATTTCTGCGGAAGATGAACAGGAATAGGGAGAACCAATGACAGACTAGCTGGAGGTGTCTGGACGGGCAAATTTAACTCTCATTTCCCACCAGGAAGAGGAATTAACCAAAGGCTCAGCGTGCCGTGCCAGAACCAGATTAGGGCCTGAAGCCATCCTGCGGTGTTGCGGCCAGCTCACGAGAAAGCGAGTTGAAGAAAGGAGCTCAGGGGCACTGTAATTCACAAACCTGCAGAGTTATAAATGACAGCTATCGTCCAAAAATATACTGAAGTAAGGCTGCCAAGAGGACTTGAAAGCGGGGCAGAATTGCAGGAAACCGATTTCAGGAGGTAGACTGGAATTGCATTGAAAGCATAGGAAAAGAGGCAGAACGTCCACAATGATGCACTTGGCCAAAAAGGGCGTATGCGTTTTTTCCTGAATATATTCAGGAAAAAACGCATACGCCCTTTTTGGCCAACCAAGCAAGCTTGCAAAGGAAATCTGCACTACAATGAAGTCTCACTTCCCCCCGGTCAAAAGGGCCATCTGAAAAATGTGTAAAATCCAGAAAGGCAGGACAGGCCATGGAGAACTGGGAGCCTTGTTATGCTGATGGGCGGGATGTAAATTGCCAACAGGGAGAAGTGTATGGTGTTTCCTGAAACATCTAAAAAACAAAGCAACAGAGCCTAGGGCACTTCCACTTATGGTCCTATAGCTTAGGGAAATTAAAATCAAAAAGACACAGCCACCCCAAAGGTTGGGACGGCTCTGTTTACAAGAACCTGGTTTACGGTACAAGTTCAATATCGCAGAAAGTGAAAAATGGATAAAGAAGTTGTGGTACTTACGTACAATGCAGTATCACTCAGCAATGAAATCTATGTCATCAGGCCCGTAGCAGCATAATGAGTGGATTCAGGTACGATGATTCTAACTGAAATAAGTCACACAGGAAAAGAAACATCATAAGATATCACTAATACACGGAATGTAACCTTGGCTACACAGGAACTGAATTACAAAACAGAACAGGGTCTCCAATTTAGAAACCCAACTTATGCTTGCTTAAGGGGAAAGGTGAGTTGGGGTGCTGCATAAAACCAGAGATTGAAATGAGCACAGATAAAGTTCCTTAAGCCAAATATGGAATAGACAAGAGCTACTCCTTGCTCAACGAAATGGACTCAACACCCCATATTAAATGCCTAAGAGTGTACCTGACTAGGAAGTATCTTAAAACCTATGGATTGCTATGTCTCTGAAAGAGAATCAAGTGTGTGTACAGGGGCATAAACGCAGCAGTGATAGGATTGGAGAGGTTCGGTGAGCAAATGAAGACCCTTTGAAGTCATATTGCATGGTACCCATTCCACGGGTCTCAACTCTCCAGGTTTAAGGTATTCTTCCTTCAGCTAAAACATGCATGTGGAACCCAGAGTATGATCAACCGTGTGATCGGGAGACGTGTTCCAATATGTGTCAGTTTTCGTCCCCTGGTACTCGGGTGCAACATTCCAGACGCTTTACTAACACTCTCCCGACTTGGAGAGTCAGTGCCTTTAACCTCCTGTTTGGCCCAGTTTGCAATTTCTGCGGAAGATGAACAGGAATAGGGAGAACCAATGACAGACTAGCTGGAGGTGTCTGGACGGGCAAATTTAACTCTCATTTCCCACCAGGAAGAGGAATTAACCAAAGGCTCAGCGTGCCGTGCCGGAACCAGATTAGGGCCTGAAGCCATCCTGCGGTGTTGCGGCCAGCTCACGAGAAAGCGACTTGAAGAAAGGAGCTCAGGGGCACTGTAATTCACAAACCTGCAGAGTTATAAATGACAGCTATCGTCCAAAAATATACTGAAGTAAGGCTGCCAAGAGGACTTGAAAGCGGGGCAGAATTGCAGGAAACCGATTTCAGGAGGTAGACTGGAATTGCATTGAAAGCATAGGAAAAGAGGCAGAACGTCCACAATGATGCACTTGGCCAAAAAGGGCGTATGCGTTTTTTCCTGAATATATTCAGGAAAAAACGCATACGCCCTTTTTGGCCAACCAAGCAAGCTTGCAAAGGAAATCTGCACTACAATGAAGTCTCACTTCCCCCCGGTCAAAAGGGCCATCTGAAAAAAGTGTAAAATCCAGAAAGGCAGGACAGGCCATGGAGAACTGGGAGCCTTGTTATGCTGATGGGCGGGATGTCAATTGCCAACAGCCACTCGGGAGAAGTGTATGGTGTTTCCTGAAACATCTAAAAAACAAAGCAACAGAGCCTAGGGCACTTCCACTTATGGTCCTATAGCTTAGGGAAATTAAAATCAAAAAGACACAGCCACCCCAAAGGTTGGGATGGCTCTGTTTACAAGAACCTGGTTTACGGTACAAGTTCAATATCGCAGAAAGTGAAAAATGGATAAAGAAGTTGTGGTACTTACGTACAATGCAGTATCACTCAGCAATGAAATCTATGTCATCAGGCCCGTAGCAGCATAATGAGTGGATTCAGGTACGATGATTCTAACTGAAATAAGTCACACAGAAAAAGAAACATCATAAGATATCACTAATACACGGAATGTAACCTTGGCTACACAGGAACTGAATTACAAAACAGAACAGGGTCTCAAATTTAGAAAACCAACTTATGCTTGCTTAAGGGGAAAGGTGAGTTGGGGTGCTGCATAAAACCAGAGATTGAAATGAGCACAGATAAAGTTCCTTAAGCCAAATATGGAATAGACAAGAGCTACTCCTTGCTCAACGAAATGGATTCAACACCCCATATTAAACACCTAAGAATGTACCTGACTAGGAAGTATCTTAAAACCTATGGATTGCTATGTCTCCGAAAGAGAATCAAGCGTGTGTGCAGGGGCATAAACGCAGCAGTGATAGGATTGGAGAGGTTCGGTGAGCAAATGAAGACCCTTTGAAGTCATATTGCATGGTACCCATTCCACGGGTCTCAACTCTCCAGGTTTAAGGTATTCTTCCTTCAGCTAAGACATGCATGTGGAACCCAGAGTATGATTAACCGTGTGATCGGGAGACGTGTTCCAATATGTGTCAGTTTTCGTCCCCTGGTACTCGGGTGCAACATTCCAGACGCTTTACTAACACTCTCCCGACTTGGAGAGTCAGTGCCTTTAACCTCCTGTTTGGCCCAGTTTGCAATTTCTGCGGAAGATGAACAGGAATAGGGAGAACCAATGACAGACTAGCTGGAGGTGTCTGGACGGGCAAATTTAACTCTCATTTCCCACCAGGAAGAGGAATTAACCAAAGGCTCAGCGTGCCGTGCCGGAACCAGATTAGGGCCTGAAGCCATCCTGCGGTGTTGCGGCCAGCTCACGAGAAAGCGACTTGAAGAAAGGAGCTCAGGGGCACTGTAATTCACAAACCTGCAGAGTTATAAATGACAGCTATCGTCCAAAAATATACTGAAGTAAGGCTGCCAAGAGGACTTGAAAGTGGGGCAGAATTGCAGGAAACTGATTTCAGGAGGTAGACTGGAATTGCATTGAAAGCATAGGAAAAGAGGCAGAACGTCCACAATGATGCACTTGGCCAAAAAGGGCGTATGCGTTTTTTCCTGAATATATTCAGGAAAAAACGCATACGCCCTTTTTGGCCAACCAAGCAAGCTTGCAAAGGAAATCTGCACTACAATGAAGTCTCACTTCCCCCCGGTCAAAAGGGCCATCTGAAAAAAGTGTAAAATCCAGAAAGGCAGGACAGGCCATGGAGAACTGGGAGCCTTGTTATGCTGATGGGCGGGATGTCAATTGCCAACAGCCACTCGGGAGAAGTGTATGGTGTTTCCTGAAACATCTAAAAAACAAAGCAACAGAGCCTAGGGCACTTCCACTTATGGTCCTATAGCTTAGGGAAATTAAAATCAAAAAGACACAGCCACCCCAAAGGTTGGGACGGCTCTGTTTACAAGAACCTGGTTTACGGTACAAGTTCAATATCGCAGAAAGTGAAAAATGGATAAAGAAGTTGTGGTACTTACGTACAATGCAGTATCACTCAGCAATGAAATCTATGTCATCAGGCCCGTAGCAGCATAATGAGTGGATTCAGGTACGATGATTCTAACTGAAATAAGTCACACAGGAAAAGAAACATCATAAGATATCACTAATACACGGAATGTAACCTTGGCTACACAGGAACTGAATTACAAAACAGAACAGGGTCTCCAATTTAGAAACCCAACTTATGCTTGCTTAAGGGGAAAGGTGAGTTGGGGTGCTGCATAAAACCAGAGATTGAAATGAGCACAGATAAAGTTCCTTAAGCCAAATATGGAATAGACAAGAGCTACTCCTTGCTCAACGAAATGGACTCAACACCCCATATTAAATGCCTAAGAGTGTACCTGACTAGGAAGTATCTTAAAACCTATGGATTGCTATGTCTCTGAAAGAGAATCAAGTGTGTGTACAGGGGCATAAACGCAGCAGTGATAGGATTGGAGAGGTTCGGTGAGCAAATGAAGACCCTTTGAAGTCATATTGCATGGTACCCATTCCACGGGTCTCAACTCTCCAGGTTTAAGGTATTCTTCCTTCAGCTAAAACATGCATGTGGAACCCAGAGTATGATCAACCGTGTGATCGGGAGACGTGTTCCAATATGTCTCAGTTTTCGTCCCCTGGTACTCGGGTGCAACATTCCAGACGCTTTACTAACACTCTCCCGACTTGGAGAGTCAGTGCCTTTAACCTCCTGTTTGGCCCAGTTTGCAATTTCTGCGGAAGATGAACAGGAATAGGGAGAACCAATGACAGACTAGCTGGAGGTGTCTGGACGGGCAAATTTAACTCTCATTTCCCACCAGGAAGAGGAATTAACCAAAGGCTCAGCGTGCCGTGCCGGAACCAGATTAGGGCCTGAAGCCATCCTGCGGTGTTGCGGCCAGCTCACGAGAAAGCGACTTGAAGAAAGGAGCTCAGGGGCACTGTAATTCACAAACCTGCAGAGTTATAAATGACAGCTATCGTCCAAAAATATACTGAAGTAAGGCTGCCAAGAGGACTTGAAAGCGGGGCAGAATTGCAGGAAACCGATTTCAGGAGGTAGACTGGAATTGCATTGAAAGCATAGGAAAAGAGGCAGAACGTCCACAATGATGCACTTGGCCAAAAAGGGCGTATGCGTTTTTTCCTGAATATATTCAGGAAAAAACGCATACACCCTTTTTGGCCAACCAAGCAAGCTTGCAAAGGAAATCTGCACTACAATGAAGTCTCACTTCCCCCCGGTCAAAAGGGCCATCTGAAAAAAGTGTAAAATCCAGAAAGGCAGGACAGGCCATGGAGAACTGGGAGCCTTGTTATGCTGATGGGCGGGATGTCAATTGCCAACAGCCACTCGGGAGAAGTGTATGGTGTTTCCTGAAACATCTAAAAAACAAAGCAACAGAGCCTAGGGCACTTCCACTTATGGTCCTATAGCTTAGGGAAATTAAAATCAAAAAGACACAGCCACCCCAAAGGTTGGGACGGCTCTGTTTACAAGAACCTGGTTTACGGTACAAGTTCAATATCGCCGAAAGTGAAAAATGGATAAAGAAGTTGTGGTACTTACGTACAATGCAGTATCACTCAGCAATGAAATCTATGTCATCAGGCCCGTAGCAGCATAATGAGTGGATTCAGGTACGATGATTCTAACTGAAATAAGTCACACAGGAAAAGAAACATCATAAGATATCACTAATACATGGAATGTAACCTTGGCTACACAGGAACTGAATTACAAAACAGAACAGGGTCTCCAATTTAGAAACCCAACTTATGCTTGCTTAAGGGGAAAGGTGAGTTGGGGTGCTGCATAAAACCAGAGATTGAAATGAGCACAGATAAAGTTCCTTAAGCCAAATATGGAATAGACAAGAGCTACTCCTTGCTCAACGAAATGGACTCAACACCCCATATTAAATGCCTAAGAGTGTACCTGACTAGGAAGTATCTTAAAACCTATGGATTGCTATGTCTCTGAAAGAGAATCAAGTGTGTGTACAGGGGCATAAACGCAGCAGTGATAGGATTGGAGAGGTTCGGTGAGCAAATGAAGACCCTTTGAAGTCATATTGCATGGTACCCATTCCACGGGTCTCAACTCTCCAGGTTTAAGGTATTCTTCCTTCAGCTAAAACATGCATGTGGAACCCAGAGTATGATCAACCGTGTGATCGGGAGACGTGTTCCAATATGTCTCAGTTTTCGTCCCCTGGTACTCGGGTGCAACATTCCAGACGCTTTACTAACACTCTCCCGACTTGGAGAGTCAGTGCCTTTAACCTCCTGTTTGGCCCAGTTTGCAATTTCTGCGGAAGATGAACAGGAATAGGGAGAACCAATGACAGACTAGCTGGAGGTGTCTGGACGGGCAAATTTAACTCTCATTTCCCACCAGGAAGAGGAATTAACCAAAGGCTCAGCGTGCCGTGCCGGAACCAGATTAGGGCCTGAAGCCATCCTGCGGTGTTGCGGCCAGCTCACGAGAAAGCGAGTTGAAGAAAGGAGCTCAGGGGCACTGTAATTCACAAACCTGCAGAGTTATAAATGACAGCTATCGTCCAAAAATATACTGAAGTAAGGCTGCCAAGAGGACTTGAAAGCGGGGCAGAATTGCAGGAAACCGATTTCAGGAGGTAGACTGGAATTGCATTGAAAGCATAGGAAAAGAGGCAGAACGTCCACAGTGATGCACTTGGCCAAAAAGGGCGTATGCGTTTTTTCCTGAATATATTCAGGAAAAAACGCATACGCCCTTTTTGGCCAACCAAGCAAGCTTGCAAAGGAAATCTGCACTACAATGAAGTCTCACTTCCCCCCGGTCAAAAGGGCCATCTGAAAAAAGTGTAAAATCCAGAAAGGCAGGACAGGCCATGGAGAACTGGGAGCCTTGTTATGCTGATGGGCGGGATGTCAATTGCCAACAGCCACTCGGGAGAAGTGTATGGTGTTTCCTGAAACATCTAAAAAACAAAGCAACAGAGCCTAGGGCACTTCCACTTATGGTCCTATAGCTTAGGGAAATTAAAATCAAAAAGACACAGCCACCCCAAAGGTTGGGACGGCTCTGTTTACAAGAACCTGGTTTACGGTACAAGTTCAATATCGCCGAAAGTGAAAAATGGATAAAGAAGTTGTGGTACTTACGTACAATGCAGTATCACTCAGCAATGAAATCTATGTCATCAGGCCCGTAGCAGCATAATGAGTGGATTCAGGTACGATGATTCTAACTGAAATAAGTCACACAGGAAAAGAAACATCATAAGATATCACTAATACACGGAATGTAACCTTGGCTACACAGGAACTGAATTACAAAACAGAACAGGGTCTCCAATTTAGAAACCCAACTTATGCTTGCTTAAGGGGAAAGGTGAGTTGGGGTGCTGCATAAAACCAGAGATTGAAATGAGCACAGATAAAGTTCCTTAAGCCAAATATGGAATAGACAAGAGCTACTCCTTGCTCAACGAAATGGACTCAACACCCCATATTAAATGCCTAAGAGTGTACCTGACTAGGAAGTATCTTAAAACCTATGGATTGCTATGTCTCTGAAAGAGAATCAAGTGTGTGTACAGGGGCATAAACGCAGCAGTGATAGGATTGGAGAGGTTCGGTGAGCAAATGAAGACCCTTTGAAGTCATATTGCATGGTACCCATTCCACGGGTCTCAACTCTCCAGGTTTAAGGTATTCTTCCTTCAGCTAAAACATGCATGTGGAACCCAGAGTATGATCAACCGTGTGATCGGGAGACGTGTTCCAATATGTGTCAGTTTTCGTCCCCTGGTACTCGGGTGCAACATTCCAGACGCTTTACTAACACTCTCCCGACTTGGAGAGTCAGTGCCTTTAACCTCCTGTTTGGCCCAGTTTGCAATTTCTGCGGAAGATGAACAGGAATAGGGAGAACCAATGACAGACTAGCTGGAGGTGTCTGGACGGGCAAATTTAACTCTCATTTCCCACCAGGAAGAGGAATTAACCAAAGGCTCAGCGTGCCGTGCCAGAACCAGATTAGGGCCTGAAGCCATCCTGCGGTGTTGCGGCCAGCTCACGAGAAAGCGAGTTGAAGAAAGGAGCTCAGGGGCACTGTAATTCACAAACCTGCAGAGTTATAAATGACAGCTATCGTCCAAAAATATACTGAAGTAAGGCTGCCAAGAGGACTTGAAAGCGGGGCAGAATTGCAGGAAACCGATTTCAGGAGGTAGACTGGAATTGCATTGAAAGCATAGGAAAAGAGGCAGAACGTCCACAATGATGCACTTGGCCAAAAAGGGCGTATGCGTTTTTTCCTGAATATATTCAGGAAAAAACGCATACGCCCTTTTTGGCCAACCAAGCAAGCTTGCAAAGGAAATCTGCACTACAATGAAGTCTCACTTCCCCCCGGTCAAAAGGGCCATCTGAAAAATGTGTAAAATCCAGAAAGGCAGGACAGGCCATGGAGAACTGGGAGCCTTGTTATGCTGATGGGCGGGATGTAAATTGCCAACAGGGAGAAGTGTATGGTGTTTCCTGAAACATCTAAAAAACAAAGCAACAGAGCCTAGGGCACTTCCACTTATGGTCCTATAGCTTAGGGAAATTAAAATCAAAAAGACACAGCCACCCCAAAGGTTGGGACGGCTCTGTTTACAAGAACCTGGTTTACGGTACAAGTTCAATATCGCAGAAAGTGAAAAATGGATAAAGAAGTTGTGGTACTTACGTACAATGCAGTATCACTCAGCAATGAAATCTATGTCATCAGGCCCGTAGCAGCATAATGAGTGGATTCAGGTACGATGATTCTAACTGAAATAAGTCACACAGGAAAAGAAACATCATAAGATATCACTAATACACGGAATGTAACCTTGGCTACACAGGAACTGAATTACAAAACAGAACAGGGTCTCCAATTTAGAAACCCAACTTATGCTTGCTTAAGGGGAAAGGTGAGTTGGGGTGCTGCATAAAACCAGAGATTGAAATGAGCACAGATAAAGTTCCTTAAGCCAAATATGGAATAGACAAGAGCTACTCCTTGCTCAACGAAATGGACTCAACACCCCATATTAAATGCCTAAGAGTGTACCTGACTAGGAAGTATCTTAAAACCTATGGATTGCTATGTCTCTGAAAGAGAATCAAGTGTGTGTACAGGGGCATAAACGCAGCAGTGATAGGATTGGAGAGGTTCGGTGAGCAAATGAAGACCCTTTGAAGTCATATTGCATGGTACCCATTCCACGGGTCTCAACTCTCCAGGTTTAAGGTATTCTTCCTTCAGCTAAAACATGCATGTGGAACCCAGAGTATGATCAACCGTGTGATCGGGAGACGTGTTCCAATATGTGTCAGTTTTCGTCCCCTGGTACTCGGGTGCAACATTCCAGACGCTTTACTAACACTCTCCCGACTTGGAGAGTCAGTGCCTTTAACCTCCTGTTTGGCCCAGTTTGCAATTTCTGCGGAAGATGAACAGGAATAGGGAGAACCAATGACAGACTAGCTGGAGGTGTCTGGACGGGCAAATTTAACTCTCATTTCCCACCAGGAAGAGGAATTAACCAAAGGCTCAGCGTGCCGTGCCGGAACCAGATTAGGGCCTGAAGCCATCCTGCGGTGTTGCGGCCAGCTCACGAGAAAGCGAGTTGAAGAAAGGAGCTCAGGGGCACTGTAATTCACAAACCTGCAGAGTTATAAATGACAGCTATCGTCCAAAAATATACTGAAGTAAGGCTGCCAAGAGGACTTGAAAGCGGGGCAGAATTGCAGGAAACCGATTTCAGGAGGTAGACTGGAATTGCATTGAAAGCATAGGAAAAGAGGCAGAACGTCCACAATGATGCACTTGGCCAAAAAGGGCGTATGCGTTTTTTCCTGAATATATTCAGGAAAAAACGCATACGCCCTTTTTGGCCAACCAAGCAAGCTTGCAAAGGAAATCTGCACTACAATGAAGTCTCACTTCCCCCCGGTCAAAAGGGCCATCTGAAAAAAGTGTAAAATCCAGAAAGGCAGGACAGGCCATGGAGAACTGGGAGCCTTGTTATGCTGATGGGCGGGATGTCAATTGCCAACAGCCACTCGGGAGAAGTGTATGGTGTTTCCTGAAACATCTAAAAAACAAAGCAACAGAGCCTAGGGCACTTCCACTTATGGTCCTATAGCTTAGGGAAATTAAAATCAAAAAGACACAGCCACCCCAAAGGTTGGGATGGCTCTGTTTACAAGAACCTGGTTTACGGTACAAGTTCAATATCGCAGAAAGTGAAAAATGGATAAAGAAGTTGTGGTACTTACGTACAATGCAGTATCACTCAGCAATGAAATCTATGTCATCAGGCCCGTAGCAGCATAATGAGTGGATTCAGGTACGATGATTCTAACTGAAATAAGTCACACAGAAAAAGAAACATCATAAGATATCACTAATACACGGAATGTAACCTTGGCTACACAGGAACTGAATTACAAAACAGAACAGGGTCTCAAATTTAGAAAACCAACTTATGCTTGCTTAAGGGGAAAGGTGAGTTGGGGTGCTGCATAAAACCAGAGATTGAAATGAGCACAGATAAAGTTCCTTAAGCCAAATATGGAATAGACAAGAGCTACTCCTTGCTCAACGAAATGGATTCAACACCCCATATTAAACACCTAAGAATGTACCTGACTAGGAAGTATCTTAAAACCTATGGATTGCTATGTCTCCGAAAGAGAATCAAGCGTGTGTGCAGGGGCATAAACGCAGCAGTGATAGGATTGGAGAGGTTCGGTGAGCAAATGAAGACCCTTTGAAGTCATATTGCATGGTACCCATTCCACGGGTCTCAACTCTCCAGGTTTAAGGTATTCTTCCTTCAGCTAAGACATGCATGTGGAACCCAGAGTATGATTAACCGTGTGATCGGGAGACGTGTTCCAATATGTGTCAGTTTTCGTCCCCTGGTACTCGGGTGCAACATTCCAGACGCTTTACTAACACTCTCCCGACTTGGAGAGTCAGTGCCTTTAACCTCCTGTTTGGCCCAGTTTGCAATTTCTGCGGAAGATGAACAGGAATAGGGAGAACCAATGACAGACTAGCTGGAGGTGTCTGGACGGGCAAATTTAACTCTCATTTCCCACCAGGAAGAGGAATTAACCAAAGGCTCAGCGTGCCGTGCCGGAACCAGATTAGGGCCTGAAGCCATCCTGCGGTGTTGCGGCCAGCTCACGAGAAAGCGACTTGAAGAAAGGAGCTCAGGGGCACTGTAATTCACAAACCTGCAGAGTTATAAATGACAGCTATCGTCCAAAAATATACTGAAGTAAGGCTGCCAAGAGGACTTGAAAGTGGGGCAGAATTGCAGGAAACTGATTTCAGGAGGTAGACTGGAATTGCATTGAAAGCATAGGAAAAGAGGCAGAACGTCCACAATGATGCACTTGGCCAAAAAGGGCGTATGCGTTTTTTCCTGAATATATTCAGGAAAAAACGCATACGCCCTTTTTGGCCAACCAAGCAAGCTTGCAAAGGAAATCTGCACTACAATGAAGTCTCACTTCCCCCCGGTCAAAAGGGCCATCTGAAAAAAGTGTAAAATCCAGAAAGGCAGGACAGGCCATGGAGAACTGGGAGCCTTGTTATGCTGATGGGCGGGATGTCAATTGCCAACAGCCACTCGGGAGAAGTGTATGGTGTTTCCTGAAACATCTAAAAAACAAAGCAACAGAGCCTAGGGCACTTCCACTTATGGTCCTATAGCTTAGGGAAATTAAAATCAAAAAGACACAGCCACCCCAAAGGTTGGGACGGCTCTGTTTACAAGAACCTGGTTTACGGTACAAGTTCAATATCGCAGAAAGTGAAAAATGGATAAAGAAGTTGTGGTACTTACGTACAATGCAGTATCACTCAGCAATGAAATCTATGTCATCAGGCCCGTAGCAGCATAATGAGTGGATTCAGGTACGATGATTCTAACTGAAATAAGTCACACAGGAAAAGAAACATCATAAGATATCACTAATACACGGAATGTAACCTTGGCTACACAGGAACTGAATTACAAAACAGAACAGGGTCTCCAATTTAGAAACCCAACTTATGCTTGCTTAAGGGGAAAGGTGAGTTGGGGTGCTGCATAAAACCAGAGATTGAAATGAGCACAGATAAAGTTCCTTAAGCCAAATATGGAATAGACAAGAGCTACTCCTTGCTCAACGAAATGGACTCAACACCCCATATTAAATGCCTAAGAGTGTACCTGACTAGGAAGTATCTTAAAACCTATGGATTGCTATGTCTCTGAAAGAGAATCAAGTGTGTGTACAGGGGCATAAACGCAGCAGTGATAGGATTGGAGAGGTTCGGTGAGCAAATGAAGACCCTTTGAAGTCATATTGCATGGTACCCATTCCACGGGTCTCAACTCTCCAGGTTTAAGGTATTCTTCCTTCAGCTAAAACATGCATGTGGAACCCAGAGTATGATCAACCGTGTGATCGGGAGACGTGTTCCAATATGTGTCAGTTTTCGTCCCCTGGTACTCGGGTGCAACATTCCAGACGCTTTACTAACACTCTCCCGACTTGGAGAGTCAGTGCCTTTAACCTCCTGTTTGGCCCAGTTTGCAATTTCTGCGGAAGATGAACAGGAATAGGGAGAACCAATGACAGACTAGCTGGAGGTGTCTGGACGGGCAAATTTAACTCTCATTTCCCACCAGGAAGAGGAATTAACCAAAGGCTCAGCGTGCCGTGCCGGAACCAGATTAGGGCCTGAAGCCATCCTGCGGTGTTGCGGCCAGCTCACGAGAAAGCGACTTGAAGAAAGGAGCTCAGGGGCACTGTAATTCACAAACCTGCAGAGTTATAAATGACAGCTATCGTCCAAAAATATACTGAAGTAAGGCTGCCAAGAGGACTTGAAAGCGGGGCAGAATTGCAGGAAACCGATTTCAGGAGGTAGACTGGAATTGCATTGAAAGCATAGGAAAAGAGGCAGAACGTCCACAATGATGCACTTGGCCAAAAAGGGCGTATGCGTTTTTTCCTGAATATATTCAGGAAAAAACGCATACACCCTTTTTGGCCAACCAAGCAAGCTTGCAAAGGAAATCTGCACTACAATGAAGTCTCACTTCCCCCCGGTCAAAAGGGCCATCTGAAAAAAGTGTAAAATCCAGAAAGGCAGGACAGGCCATGGAGAACTGGGAGCCTTGTTATGCTGATGGGCGGGATGTCAATTGCCAACAGCCACTCGGGAGAAGTGTATGGTGTTTCCTGAAACATCTAAAAAACAAAGCAACAGAGCCTAGGGCACTTCCACTTATGGTCCTATAGCTTAGGGAAATTAAAATCAAAAAGACACAGCCACCCCAAAGGTTGGGACGGCTCTGTTTACAAGAACCTGGTTTACGGTACAAGTTCAATATCGCCGAAAGTGAAAAATGGATAAAGAAGTTGTGGTACTTACGTACAATGCAGTATCACTCAGCAATGAAATCTATGTCATCAGGCCCGTAGCAGCATAATGAGTGGATTCAGGTACGATGATTCTAACTGAAATAAGTCACACAGGAAAAGAAACATCATAAGATATCACTAATACATGGAATGTAACCTTGGCTACACAGGAACTGAATTACAAAACAGAACAGGGTCTCCAATTTAGAAACCCAACTTATGCTTGCTTAAGGGGAAAGGTGAGTTGGGGTGCTGCATAAAACCAGAGATTGAAATGAGCACAGATAAAGTTCCTTAAGCCAAATATGGAATAGACAAGAGCTACTCCTTGCTCAACGAAATGGACTCAACACCCCATATTAAATGCCTAAGAGTGTACCTGACTAGGAAGTATCTTAAAACCTATGGATTGCTATGTCTCTGAAAGAGAATCAAGTGTGTGTACAGGGGCATAAACGCAGCAGTGATAGGATTGGAGAGGTTCGGTGAGCAAATGAAGACCCTTTGAAGTCATATTGCATGGTACCCATTCCACGGGTCTCAACTCTCCAGGTTTAAGGTATTCTTCCTTCAGCTAAAACATGCATGTGGAACCCAGAGTATGATCAACCGTGTGATCGGGAGACGTGTTCCAATATGTGTCAGTTTTCGTCCCCTGGTACTCGGGTGCAACATTCCAGACGCTTTACTAACACTCTCCCGACTTGGAGAGTCAGTGCCTTTAACCTCCTGTTTGGCCCAGTTTGCAATTTCTGCGGAAGATGAACAGGAATAGGGAGAACCAATGACAGACTAGCTGGAGGTGTCTGGACGGGCAAATTTAACTCTCATTTCCCACCAGGAAGAGGAATTAACCAAAGGCTCAGCGTGCCGTGCCGGAACCAGATTAGGGCCTGAAGCCATCCTGCGGTGTTGCGGCCAGCTCACGAGAAAGCGAGTTGAAGAAAGGAGCTCAGGGGCACTGTAATTCACAAACCTGCAGAGTTATAAATGACAGCTATCGTCCAAAAATATACTGAAGTAAGGCTGCCAAGAGGACTTGAAAGCGGGGCAGAATTGCAGGAAACCGATTTCAGGAGGTAGACTGGAATTGCATTGAAAGCATAGGAAAAGAGGCAGAACGTCCACAGTGATGCACTTGGCCAAAAAGGGCGTATGCGTTTTTTCCTGAATATATTCAGGAAAAAACGCATACGCCCTTTTTGGCCAACCAAGCAAGCTTGCAAAGGAAATCTGCACTACAATGAAGTCTCACTTCCCCCCGGTCAAAAGGGCCATCTGAAAAAAGTGTAAAATCCAGAAAGGCAGGACAGGCCATGGAGAACTGGGAGCCTTGTTATGCTGATGGGCGGGATGTCAATTGCCAACAGCCACTCGGGAGAAGTGTATGGTGTTTCCTGAAACATCTAAAAAACAAAGCAACAGAGCCTAGGGCACTTCCACTTATGGTCCTATAGCTTAGGGAAATTAAAATCAAAAAGACACAGCCACCCCAAAGGTTGGGACGGCTCTGTTTACAAGAACCTGGTTTACGGTACAAGTTCAATATCGCCGAAAGTGAAAAATGGATAAAGAAGTTGTGGTACTTACGTACAATGCAGTATCACTCAGCAATGAAATCTATGTCATCAGGCCCGTAGCAGCATAATGAGTGGATTCAGGTACGATGATTCTAACTGAAATAAGTCACACAGGAAAAGAAACATCATAAGATATCACTAATACACGGAATGTAACCTTGGCTACACAGGAACTGAATTACAAAACAGAACAGGGTCTCCAATTTAGAAACCCAACTTATGCTTGCTTAAGGGGAAAGGTGAGTTGGGGTGCTGCATAAAACCAGAGATTGAAATGAGCACAGATAAAGTTCCTTAAGCCAAATATGGAATAGACAAGAGCTACTCCTTGCTCAACGAAATGGACTCAACACCCCATATTAAATGCCTAAGAGTGTACCTGACTAGGAAGTATCTTAAAACCTATGGATTGCTATGTCTCTGAAAGAGAATCAAGTGTGTGTACAGGGGCATAAACGCAGCAGTGATAGGATTGGAGAGGTTCGGTGAGCAAATGAAGACCCTTTGAAGTCATATTGCATGGTACCCATTCCACGGGTCTCAACTCTCCAGGTTTAAGGTATTCTTCCTTCAGCTAAAACATGCATGTGGAACCCAGAGTATGATCAACCGTGTGATTGGGAGACGTGTTCCAATATGTGTCAGTTTTCGTCCCCTGGTACTCGGGTGCAACATTCCAGACGCTTTACTAACACTCTCCCGACTTGGAGAGTCAGTGCCTTTAACCTCCTGTTTGGCCCAGTTTGCAATTTCTGCGGAAGATGAACAGGAATAGGGAGAACCAATGACAGACTAGCTGGAGGTGTCTGGACGGGCAAATTTAACTCTCATTTCCCACCAGGAAGAGGAATTAACCAAAGGCTCAGCGTGCCGTGCCAGAACCAGATTAGGGCCTGAAGCCATCCTGCGGTGTTGCGGCCAGCTCACGAGAAAGCGAGTTGAAGAAAGGAGCTCAGGGGCACTGTAATTCACAAACCTGCAGAGTTATAAATGACAGCTATCGTCCAAAAATATACTGAAGTAAGGCTGCCAAGAGGACTTGAAAGCGGGGCAGAATTGCAGGAAACCGATTTCAGGAGGTAGACTGGAATTGCATTGAAAGCATAGGAAAAGAGGCAGAACGTCCACAATGATGCACTTGGCCAAAAAGGGCGTATGCGTTTTTTCCTGAATATATTCAGGAAAAAACGCATACGCCCTTTTTGGCCAACCAAGCAAGCTTGCAAAGGAAATCTGCACTACAATGAAGTCTCACTTCCCCCCGGTCAAAAGGGCCATCTGAAAAAAGTGTAAAATCCAGAAAGGCAGGACAGGCCATGGAGAACTGGGAGCCTTGTTATGCTGATGGGCGGGATGTCAATTGCCAACAGCCACTCGGGAGAACTGTATGGTGTTTCCTGAAACATCTAAAAAACAAAGCAACAGAGCTTAGGGCACTTCCACTTATGGTCCTATAGCTTAGGGAAATTAAAATCAAAAAGACACAGCCACCCCAAAGGTTGGGATGGCTCTGTTTACAAGAACCTGGTTTACGGTACAAGTTCAATATCGCAGAAAGTGAAAAATGGATAAAGAAGTTGTGGTACTTACGTACAATGCAGTATCACTCAGCAATGAAATCTATGTCATCAGGCCCGTAGCAGCATAATGAGTGGATTCAGGTACGATGATTCTAACTGAAATAAGTCACACAGAAAAAGAAACATCATAAGATATCACTAATACACGGAATGTAACCTTGGCTACACAGGAACTGAATTACAAAACAGAACAGGGTCTCAAATTTAGAAAACCAACTTATGCTTGCTTAAGGGGAAAGGTGAGTTGGGGTGCTGCATAAAACCAGAGATTGAAATGAGCACAGATAAAGTTCCTTAAGCCAAATATGGAATAGACAAGAGCTACTCCTTGCTCAACGAAATGGATTCAACACCCCATATTAAACACCTAAGAATGTACCTGACTAGGAAGTATCTTAAAACCTATGGATTGCTATGTCTCCAAAAGAGAATCAAGCGTGTGTGCAGGGGCATAAACGCAGCAGTGATAGGATTGGAGAGGTTCGGTGAGCAAATGAAGACCCTTTGAAGTCATATTGCATGGTACCCATTCCACGGGTCTCAACTCTCCAGGTTTAAGGTATTCTTCCTTCAGCTAAAACATGCATGTGGAACCCAGAGTATGATCAACCGTGTGATCGGGAGACGTGTTCCAATATGTGTCAGTTTTCGTCCCCTGGTACTCGGGTGCAACATTCCAGACGCTTTACTAACACTCTCCCGACTTGGAGAGTCAGTGCCTTTAACCTCCTGTTTGGCCCAGTTTGCAATTTCTGCGGAAGATGAACAGGAATAGGGAGAACCAATGACAGACTAGCTGGAGGTGTCTGGACGGGCAAATTTAACTCTCATTTCCCACCAGGAAGAGGAATTAACCAAAGGCTCAGCGTGCCGTGCCGGAACCAGATTAGGGCCTGAAGCCATCCTGCGGTGTTGCGGCCAGCTCACGAGAAAGCGAGTTGAAGAAAGGAGCTCAGGGGCACTGTAATTCACAAACCTGCAGAGTTATAAATGACAGCTATCGTCCAAAAATATACTGAAGTAAGGCTGCCAAGAGGACTTGAAAGCGGGGCAGAATTGCAGGAAACCGATTTCAGGAGGTAGACTGGAATTGCATTGAAAGCATAGGAAAAGAGGCAGAACGTCCACAATGATGCACTTGGCCAAAAAGGGCGTATGCGTTTTTTCCTGAATATATTCAGGAAAAAACGCATACGCCCTTTTTGGCCAACCAAGCAAGCTTGCAAAGGAAATCTGCACTACAATGAAGTCTCACTTCCCCCCGGTCAAAAGGGCCATCTGAAAAAAGTGTAAAATCCAGAAAGGCAGGACAGGCCATGGAGAACTGGGAGCCTTGTTATGCTGATGGGCGGGATGTCAATTGCCAACAGCCACTCGGGAGAAGTGTATGGTGTTTCCTGAAACATCTAAAAAACAAAGCAACAGAGCCTAGGGCACTTCCACTTATGGTCCTATAGCTTAGGGAAATTAAAATCAAAAAGACACAGCCACCCCAAAGGTTGGGACGGCTCTGTTTACAAGAACCTGGTTTACGGTACAAGTTCAATATCGCAGAAAGTGAAAAATGGATA